>NC_056511.1:36912516-36921288 GCF_014905685.2 Nematolebias whitei
TTGTATATTAAACCTTTTGATTAGGGGTCTGCAACCTTTACAATCAAGAGTCATTTCTGCTCCTGTGTTCTCTAAGTTAAACGTGTCCAGAGCCACAATATCTGCTACAACTGGGATTCTCAACTGGTGGCCCGCGGACCACTTTACGTTTGTTGGAGGGCGCTTTTCTGGCCAGTAGGGGTGATGTTATGAAACTGAAAATATCTAATGATTTTTGACATTTGTTGATTTTTTTTTTTACATTTTAAAGACAAAATGAAAGACATGATTCTTCTAAAGAAGGAGAAATAATGTTTTTGCTCAATTTAAAAAAATTAAAACAATCTATGCAGGTCTGTGGTTTTTTTTTAATTGTAGAAAAATTAAGTATCCTATTTTGAAGAAATAAAGCATAAAGTGAAAGTGAATATGTTTTACTCCTTTTATTACAGTAGTTGTTGTATTCACATATTTGCAAAGGAAATGACAAGAAAATACTAAAACTAGCTCTTTTTGTTGTGATGAGAACCAATAAAATTCAGTTAAAAATTAGTTTTGGTCAAAGCTTGAAAGAGCCGCTGCAGAGGGACTAAGGAGCCGCATGTGGCTCCAGAGCCGCAGGTTGCAGACCCCTGGGTTAAAGAAACAGACATAATTTAGCAGCATGCTAATCACTGCTTAGCTTTGACAACGCTTGTTCGTTAGCATTCCCTGATTGAACAAATAAACATAATTTAGCTTCTTGTTAACAGTTGGTTAGTTTTTACAAAGCTATCTTTCATTTTACTACGCTGGAAAAGAAAGGCAAACATTAAATTCTTTATATTTCATTTCACTTTTAAAAATACTGCCTCTAAATTACAATTTAACTCGTATTCATTCCTGATTTTGTCAAATGAAAATATGGTTTCAAAGTTGTTTGTAATGTAGTTTTACAGTCTGTCAAATGTGTAAATTATCTGCACTGTCTGTTCACAAAATAAGAGGCAAAGATCGTTTCTCAGTCTCCGAGGAGGTTTAACAAAATATAGTATAAATATAAAGTATTATTAGAACTATTTTTTGCGTCAAATTTGTTAGCACAAGATGCTGTTTGCTAGAATGATATAAACAAACACTACCGTCTGTTCATGAGTTCCTTTTTTGATACACTGCACAAAAGGAAACACTTTTAATATTCATAATAATTACAGTCCCTCTGTGAATTCAAAAAGACAAAACTTGCTTCAACTTCTCATGAGCTTCCAAGATCCTGGAAAAGATAAAAAAAAAGAAGTCGCAGGCAACATTAGCTGTGCATGTTCAAGGAATAAATATATCTTGTAATAGTTTTAAGGAGATAGGTTCTCTTACATTTGGTACTTCAGGCTTGCGCGTCTCTCTTTGCTCTCTTTGTTGATAGTAAGCAGAGATAATACAGTTCCTCCTTAAACACACAAAAGTAGCATAGTTTATTTTATCCATATATGTTGTAAACATGTGGCTTTGACACACGAACATGTAAACAGTTGTTTTTGCATGTCTTACTTGCTCTGAATGCCTCCACCTGGAGGTAACCCGGGAATGACGGTGGACGCCAGAACTGTGAGGACAGCCAGCAGATCAGGCTCCTCTCCGCTGGCCGATAACTCATCGTAAATCTCTGTCGGAGATCAACGAACACTTTTCATCTGACAGTTCTTTATGGAGTTGTACGATGACGGTAAGTGTTTTTTAAAACTCACACATGTAACTGAAAAACGGATTTGTTTAAAAACAAGGCAAAAGTATTTACTATTAGGATTTTCTGAACAACACTGGTTATGTTCACTAAGGTTTATTTTAAACAAAGTAATACAAATATAAGTCCTAGCATTCCTTAAAAGAATGCATTTTACTCTCTACTGCCACCATATATGTATGTTAACCTTGTGATTGAGATAACTTAAAATAAAACGTTTTGGTGTGTCACTGTATCCAGATTTAACAAAAAGTCCCTATCCAAAGTTGGGCATCCACATCAAAATCTAAGATGGCTGCCATGATATGTCCGTTCGTCTTGTGACCTGGACAACTTGAAAAATTAGCAACGTGCTGACTTTCATTTTGGTGTATGGTTGCATCTAGGTGTAAGAAGTGTCACTATCAAAAACTGGGTGCCACGACAAAATCCTAGATGGCCGTTGCCATGTGTGTGTGTGTGTGTGTGTGTGTGTGTGTGTGTGTAAACCTGCCACCCCAATCATTTTAAGGAACTATGCTTTCTAGTTTATATACTAGTGAAAAGTATAGTTTCTTTAAATTACTGGGGTGGTCGCCGGCGGGGTGGCTAAATAATAATCTACGGTGGCCGAGGCCTCCACTGGCCACCCCCTGGCTCCACCACTGCTCCTGGTGGTGAATAAAATTGCTTCCTCCACTCGTCAGAATCCGTCACAACTACCTCTTCTCCACATTTTAACACCACCCACCCACTTGAATATGTTACACCAAAAACATTAAGGTTTACTTGCACTCCCTGTTTAATTGCAGTCCAGAAAAACAGTCATCTCTAAAACTACAAACATTTTTCTAATCCCTCAGAGTTGGGGGACATTAACCTGCCGCTTGTTTTTCATGTTGGGAAATGATGAGGTTGTAGTTTTGTTGGTCAAACCTTGAAAATAACAACAATCTAACACTAAGGGACAACCTAACACTCAAATATGTGTTGTGAATGACTCTCAGCTACTGCCACATCCAATTTTAGTTCAACATCTGTAAAACAGACGTCATAAAATTGACACCATGGCCATTTTGTGTCAGCTAATGTTGATTAGCTGCGGTGGCCATCTTGAACAGGATCATCTTATTTATCAACCTTTATTTAAATCCCTCTGAGATCACAGATCTCTTTTGCAAGGGAGGCCTGGGCCTGAAGGCAGCCCAACATGCATGTTTTTGATCTGTGGGAGGAAACTGGAGTACCCAGAGAAAACTCATGCAAGCACGTTATAAGAACAAGCAAGTTCCACACAGAAAGACTCCAGGTCCAACTGGGGATTGAACCCAGGCCCTTCTTGCTGTGAGGCAACAGTGCTAACCACTGAGCCGCCGTGCTCTTAACTGGAGTTAATCAGTTGTAAATGCACATTTGGGGATAACTTCCTGAGAGTTTAGTATCTGTACTAATGATTATGAGATATTTTGCTGACAGAAAGACAGGGTTGACCTCAATAGTTAAGGCTAAAGTTTAAGCAATGCGGAGCTGGTAATGACTTTCAGCTACACTAAATTTTAGCTAATTATTTATAAACAACTTACTACATTACAGCTATTTTTTTAGTTGGTTGTGGCTGCCATTTTGAACACAGACAAAAGCAGTTTATCATTTCACCTTCAATCACTAACCTGCCACTTTAGCCTCCAGCAGGTCCTCCAGCTCGGCCTCCTGATGCAACGCCTCTGCTGACAGCTGGGGGGCTCCAGGGAAGCAGAGCAGGATGATGCTGATGTTGTCCAAGCTGCCCTGTGGAGCCAAGCGGCATCAGTGAGTGATGATGTCTGACCTTACAAGTGTCAACACTCTTTTTTCATCCTGCGTGAGCAGTTTCAGAGATGGATTCTTTCCACCTCGAGGTTTGCACACCGGGCGGACGCAGCAGAGCGGGAAGGATGTAAACGGAGTGAGACATTTTGAGGTCATGCAGCTCATCCAAACTGAAATCTCTGTTATGTAACAGTAACATGCTGTCCAGGCGGAGAGAGAGCAGATGAGAGCATGTGGACAAATGCCCTCTTGATTTTGTGAATGTTTGTAAAACATTCACTGAGATCTGTTTTTCTTCTACAGTGTTTTCAGCATTTGTCTTGTTCCCCAGATTTTATGCAATTTTGGCTATTTATATGTCGAAACATTCAGCTTATTCAGGACATTCCTGCTGTATTTGTGAAATTTTAACTCGTTGAAATATTTAGCTTTTTCAGCCATGTTTTCATCATTGAAAATAAATGGAGCTCTTCACATCCTTTATCCTTTGAGCTGTTTACAACTTCCACTGCTCATTTCACCTTTTGCTCTGGTTCTGCTTTTTTAAGCTTGTTTCAGCTATTATCAGCTTCTTTTAACTCATTTTAGCTTCA
Organism: Nematolebias whitei; assembly: GCF_014905685.2. Taxonomy (NCBI): domain Eukaryota; kingdom Metazoa; phylum Chordata; class Actinopteri; order Cyprinodontiformes; family Rivulidae; genus Nematolebias; species Nematolebias whitei. Next base: position 36,916,597 of record NC_056511.1, read on the forward strand.
TTCTGCTCATTTAAGTTTTATCTACTTGTGTTTTTCAGCCTTCTAAGCTCCTAATAGTTCCTTTTTGCAAAATTCAGCTCATCTTGCCTAATTTCACATTTTTGGCAACTTTTCAGCTATTGTCAATTTTTAAGTGCTCTTTTCAGCTTCTTATCGCTTATTATTATCTTATCACTGTAAGAAAAAAATACCAATCCACTTTGATTGGTGATATTTGACTTGTCTGTGCTGCTGATTATCCATGCTGCTGATCTCTTGCCTTTAAGCTGCTGTATTCATACCCATCTGCTCACAACAGACTCATGTTCAGGCTGCTGTTTAATACACCAGATTATTTTACATTATTAGTGTTTAACATATATATCTTAGATCCTTGTACTGTTTCTTTTTATACTTTATATTTTAGCTATTTTTGGATGTAACTGGGACCTTGCGTACACAATTTTGTTCCACCTCATGTACCACATGTGATGCCATAACAATAAAGAACCTTGAACATTGACCCTTATTCCTATTCAAGTTTCTGTTCTTGCTCAGCCTCAAGTACTAATTTCAGCTTTTTTGTGATTTATTCAGCTATTTTTAACTGATTTTCTGCTAATTTTAGCTGTTTTGCTTTTAGTGTTTTCTGCTAATTCAGGCTTTTTGCGCTCCTTTCAGCCTTCTTTAATTTCCAATTTGTGCATGTTTCTATTATTTTAGCTTCTTTCTGCTAATTTCAGCTTCTTTCAAGATAAAAAAATAATAATAATTTCAGCTTTTTTGTTCTCCTTTCAGCTCATCTTTATATCTTTCAACTATTTATGTATTTCAAGTAGCTTGTTTGGCAGCTTTCAGCAAAATCATTCAGCAACAAGCATCCACAATGCATTTTTTTCCTCTGGTTTTATTTATTCTACCAAAGGAAACATAAAGTCATGTATCTTTTAGGAGCATTAACATTCAGAGCGTATTAGATGATCCAGAAGAACCAATGCAACCGGTTCTGACACCCCTGCAGTCTATTTAGAGACACTGAACCGTTCTTCATGAGCAGCAGCCGCAGTCTGAATTAGACAAAATGCTTCAGCAGAGGTCAGAGTCTTTGCTTTAAAAACAGCTGTGATCTATATAATCATATCGCTGTTTTTCATTAGTCTTTTACTGAAAGATTATTTCATAATAACTAGGAGGTTTTCTTAATTTACATTTGTTTAGTTGCCTAAACTCCTATTTGTCACGGCCACTGTGCACAAGAACCAAACTGTGCTGCAGGGTTTATGTTTTGATTTTTACTCCTGGAAGCCTTTATCTAATCTCTCGTGGTGCTGTTTTTAGAGCACACACATACAAACATTTCTTTACCGACTGTTCAAGTCCAATGCGTGCAATAAGAGCACTCTGTCCTAATAAACCTTGAATGGCTGTTCTCTGTTTTTCTGTTTTAAACGATACATTTTCTTCATGCACTGACTGAGGACGATGGAAGCCTTGAAAATTATTAACTGAACTAAAACAAAAAGGGATGTTGTCAACTTTTAGATCCAACTTAAGATTTAGTATATTTGGAATTGAATCCTACATTCCTTGAAGTATGTCGCTCACCACTTTTCATGCAAGAGATTTAAACTAAAGTTATCTTATGGGAGACAGACTTGTCATACTTTGAGCATTTACATTGTGCATAATTTCACGAGGTCTCGTGAGGCGTTAGCCCTCACTATACGTGTTGGGTACGACTCTCAGCTGCGCAGAGTTTAGCTCAATATCTGCCAAACTGACTGGATTATAGCCATTTTTGTGTTGCTAATGCCAACTCCAACAGTTCTTCAGTTTTAGATGCATAGTCAGTGATTACTTCAGAAATCTTTGGTAACATCCAACCAGTGCTTTGTGAGATGTTTTGTAACAAACAGGGTTAACTCCCAACAGTTAATGCTAAAGCTTTAAGCAAATATTTAGTAGCACTTGGAGTGTGTTGTGAATGACTTTTAGCTGCATATTGGGTAAATATCTATTTCATGCTCATGCGTACATGAAATATTTGAGTAACAGACACAGACAGGAACAATGATCGCTTGTTGCTCTGTGAGCCTGAACTGTTTGGTGGTGACGTTCAGGTTAAAGCTCCACAGCAGCAGCATCTTGTCTCGCTCTGACCTTGTACAGACAGAGGTCGATGACTTGAGCGCAGACGTCCCTCAGGTCGGTGCAGACTTGTAGTCTGTTGTGGATGAAAGCGCACAGGTCCTCATTACTGACGGTGTCCCACACCCCATCGCAGGCCAGTACAAGGAACTCATCCAGTGGCGAGCGCTCCACCACGCACACTTCAGGTTCAGGCGACACCATCTGCTGAACGGGCGTTCGGTTCTCTGCCCCCTTGTAGCCGAAGTCCCCCAGGGCCCGGGACACTGCCAGGGAGCCGTTGATCCTCTGGAAGGACACGGATCCACCGGCGCTTTCAATACGCTCTTTCTCCAAGGGACTGTAGGGTTTGTGGTCCTCGGTGGAGAAGCACACCTGTCCGGACCGGCACAGCACGGCCCGGGAGTCGCCACAGTTGGCGAAGTAGATGTAATATGGCGAGATGAGGGTGGCCACCACCGTGGTGCCCCCCCTCTCCCATCCCTCCCTCCGGGCCACAGAGTGCAGGTGTTTGTCGGTCTGTAAGAAGCCCTCAATGATGGCTGCCTTCACCTTTTCAGGGTTGTCCTCTGGTCCAGCTCCACCTGTGGGCACAAAGAAGTCGGAGTTAGCAACCAGTAATCAGAGCCTCTTTTCTCTCCAACACATTACTGGGTGTTTAAGTCATTCACCTGTGGCCAGTATGTGTCCCAGAAGATGTTGGGAGCAGTACTGTGCCACCGTGCTGCCGGCGTGACCATCGAACACGGCGAAGAAGCTCCACTCGCCCAGCTCTCCTCTCAGCTGGGGAACACAGTTATGGAAGTCCTCCATGTTGGCCCTCCAGCCCTGCATGCTTCCCAGGGCGTACGTGAGGCCCCAGCGTGCACAGCCCTCTTCTGTTAGCTTGTCCAACACGGGCCGGTCCAGGTATGGACTGATGAAGACCTCCTCTTTCTCCCCTTCCCCTGGCTGCTCTCCCTCTGCTGCTCCTCCACGACCCACTTTAAAGAAAGAGCTGACCCTCTTCTCCGTTTCTTTGACCAGCTGCCGCATGAAGGCCGGCATCTCCACGCCGCCCTTCCTGGCCGTCCTCATGGTTCCAATGTGGAGCTGACGGAAGGGGAACCTTCTTCTGTGGCGTCTGGGACGGCAGGCTGAGCCGCGGGCCTGACTCCACGCCTGTGCAGTGTCTACGTAGCCCTGCTGCTCCAGGGCTCAGAGCATGGCTGGCTCAGCTGATGGATGTTCTCTGTGCTGCCGCCTCCTTCCTCTCTCTGCTCATCTCCTTCCTCTTCCTCTCTGGGGGCCTCACAGATCAGCGTTCTGTCCTCCACTCATCCTTCCTCCCGTCTTTGTTTAGTCTCTCTGCACTGCTGTGATTTCACCTTCTCCCTCGCTTTTTCGTAGCTCTTCCCTCGTTCAGCAGCTCTCCCTCAGCCTCGTCATCTTCCTGCGCTGCGATTGGCCGGTTATTTGTGTGCACCAATCTCTGGCCATGGTGCTTTTCTCCTGTCGTGGCTGAGCTCAGCCTCTGTCATCGACCTCCTGTCTGCGCCTCTGCCCCTCCCATTCTGATGGTAATCTCAACCTCTGATCAGTTGGGATTATAGGCTGGTAGATTAAAGGCCCGTCGGCCATTTATCAAGGTGGTGATTCGATGGTGGTAACTTTGCTCAATTAATCCCTTTAAAATGTTAATACTTTTTATCTCCCACCACAAAAACACGGGCAATAATGTTTTTGTCCATGTGTTTGTGTCTGTTAGACTGCAAAATATCCCGTGAACTAACTTTAATAAAATTTACAGATATTGAGCTAAAATTTGACCTTGCTGTAACGTTTGGAGTCTATTGATGGTCTGTTTGCAAATTATTTGATAAACTTCTGAATAAGGTTTCAATTAAGCTTAAAGTTTTCATTTGATGTACCTGTAAAACTGATTAACTCGTGCATTTAATGGCCACCACAGCTAATCAATCTTTGTCAACACATTTATATGCGTCAGTCTATAATCAGTCAGTTTTACAGATGTTACAGTAAAACTTAACTTTGTCGTAGCGGATAGTCACACACAGCACACACACCCTAATGACACAAAATCACAAGAGTACACAAAATATTGTCAAAGTTTGACCAAAACAGCATCAACTCCATCACTTTTTAACATACAAACGATCTTAAACAAAAAATTATGGCACGAAAGGCATTTCATGAAATAAACTATAATTATTATTGGTCCATAAGAACTCAGAAGCGCTAAAGTTGGATTTAATCTTGATTTTTTTCTTTTTTATATACCTTACACAATGTATTTAAAAAAAAACTTGTGCAAAACGGGTTTCAGGCTAGGTTTTATAAAATAAAAAAATCTTGCCCCACGTCGTGGAGCGAACAGGCAAAATGAAAATAACCACCGTCTGTGTATTGTGAGCACGATAACTTAAAAACAAGTGAAATGCAGACTTCCATTTTAGTATATGTCTCCTTCTAGGCCAAAAAAAAGGTCACCACTATTGAAAAATGGTTTACAACATCTATCTATCTATCTATCTAAAGAAAAACAGAAGAGCGTCTAGTTAGAAT
>NC_056511.1:36921388-36954966 GCF_014905685.2 Nematolebias whitei
TATATATATACACACACACAGTATGTAAACTGGCCATCCCAATCATTTGAGGAAACTTGTCACGTTCTGCTGCTAGTTGGACCCAAAGTAGGCAGTAGAAGCGGAGAACTCAAAGGTAAAATAAAGAATTTATTCATTAAACAAAAACATGGCTTTTTTTGGCTGACGTGGCAGCAAAACTTACTTGTATAGAGACACAGAGGGAAACAGGACATGAGACTTCACAGGACAATGCACAAACAAGGAGGGACACAGAGATGCTGACTCATATGCAGACTAACAAACAGATAATGACAAACACCTGGGGAGGAGACAATCAGGAACAAGTGGGAGCGGCAGGAGCTCGAGTTGACCACAAGGGGGAAAGACACCTGGGAACACAAATCGTCACAAAACTAAGTTTTTATATTAGTTGAGTTTCCTCAAATGATTGCTGTGGTTGTAGAATAATTTATGGTGTCTAAGGCCACCACTGGCTACCCTCTGGCTCCACCACTGCACCTGGTGGTAAAGAAAATCGTCCCTCCGCTCTCCAGGATCCATCACTCTGCACCGCCTTGTACAATACAAAAAATAAAAATAACAATCCTCCCTCTGTTCTCCTCCACTGTGTAACTACTACTACTTGTATATCTTGCACCAAAACATTTAGGTCACTTGCATTGCCTTTTCAGTTCCAGTCCAGAAAAAAAAACACTCATGTCTAAATCTGCAAACATTCACTATTCAAACCCTTCAGCAACAGGGGACATCGGCGTACTGCTTGTTAATTTTAACTCTCAAACGTAACTAATTGTTGGTGACAATTTCCACTGTTAGAGAAGATTAAAATAAAGTGAAATAAAATTGCCATAATTCTTTAAGCGTAAAATTAAGAAGTAAAACATGGGTTTTGTAATTATTCAAATTTGAAGGAAGAGATTTGGTTCACTTCCTGCTTCTGCAGCTCTCAGGGCCCTGCAGCTGCTGGCGTTGGCACCGTTCCTCCAGCAACAGCTCCAATCTGTGCAGTCAGTCAAGAGGAGAGCGCCTCCATCTGTAATTTATCTGAGGGCTTTGATTTCAGAGCAGAGTCGACTGCTGCCGTGACGCCGTCACTAAAGAAAGCACAGATGTGCTTTGATTGGACAAGATGACTCACAGTGACATAAGACTGCACGTTACAAACAAAGATAAAAAAAAAAACAGTATCCCAGTTTGTTTTTGCTACAATACTGCACTTTATTGTGGTGCATTGCTGAACCTGAACTCAAAAGAAGAGATCGACTGATAACCACATCAGTGTCTCTGGTATCTATGGTGGTGCACAGGTTAGAGAAGGTGGGCCTGTAAACAGAAGGTTGCCAGTTCAATCCCCAGACTGACAACATCACCTACCTATCTATCTATCTATCTATCTGTTTCCTCTGGCACTAAAAATGTTTTTTGAAGAAAAAAAGAATTACATGCTGTTTTTTTAAACACTTTTAAAACCTTTAAAATAAAAAACATACAAAACCAATCAGCCCGATAATCAGCTGACTGATCAACAGCTCGACTCCTGCTGTTGGTGTCAGAGTTGATTCCTCGTGGGTGAAAATGAGAAAGCCTGTGTGATCCTGAGATAATAACCCTCAGAGAGACACGCGAGGTTCTGTTTGATTGATGACGACTTTCACAATAAAAGGCTGTTCCTGTGTGTATGTGGTTCTGCTTCACCGATGAGGATTTTCACAGTAAAAGCTGCTCCTCTGTGTGTGTCTGCAGGTTGAGGCCTCTACAGGCGGACCCCCGGCTGACGAGGCTGAGGCGCATGTACATGCTGAAGTCTCAGATTCCCACTTTCAGTGTGTGCGTGTGTGAGAATCCTCTCAGGGTGTATCCAGTAGACAGTTAAAATTAGGCCGGGCAGGCCTTATATTGCTGACGGAGCTGTGGAGGCCAAAAAAAGCCCGGGGTGGAAGCCAGCAGTGGGAAGCTCAAGGAGGAGAGGGGAGCAAGCAGGACTGCCGCTGAAATGGCCTCCAAACGTAAGAAAATACATGAACAAAAGTTGGGCGAATGAGAGGAAGACAGCTGTCAGCTGGAGGGCAGGGAGACAGGTGTGAGACAGGTGTGAGACTGGTGTGAGACTGGTGTGAGACAAGATGGCACTCAGAGTCTTTCATCTGGAGCAGGACGGGCCTCATCTGAATGGCCGTTGGGTTTAGTTCACAGACTTAACTTATTTTCCGTAAACGTTTTTATTGACTTGATCTGACGCCACATGTTGCAGCTGGGAGTACGGGTCAGGTGGTGCAGCGGCTCGAGTCTTGGTGTCTGCGTCGACTCCAGTAAATCCACAACGAAACAGAATCTCGTACAATTAGCTGCAAGCTTGTTTGTGTAAATATGTGTCGTCTAATTCATAAAGTGACCGATGTGCCAGTTTAAACTGAACCTTTTGTTTCATTCAGGAGTTGAACCTTAAAGCGGGTCTTGTGGCTCTAATAGATTGAATGTAAAAGGTGTTGATGATTCATTGAAAGCAGATAAAAATAGATTATTTTTCTGTGTTTTGCATAGAGTTAATGTAGTTCTTGTGAGAAAACACACAGTACAGTCCCTGTCTCGTCTCAAACTTGTTAAATTATCTGTTTATTAGAACCAACTGAGTTTTGCCTCTGATGAACTGGAACTTCGATTTTCTAAAACAATCTGTGATGTGCGTCACATTGTTTATCATAGTTTTTTTTTGTGTGTGGGTATTTATGAATCATTCTCACTAGATCCTTTATTCTTTTATTTGTTTGTCTGCATCTAACTTGTTTAAGATCAACAAGTTTTCTTCTTCTTTTGGCTGTTCCCTCTTCAGGGGTCTCCACATCGAGTCATCCTCCATTTCTGTCCTCTGCATCCTCTGTCCTCACTCCATCTACCTCCCTGTCCTCTCTAACTGAATCCATATATTTCCTTGTTGTCTTTTTCCTGGCAGCTGCATTTCTAACATCTTTCTACCAATATACCCACTGTCCCTCCTTTGGACATGTCCAAACCACTGTCCCTCCTCTGGACATTTCCAAACCATCTCAGTCTGGTCTCTCTAACTTTATCTCCCAGTAGTTCAACCTGTGCTGTACCTCTGATGATCTCATTCCTAATCTTATCCATCCTTGTCCCTCCTAAGGAGAACCTCAATATCTTTATTTTTGCCACTTCCAATTCTTTCTCTTGCCTTTTTGTCCATGTCTCTGTCTCCAGACCATACAACATAGCTGGTCTCACTACTGTCTTGTAAACTTTTCCTTTCATCTTTGCTGACCCTTTTTTCACAAATCACTCCTGAAACTTTTCTCCATCCACTCCATCCTGCCTGGACTCTCTTTTTCACTTTTTTTTACCACACTCCTCATTTTCCTGGACATTGGACCCCAAGTACTTGAAGCCCTGCACCTTTGTGACTGCTGCTCCTTGTAGCCTCACTGTTCCACCTCCTCCCTCTCATTCACACACATGTACTCTGTCTTACTATGGCTGACTTTCATTCCTCTTCTTTCAAGTGCATACCTCCACCTCTCTAAATTTTCTTCCACTTGTTCCCTGTTCTCACCACAGATCACAATTTCATCTGCAAACATTATAGTCCAGGAGGATTCCTGCCTGACCTCATCTGTTAGTCGGTCCATCACCAGTGCAAACAAGAAGGGGCTCAGAGTTGATCCTTGATGCACTCCCACCTCCACCTTGAAGCTATCTGTCACTCCTACAGCACATCTCACCACTGTCCTGCTGTCCGCATACATGTCCTGTACCAGTCTAACATACTTCTCTGCCACTCCAGATTTCCTCATACAATACCACACCTCCTCCCTCAGCACTCTGTCATATGTTTTTTCTAAATCCACAAAGACACAATGGAGTTCTTTCTGACACTCTCTGTACTTCTCCATCAGCATCCTCAAAACAAAGATGGCATCTGTGGTGCTCTTTCTCAGCATGAAACCATACTGCTGCTCACAAATATTCACTTATCCTTGAAGTCTAGCTTCCACAACTCTCTCCCAGATCTTCATCGCGCGACTCAGCAACTTAATTTCCCTGTAGTTGTTACAACTCTGTACATCACCCTTGTTCTTAAAACTAGCACCCGCACACTTCTTCTCCATTCCTAAGGCATTTTCTCACCCTCATATATGCCATTGAATTTTTATTTCCTTCAACCTTTATTTGAGTTATTTGAGTCATAACCTCACTGCCATCTCTCCAAGACATTTCCAAACCTCCACTGGGACGTCATCAGGTCCTACTGCCTTTCCCTTCTTCATTCTTTTCAGAGCTTTCCATACTTCACCCTCACTAATCTATCCCACTTCCTGGTCCACAGTTTCTATGACCTCTACTCTTCTTTCTCTTTCATTCTTTTCATTCATTCATTCAACCTTTACTTATACAGGCTAATCCCATTGAGTCTCGGGGACTCATTTACCAGAGAGACCTGATCTTAACAGAGTTGTGACAACAGTAGACAAACATTAAAGGAAGCATATAAATTGAGAAGACCAAATGAAAGAAAATGGTATTTAAAAAATGAAATTTAAAACAGCTAGGTTGTAAAGCAATTTAGAAAACTAAAAACAGGAACATTCCTGCATTGGTTTTTGCCAGGAACTTAACAAATGTTTGAAATCACTTAGAGAGGTCAAGGTTGAGAGCTTCAAATCTTTTTGCAAGATATTCCAGGAAACAGGAGCAGGGTAGGAGAAGGCCCTTTTGCCTAGTTCAGTCCTCACTGAGGGAACACTGCAGGTAATAATGTCCTGAGAGCGCACGCTGTAGCTGCACTCACGCAGAGACATGTAGGAGGAGCTGTATAAAGGCAGCAGACCTAGAAGTGATTTAAAGATTAAATGTACCAGTGAGAGAGTCTGCGTGAAGTTAATGATCCAGTTAACCAGTGAATACAGTGTGCAGTGATGGGTACGATAATCACAGCCAGTTATGAATCTTAGTGCACCGTGATAGGCAGCATCCAACATTTACTGGGAGCTTGTAGGAGCGTTCATATAGACAATGTCACCATAGTAAGTGGAGGGAAGGAAAGTCACAGTACCAAGGTGTTTCCTAGCATTCAGAGTTAGACAGGATCTGTTTCTGAAAAAGAAACCCAGTTTAACTTTCAGTTTCTTTACTAGGTTTTCCACGTGAAGCTTAAAAGAAAGATGCGAGTCGACCAAGATACCCAAATATTTATAGTAATCGACAAACTCAATATAGACACCATTTGAGGATAAAATCAGAGGAAGAACTGCTGGGACTGACTTCCTGTTTTAAAACAACATCCCTTTGGTTTTGTCGGCATTTAGGACAAGTTTGAGGTGGAACAAATCAGACTGGATGATGTCGAAAGCAGATTGCAAAACCCTAGCAACAGTTTTAGCTCGACAATAAACAACTGTGTCATCAGCATAGAAATGTAAGGATGCATCAGGGATGCTCTGACCTACATTATCTACGTAATGAGATTATGAAGAGGGTGGAACCTAAGACTGAGCCTTGAAGTACACCGTTGTTAATCGTTAAATAAGTGGAAGAAGTACCATTATGTTGAACACATTGCCTCCGGTCTGAAAGATAGTTAGAGAACCAACCAATGGTGTGATCTGAGAAACCAATTTCTGAGAGTTTATGACACAAGATGTTCTGATCCACAGTGTCAAAAGCTTTAGACAGGTCTAAGAAAAGTGCAGCACAATAGTCCTTTACATCCAGTGCTTCAACAACGTCATTAAGAACCTTCAGTGAAGCAGTCGTTATGCTGTGTTGTTTCCTGAAACCAGATTGATGTGGAGGTAAGATGTTAAATGAGTCCAGGTCATTTTGATTTGAGAGTTTATCAGTTTTTCTAGAACCTTGGCTAAAATGCAGAGTTTAGAGATTGGTCGATAGTTGTTCAGTGAGGTGGGGTCTCCTCCCTTCAGCAAAGGAAGAACAAAGGCTGTTTTCCAAGTGTCTGGGATGGAGTTTTGTCTTATGGAGAGATTGAAGATATGGGTCACAGGGACTGTGATGATATGAGCAGCCAGCCTTAAGAAATAAGGTGGAAGTTCATCTGGACCTGCAGATTTTTTAGGCTCAAGATCTTTTAACAGTTTATTGGCCTCACTAACTGAAAAGAGCGAAAGAGAAAAGGCGTGATTTACTGAAGATTGACTTGTAGGAGAGATTTGATTTTTAGGAGAAATGGCTGATTTTCCATTAGTGACTGTGTCAAATAAAGAACTAGAATCAACAAAATGTTTGTTGAGACAGTTCAGGATCTCGTGCTTATTTGACACAGGAACAGAGTTAATGAGAAGTTGTGATGGGAGGTCAGATGATTGGGGGCTGCCTGAGAGAGATTTGATGGTTTTCCAGAATCTTTTAGAATCATTTATATTTTTGGAGGTCTGAGATAAGAAATAGTTGCGTTTTTAAGCTACTTTTTAGATGTTAATGTGTTAATTTCTCTTTTGATTATTTCTGCCATTAGTTCTTCTTTCTAATAAATTTAAAAAATGTATACTCCTTTCAGCTACTTTTCAGCTAACATCTTTATACTTTTCAATTCATTTCAGCTTTATGTGCTCTTTCTTTATTTTCCTGCTTTTAGCAAAACCAGCTGTTGACATTCAGCTCACATGAACAGTTTAGAGATGAAACCTTTTCAGCTGGTTTCAGTAAAAAAACAAACTAAAAAAACAAATCAATCAGCAACACATCCACACTGTGTTTTTACAGGAAATGACTTTTCTCCAGTTTGTTTAAATTTCCATTAAATTCAGTCAAAACGAGGAGCATCTTTAGATGTAACAGTTCAAGTGTCTGAACACAGGAATAAATTAATCCCGCAGCGATTATGTTTTTCCTCTTGGTTTGAATTAATCCTGAGCTGTTTTTATTTATTAATGCCAAATTTGTTCGATTTGTTAGGCAACGCTGCGAGGAACACAACAACAAAGAGGAACAAATAGGTTTATCATTAAAAAAAAATATTCATTGAAACACTTCTGATGTTTTGAGGTGCGGTTCAGTGGTATGAACAGTTCCTATCTTACCTGCTGTAGATACTTCTTTGGACGCCTTCAGTTTGGAGAAACAGGCTTTAATTATGAAACAAGATCAAAATGAATGACTTCCATCTCAAAACAGCTTCAATTAAAAAAGGTCACTGTGGTTCATTGAATTTTTTTTTTTACATTTTACATTTTGATAATTTTGTGGTATGTAACAACACAAGTTCAAGGTCAAGGTTTTCTTTATTGTCATTCACACCACATGTGGTACATGTGATGAAATGAAATTGTGTACACAGGGTACCAGTTACATCCAACAAAAGTATAAGTTGTAAAGATAAACAGTAATAAGACCTAAGATATGAACTAAGAAATACGCTAAACTAAGAATACACTAAACGCTAATAGTGCAATTGCAAATTGCAGCAGCAGCTAGCTGTTTCACTTCTTTTCTTCAGGCAGGAACATCCTAATATTTGCACCAGAATAAATGTGCAATGCAAAATTCATGCTGGTGTAAAGTAGGGCTATTCAACTAGTGGCCCGTGGGCAACATATGGCCCGCGGTTTAGCTCAGTTTGGCCCACTGATTTTAAAATAAAACTTTATTTTAAATTAGAAATCTAAAATGACAAATATTTCCGTCAGAGGAGATCCTGTTAGATAAAGGATTCATGACAGGACTGTAAACTCAGTCCATGGAAAATCAAAATATATTTTAAATAGAAATTAAATTTACATAAATTGTTGGATGTCCTGAGCTGTTGGCTTTCAGTAACTGAGCAATTTAGGATAAAAGTTTATAAAACAAGGTTTGCACAAATTGTTGTGAAAGTTTATGGTGATTTTTTTTTTAAGACGGCATCAATCCACTTTGTTTTTAGCTAACTAGCCATTAGTTTGTCAAACTGGTCAGAATTAAACTCCATTTGTCCAATCTGAGACAATGCAGAGCCACCTACAGCAGGTAAGATACTAACTTCATTTCCACAGAATCCCACTTCAGAGGATCTGAACCATCACTTTAAGTTAATTGTGTGGATGCTTCTGAAGCATTCACGCTATTGTGATCTATTTTTCTTCTGTACGTTTTTCATCACATTTCTCGTCCTGCAGTTTTCAATCTATTTCAACAAATCATAAATCAAAACATTCAGCTCTTTCAGAACAATCCTGTTATGACTTTTGATATTGGTGCAACTTTAGCTTTTTGAAATATTTGGCTTTTTTCCCCCATTTTATTTCTCATAGAAAATGAATTGAGCTAATTTTACATCCTTCAAATCTTTAGATCTGTTTACAACCTTTTACTGCTCCTTTCACATTTTGTTCTGGTTCAGCTTCTTTCAGCTTCTTGGTGTAAACTTAAAACTTTTTTTCAGCTACTTTCAGTTGTTTTTTCATTTGTTTTGTGCAAGTTCTTTCGGCTAGCTACAACATTTTTGTGCTTCTTCTTCTTTCTGTTAATTTTTGCTTGCTATGCTTCCTTCAGCTTATTTCTGCAAATTTCTCTTTTTTCTGCCATTTCAGCTAAGATTGAACTGTTTTCATGCTAATTTAAGCTTTTTATGCAAATTCCACATTTTTTGCACTCATTTCAACTTTTTACAGCCTAATTCAGCAAAAATGTACTCTCTCCACTCTGATCCACTCTGAGAAGGTGCTATTTAAGAGACTGAGCTGAAAACAGCACCTCAGACTGAAGAAGTCTCTCGGACGAGAGACGAAACGTTTCTACTTTTTTTGTTGTTTTGCTTTGTTTTGTTTTTTTTGAATGTCCAGAGGACCAGATTTAACTTTTTTAGATGTACTCTCTCCATTTCCTTCTGGTAATTTAAGCTTCTTTCTGCTTCTTTAGCTACTATTCAGATGTTTTTTTTTTTCAAATTTCTGTTTTTTGTAAATAATTTTCACTTTTTTCTGCTTATTTCTGTTTCTTTCTGCTTAATTGTGCAAACATGTTCTTTCTGCTTTCTTCTGTTACTTTAAGCTTGTTCTAACTTTTCAGCCTTTTTTTGGTGGTGATGGTGGTGGTGGTGGGGTAATTTCAGCTGTTTTCAGATAAATTCAAGCTTTTCTAACTTCTGCTTTCAGCCTATCTAATTTATTTCTGCTCCTTTCAGCATTTTTCTGCTAGTTTAAACTTATTTCTGCCTTTTCAGCTACATTTTAGCTATTGTTCACTAATTTCAGCTTTTTTGGGTGCTAATTTCAGCTACTGCAAATTCTTCAGCAATAAGCATTCACACTGCATTTTCACAGGAAATGCAATCTCTCGTTATCATTTGTTTAATTCAAGGAACCTGTGACCCTGCACGGGAAAGAAGATAAAGAAAATGGGTGTTTGGCCCTTAAAGACTCTTCATCGTCCACAGGCCCAGTGCTTCCTCTTCTTCACTAAGGCCTCACAGAGTGATACGCCGGCTCACCTCTTTGTATCTGGTTCTGCAGTGATGGACTTGGTGTACTGGAGGAACCTGAGGAGAACCGGCGTGGTCTTCACTGGCCTGGTGATCGGTCTGGCCAGCCTCTTCCAGCTGAGCGTCATCACCGTGTTTTCCCACATCCTGCTGGGAGTCATGTGCATCACCTTCCCCCTCTGTTTTTACTACAAACTGCTGGAGCTGCTGCACTGGAGCCATGGCTACCACCCCTTCCAGTGAGCTCAAACTGGACCTTCTGCACGGGTCAGGTCATTGATTTATGTCCCTTTTAGAGTTTCACTGGGGTGTTTGTGACTTTGTTCCCAGGTCGTACCTGGACTACGACAGCTCTCTGACGGATAATGAGACAGTGATGCTGGTGGAGGAGGCGGTGCTGATGATTGCATTCGCTGTCTCAGAGCTCAAACGTCTGCTGTTCATCGAAAGCATCATTGACTCCATTAAGGTGATTCTCCATGTTGGATTTAAATCTGTTTGGCGCCATCTGCTGGTCATATTAAGCAGATTATTCTGAAGGGGTCATGGTTAGGGTTTAATGTTTTTAATTTGAGCCACAAAGTTCAACATCTAAAGAAATAGATTTAAATTTTATGTAATTCTGCTCGAGAAGACACTGCAGTCATCATTTTCCCAAACAGCCTCTTATAAAGAAGAAAATATGTATTCACAGTAAAAATGATAAAAACTTCGGGTCAGATTTGATCACAGTGGCTTCACATTAATTTTCAACATGACAAAAGAGTAAACTTTTTTTTTCAGCATCAACTTTAATGTTGGATTGAGAATTGGAGGAGGGTTATGTAACAAGATTACAAAAGAGAAACAATGAAAGAACTTCACATTAAAACAAAAATGATCAAAAAAGAATCTGAACAAAACGTAAAATCATGAACCATGTTCAAGGCCATACGCTTCAGTCTTCAGTTGCAGCAGCTTGTATTCAAATTATAATATTACCCAAAGGGCTGTAATATATTTGATTTACTCTCTTTGTGCGTGTGTCTATTAGCAAAATATCTCACAAACCATTGAACATATTTGAATGAAATTACTTCTACAGCTGATTAAATTTCGGAGTCAATCCAGTTTAAGATGGATGCCACAGCAAAATGATATTACTAAATATAACAAGTGGTACTCCGATGTCCCCCGTCGCTGAGGGGTTTGAATAGTGAATGTTTGAGATGAGAGTTTTTCTGGACTGGAACGTAACAGGAAATGCATGTAAACCTTAATGGTTTGGTGCAAGATATTAAAGTGTGCAGGAGTTACACTGTGGAGAAGAACAGAGGAAGTTTTTGTTTCTTGTCTGAGGCGGTGCAGAGTGACGGATCCTGGCGAGTGGAGGGAGCAATTTTATCCACCACCAGGTGCAAAGGTGGAGCTAGGGGGTGGCCAATGGTGGTCTTGGCCATCATAGATTAAGCTTTAAATTCCTATAAATTCCTCAAAGATTGCTATAAATATTTGGGTATCTTGGTCGACTCGCATCTTTCTTTTAAGATCCATGTGGAAAACCTAGTAAAGAAACTGAAAGTTAAACTGGGTTTCTATTCAGAAACAGATCCTGTCTAACTCTGAACGCTAGGAAACGCATTGTAACTGCAAATTTCCTTCCCTCCATTGATTATGGTGACATTATTTACATGAACGCTCCTACAAGAACCCTGCAGATGTTGGATGCTGTCTATCATGGTGCACTAAGATTCATAACTGGCTGTGATTATCGTACCCACCACTGCACCCTGTATTCACTGGTTAACTGGACATCATTAACTTCACGCAGACTCTCTCACTGGTACATTTTCATCTTTAAATCACTTCTTGGTCTGCTGCCTTCATACATCTCCTCCTTCATGTCTCTGCGTGAGTGCAGCTACAGCATGCGCTCTCAGGACATTATTACCTGCAGTGTTCCCTCAGTGCGGACTGAACTAGGCAAAAGGGTCTTCTCCTACTCTGCTCCTGTTTCCTGGAATATCTTACAAAAAGATTTGAAGCTCTCGACCTTGACCTCTCTAAGTGGCTTAAAGAATCTGTTGGACTCCTGGCAGGGACCAATGCAGACATGTTCCTGTTTTTAGTTTTCTACATTCGCCTCATAATCTAGCTGTTTCTTTTAATTTTTTTTTTTTTGCCATCTTATTTGTAAAAAAAATAAAAATAAATCTGTATGCCTTTTTGTGGCCGTCTATTGTTGTCGCTGTTGTCCATTGTTGTCATCATTCTTTGTTGAAATCAGGTCTCTCTTGTAAATGAGTCCTTGAGGCTCAATGGGATTTACCTGTCTAAATAAAGGTTGAATGAATGAATATACCCCAATCATTTTAGGAAATTATACTTTTAGGTAATATAAAAACTAGAAAGCATAGTTTTCTCATATGAAGAACAATAGACGAAGGAGATAGTCATGGACTTCAGATGGAACAAACACACCTAGACACCCCCCCCCCCGAATATAAGAGGATCTGCAGTGGAAGTGGTCTCCAGCTACAAGTACTTGGGTGTACACATGAATGACAACCTCAGCTGGAGCAACAACACCACCAGCCTGATCAAGAAAGCTCATCAGAGACTCTACTTCCTCAGGCAGCTGAGACGAGCTGGACTGGGAAGCTCAGTCCTCACCTCCTTCTACAGGTGTGCAATGGAGAGCATCCTGTGCTCGAGCATCAATGTGTGGCATGGAGGCTGCACAGCTGCAGAAAGAAAAGCTTTGCAGAGAGTGGTGAAGGCTGCACAGAAGTCTGTTGGAGTCAGTCTCCCCACCATCACAGACATTTACACCTCCAGATGCAGGAAGAGAACCGCCTGCATCATGAAGGACCCCACTCACCCAGCACACACACTTTTTGCCCCACTCCCCTCAGTAAGGAGGTTGAGGAGCATTACGTGAAGAACCACTAGACTGAAGAGCAGCTTCTACCCTGAGGCTGTTAGACTCATGAATCTCTAACCAGAATAATCACTGTGAAAAATCACATCATGTTGCTGCTGATCTGTTTCATGTTGCTGCTGATCTGTTTCATGTTGCTCATCTGCTCACACTGTTCGTGTTGCTGTTCAGCCTATTGTTTTTGTACTACTAGTGCTTAGCGTACTTTTAGTTTAACATTTTTCTTGGTTCACATCTTATTACTGTTTTTCATTTACATTTTATTGTTGGATGTAACTGGGACCCTGTGTACTTTCGTTCCACCACATGTACCACATGTGGCGCGAATGACAAATAAAAAACCTTGAATCCTTAAATATGATCAGGGTGGTAAGTTTACATGAATATATTGTACACATGGTGGTGGCCATCTTGGATTCTGACGTGGCAAACCAATTTTTGACAGAGACCTTTCTTACACCTAGATGTAGCAACACACCAAGTCGGCATGTTACTTATTTTTCAGGTTATTCAGCTCAGAAAAGAGGGAGTGGTGGCGCAGAGGTTAGAGAAGGTGGGCCTGTGATCGGAAGATCGCCGGTTCAAGCCCCGGTACCGACAACATCCAAAATGTGGGTGGGGTAGGTGAAGCACCCACACCTGACCCACCCTCATTCGCCCCACTCTGGGCCCTTGAGCAAGGCCCTTAACCCCCACCATCTGCTCCTCCGGGTGTCCTAGATAGCAGCTCTCTGCTCCACACAGAGTGGTAGCTCGGTGGTCTGTGGTTGCGTCAGCAAGGGCATCCGGCGTAAAAATAACTGCCAAGTCTTCATGCGACTTAGTTCGCTGTGGCGACCCCTAACGCAGGGAGCAGCCGAAAGAAGAAGAAGAAGAATTCAGCTCAGAAAAGAAGGGTGTTTCCATTTCCCTCTACGCTCTGCGACGGGGGACAAAAACGGATACAACTCAAACAATTTAACAGATAATGAACTCAAATTTGAACTGGTCATAGCTGAGAGTTCTTCACAACACACACTCTGAGCGTGACACCTCACACTTTACATTATTTTCAACGTTTGACCAAAATGGCTACGACTTGTCGTTTCTCAACAGAAGATGATTTTTGTTAAAAACCCCGGGTGATGCACATTCCTTGGAGGAACGCTCGGACTTTTATCATAAACAAAATGTTTTCTTTGATTCAGATTTTAAAAAAAAACCAACTCCCCCTTCACCCCTACCCCCCCCCCCCCCCCCTCCAGTTTGTTTTGTTCCTGTACCTGCTGACGTACATCGGCACCGAAACGACCGGGCTGACTCTGGTCATGGCTGGTGAGTCCATCTACACCTTTCTGACTGAAGACACTAACTCTGATACATGTATATCATTGTTATATACTTTCATATATACTTTGTACTTTCATATATATATATATATATATATATATATATACTTTCATGTATACTTTCATATATACTCATATAAACTTTGATATACACTTTGGTATACGCTTTGATATTTAATTCAACATATACTTTGATATATAGTGTATTTTGTTATGTATTTTGATATATACTTTGATATATAAGTTATTACATACTTTAGTATATACTTTGATATACACCTTGATACTTTGATCCATACTTTGATATACACTTTAATATGTATTTTGACATATACTTCAATATATGTATTTTGTTATATCCTTAATATGTATTGTTATATGTTTTGTTATATACTTTGATATATGCTTTGATATAAACTTTGATATGTAATTCAAAATATACTTTGATATACAGGATATTTTGTTATATACTTTGATATATAAAACACATGTAAAATAAAGTTCAGAAATAACGTCGTTGTTCTTGCCTTGCAGCTGTGATCGCTCTTTTCTCTCTTCCTCTGCTTTACAAAAAACAGCAGGTCGGCATTTTTAATATATTGTTGTTGTTGTTGTTGTTGTTGTTGTTATTCTCTGATGACTGATCTCTGTGTTATTTGTGCGACAGGTGCGGATAAGGAGGGTTGTTAGGGCGGTCAAAGCTTTTGTAAAGAAACTCAATGACCTGTGAGTAAAGTTTTTCTTATCTTAACGCTTAATATTTGATTAACTGATGATTACAGATTAACTGATGATTACAGATTAATTGATGATTACAGATTAACTGATGATTACACTGTAAAAACTGTTCAGTTTTGTGAATGTTGAGTCCCTTGGGTTTCCTTATTATAGTTTCATCTGTACTTTATTTTAAGGCGTGTGCACTTTTAGCTGTTTTTACCAGTTTATATTCCAGAACTGTTCAGTCTATTCTGGACTTTGCAGCTGTAACTTTTATACATTTTAAACTTTCTCTAAATTATTTTCTCAATAAAATGAGAGAATACTTTAAATACTTTAAATATGTTGTGCTCTTAGACATCTACTTCAGTATACTGCTTATTTCTAGCTTTTAGCTGCTGTTTGCTAGTTTATATTTTCTCATTTTAGCTAT
Organism: Nematolebias whitei; assembly: GCF_014905685.2. Taxonomy (NCBI): domain Eukaryota; kingdom Metazoa; phylum Chordata; class Actinopteri; order Cyprinodontiformes; family Rivulidae; genus Nematolebias; species Nematolebias whitei. The sequence goes on from NC_056511.1 coordinate 36,936,220, forward strand.
GTTGTTCTAATGGTTTTAGCTACTGATTTGCTCATATTTGTGCTGATAGTTTCAGCTTTCAGGGGCTGCTTCACAAGTTTTAGGCAGCCTGATGTAGTTTAAAGGCATGAGTCAAGCTCTTGCGGTTTTGATTTGATTTAGCCGAGTGTTTTGTTTACGCTGAGTGCGTACCCGCATTTCAGAACCGCACGTCCATATATCTGTATCTGTAAAAACCTCAGGAGTAAACTCATTTAAACTGAGGCATTTGATGCAGTTCAAAATAAAACGTTTATGTTTTATTCAACAGTTTGCAACGAGGGCCTTTAAATCCATCCCCTCAATAACAGAGAGTAAAATAATTTTTCTAAATTTTACTGGTTAAAGTTTCTGGTTTTGCCATTGTTGTAACACATTTTGTGTTGCTTTGATTGCAGGTTTGTCAGCTTGTATGAATCAGTGAGACCCCCTCCCAGCACTGCATCCACCCCTAAACCTGCTCCACCTGCTGCCATCAAACAGAAAGCCAAGTCGAAGTAACTTGTTGGTTGGGTTCTGGAAGGATTTAGGATTTAGAAATATGCTGGAATGTTACATCCTCTGTGGGGCCGCTGACGGGGCGGCTCTTACCCATCCCTCCACGGTGATTGTCCATGGAAGCAAGGTTTAATTGATCCTGACAGCAGAAACAAAGCTGCCATTCACCAAAGGATAGGAGGGGGCCGTGGACGAGGTGGGAAACTTTATTTACTGAAATACTCTCTGTGGGCAACATTTAATGTTCACATCTTCTCTCAGGAGCAAAACCGTTTATTTTCTCGCTTTTGAGGATATTCAAATGCATTTTACCAAACAATGAACACTGGATTTATGCTGGAATGCAGTTATCCATGACAAAACTTGCTATTTATCGCATATATTATACATTTATTATCAATAAACGTTCACAGTCAGCTTAAAGTCACAACTTCCATTTAAACTAAAGTTACATTTTGGTTTAGCAATTGATTTAAAATGTCACTTTAAAACAAGACATTTAAAATATTTTCAGGAGCTGCAACTGAATCTGGAAAGACAAAATTAGGAATCAGGAACTTTTTAAAGTTTTGTTCCCTCTGTGGTTTGAGCCTGCAGTTCTGAGTTTGACCACTAGGGGGCAGTGGAGAAAAGCTGAAAACATCAAACAATTGTTTTTATGCAGTTTAACACCATTCAGCAGACAGATTTGACCCAAACATTTCTTCTGAGTTGTATTTCAGTTTGTCTAAGAACCCCAGTTAAATATTTTAAGGTTTTGGTTTTTTTTTTTTTAGCTTTTTTAATGGTGTGTTCCCTCAAACTTGATTTACTGCCATGCCCACTGCCCATACAGTAAACTAGATATCAGATAATCCAACAATAAATCAACAACTGCAGCAAACATTTAGCATTCTGGTTTAAATTAAAACCTCCAGACTGTGAAACATGGTGGTGTAGTGTCAATGTTTGGGCCTGTTTGTTGTCCAATATGAATCAAGTTTAAATTGATACATTTGTTCAACATAATATAAAAATCAGTTTTAGATAAAAATAAAAATAATAAAAATCAAATTGCTGAGTTTAAGTCTTGTCAAAAAGTGAATTTTAAATCATTACAGTGTCTAAATAATTTGTTATTATGTTTGTTTTGCTTTGAGATTTTGTGTTCCCTTTTACTGATACACACCGAAGGGAAACATGATCGATCACCAGTCTTGGATTAATGTGTGAACTGGGAGTAAATGAACACAACATGCTTTAGGAAATGAAAAGAGGTAGACAAAATAAATAATCTTTCAATTGTGGATGCAAGCGTAGAAATATATGAAGATAAACCAGTCTCAAAGTAGTCACACAACATAAGTTTTATAAATGCTTGAACAGTTTTTCAAATGCACAGTTGTCCCTCGTTTATCGCGTGGGGTCCGTACCCTGGAGCCCTGCGTTAAATGAAAAGCAGCAAAGTAGGAATAGTAGAACAAGAGTGGTGGCGCAGAGGTTAGACGATAGGCTTGTGATTGGAAAGTCGCAGGTTCAACTCCCAGTACCTTCAACATCAAAATGTGGGTGGAAAAGGTGAAACACCCACACCTGCCTCCACCCTCATTGACTCAATGAGATTACCTGTATAAATAAAGGGTAAATGAAAAAAAAGTACTAGTTTATTTTAGTATTTATATATATTAAGGCATTTTAAACCCTTCCCACACTCTAGCAATATGCTAAACAATGTTTCTAAACTCCAAACGCTCTAAACGAGCACAGAATGTCATGGTTTCAGCTCTCTGCTTCCACTGCTCTTTGCCACCTGCAAGTGCTCTTGGCCACGCCCACGTCTAGAGAACAGCTGATCAGCTGCAGCAGGAAGCTTTTTCTTCAGCTGTGGGCTGTACAAAGGTGCAGCAGGTGCTAAATAATTTATTTTAAATAAAAATTTCCTGCCAATTGTGCGGCTCTTCCATCAATCAGCCAATTGTGTGTCATGTCCACTCTTATTTTGAAAAACCGCAAGAGAGCGAGTCCGCAATAAACGAACCGCGAACTAGCGAGGGACTACTACATACTGTACATACACACACGTGCGTTATAATACTCTCTTCTTTAAAACATTTGCTTTTATGAAAAAAGTTTTTATAATGCACAATGGCGGCCATCTTGAAATGTCAAGTGGCTCATATCTAAGTTAGGAGTGTGAAGTTTTATGCACCCAGATTTGAACGATTTTTCAGAATTAGGTCTCTTACCTGCGCCGCTAACAGAAGCCGTCTCAATAAATACAGCTTAGATGAGATCTCAGATTGTTTCTCTCTTTTCGTTAACACACGACAAAACGTCCGTTTGTTATTCCACAAGAATGGATCCCAGTTTCACAAAATACACCCTAAAGGTTTCAACACATCACGACTGTTATCAAAGACAAGTTTGGTCTAAGAGGCAGTTTAATAATGTGGTGCAGTTACAGAAATATTACATATATGTGACATTTTTCTTTGCAGTACAAAAACATAATTCAAGTGAAGACAATTAGTAGAAGCGACTGCATTTCTAAATCCACATTTTTCTAAACTGTGAATATTTCTCAGAATAAACGACCCGTCTTCATGAGATTGTAAAGAATACCTCAGTTAATATTTCTCAGTAAAGGTGAAACGGTGTTCACGGTTACATTTTTAATTTCATACAGATTTTAAACCACTACTTACATGATGCTGAGTGAGCCAAAGCTTTGTAACTCTGAGAACAAGCTGATCCACGGAACAAGTTCCAGCTTAGATACAAAATAAATAGATAAATAAATAAAAAGTAAATAGTGTCAAGTAAGACTTTTATTTTTGTGAAATTAGCTGCCAGTCCTGAGCCAATCAGTGCAGCTTCTCAGCCAGGAAGCTTCTGTTAGCATATTAGCAAGTGTTAAGGGATATTCCAAACATTTTTCAAGTAGTGTTCTGGTGAAGGTCGTGATCTGTTGTAGGAAGTCCTCAGTTTGGAGAAACCGAGTTCATCTCTGAGATAATCAGGTAAAATATTATTTTGACCACCCTGTTGTGAAACTCGATATATGATCCAACAAAGTTCAGTCAGATCACCTGGATGGTTTCCTTTTTTGCTGAGACGTTTCGTCCTTCATCAGTCCGAGGAGCCACAAGAAAATCAGTCTCACAAGCGGCACACCCACATAGTGGGCCAGCCAGAAACCATATTATCACCAGCAAACTGGTTGTTCCGCTATGTGAGTGTGCTGCTTGTGGGACTCTGTTTGTTATGGCTCCTCGGACTGATGAAGTCCTTTGGATGAAGGATGAAACGTCTCAACAAAAAAACAAAAACGTTCAGCTGACCTGAGTGAACTTTGTTGAATTTTCTGCCTGGATTATTGAGCATGAACGTTGATGTTTTGAAATGATGTTTTACACTCTTTTCTCCAAACTGAAGTTCAAAGAACTTTCTACAGCAGGTAAGATATTGATTGCTCATATATTTCCCACAGAACCCAACTTGAGAATGACCAAAACTGCTCAGAAACCAAGTTGTGCTCATACCAACATGTCTTAAAGTGCCTAAATTACAGAAACACTGCTCTTCTTTTTCCACAATATATTACCTTATATTTTAAACTGAGGTTTTCACGAGCATCATAGATGAAATGCTTAAAATGTATATTTTTTATTAATGGTGCTACAAACAAGTGGGACAGAAAAGCCCATTTAACACTAAAACAAAGCAATAATTTATCCTGTAATTAAAAACTGTGTTGATGTAAACTGGTCTTCGCTTTTTAAGAGTCTGTTCTGTAAAACAAAAAAATAAAACAGAAAAATGGAATATCCACCTTACTGCAGCTGCTGCTCTCACTTTTTATTGTCTTAATTTACAATATTTCTGTGTTGACTAATTTAATTGTTTTTCTGTGGCAAAGTTGCTTCCCAATAAAAAAGGTATTTGATAGAAATATTTTGTGATCCGTGACAGCTTTATTTTGACTCCTGACTGATGTTTTCTACAGTGACGTTTGTTTCTTACCTGAAACTCACAAGGGTGGCAAACCTAGCACCTGCAGTGGGGGGAGTGGGAGGAGTGGGAGGGAGCTTCTTGTCCCCATGGAAGATTTTGTGATTTTTAACATGTAAATTAATCATTCTGGTATACAGTACTCCAAGAAGAAAATAAGGGGAAAAGACAACATGCTTCAGGTAAAAAAGACATTTACTATCATGCCCTAATTTAATTAGGACATAGCTACATAGGAAAGATGGCTAGTCAACCAAAAAATAAACTAGCAACAACTGCAGCAAGCCAAACCAGAGAAACCAAATATAGCAGAACATTTTGCTAATAGCAAAAACTAATTTCTTAAATACGTAGCTTTAAGCAAGCAGCGTGTAATACTGTAATACAGACGCACTAGCTAAGATGCTACAGACGTAGTGCTCCGCTTCTGTAACGCATCCTAACAATATCTTCCCCCCACCCCAACTCCCGGCACTTACGTAGCGCTAAGCTAGCACTGCATAAGTGCTTTAGCTTAGCGCTTATGAGCTAACGCGAGCTTTGTTGCGAGTACAGATTTTAAGCTAGCTAGCACTATCTTAGCGCTATGTAAATAAAGTCAGTGAGAAATTATGCCGTCTATCTGCGATTTTCGCCAAAAAGCGACAAGTTTGCAGGTATGTTGTTTCATGTCGAAGCAGGCGTTCTTCACAGAAGGCTGATTTATACTTGCCGAGACGTCAAGAAGTCTTTTCTCACTGACGTAGTTGTGCGCCAAAATAAATTTGAATGAACTCTAGAGAACCAGTTATATTTTCTCGCAGGGGTGTGTGTCAAGTATGGTTTGACTGGTCTGAACTTTGTGGGTGTGTTTTTGCAGAAAAGCGGCTCTCGTTTCTGCTCCGTTGAGGATAAGCTGGCCATTCGTCCATCTTTACAAGCAGCAAAATTTCAAAGAGAGTAGAGTGAATCTTATACAGATAGTACGCCTCAGTCTGACAGTAAGGACACGTTCCTGCTCCATTTGTTGATAATGGTGGTCTTCTTGTGATAAATTTATAAATTAGCACTTCTCCTCAGTTAATAACAGAAATACCGGACCTTACTCCTCCAACTCCTCCATTATTATTATTAGACCTTTATTTATACACGTTACTTCCCACTGAGCCTCAAAGACTCATTTACAAGAGAGATCTGTTACATACAACATACAGGCAGATGAGAAATTGAACACAAGTGTGGAGGAAGCCAAAAAATTTTTTAAAAAGTGTCACACCATGACCTGGCTGCGACACAGTGTAAGAGATGCAAAAAAGACTTTGCAACATAAACAGCGACATACAATGACATAATACATTTATGCATAGAGTTCAACAAAGGCGGTGAGTTGTCCATGGACACTCCAGAAAGTTCCAAAGTTCTGATAAGATGGTACAGTGTCTATCAGCATCGATTCTGATAAGGCCGCAGATGTCCTCAGGAGGGGGAGGGGCAGATCTTCGAGTTTACATATCCTCCAGGAGCAATTTGAGATAAGTTGACCTGTCCAAGGGCAGCAGTGAGGCCAAATTCAGATAAACAACAGTTGTTTTGGGCAGACAGACTCTGATTTCTGTCTGCCTTCAGTTCTGCTGGTTCACTCAATGGCGAATCCAAACAGCCAGATTTTGGACATTCTGCCCGATCCGTGCTCATTAGCTTTCTCCAAGGCTGAATCCTTCATGCCGGTGAGTTCTAGGAGCCACAAGTGGCCTACGATTCTCAGAAATCGCGTCCAGCTTGCGGTTGAGCTCGCTAAGCGTATGAGTCTGAGCGCTCAAGGCACAAATTAATCCTTTACATAAGGCTGGCAGCTTTACCATGTTCGAAACTGCTGCTGATGTCTTCCTAATTTGTTGATACCCAAGGTATCCACCAATTCCAAAAAGCCGAAACCCTGTTATCATAAATCCAATAATGTGCACATCTTCTACGTCCTCCATGGACAGCACTGATAGGCACATCATCTTCCACTCACTCCAGGAATCCATGACATATCGTGTGTCCGTTCAGGGCATGAGGGCTCTCCAGTACCCTGTCGTCTGGTAGAAAAAATTTTGTCAATTGCGTTGAGAGACCAGCTGAGCAAATCCATAATAATTTTTGATTCGGAAGAAGTGTAAAAGAGTCTCTGATGAGGTTGACAGGACAAGAGAGCAAAAAGGCAGGAGGGAGAGAGAGAGGGTGAGAGTGACTGTCTTCGTCAAGAGCGAAAGACAGAATGAACTGAAAATAAAAATCCATGCTGTCATCTTGTTTCTGTTTGTGTGTGACGTTTGCTGCAGTCTGAGGGCTTACCAGGAGTTCTTGCTGCAGTTTCTCTTTGAGTATAACATGTGAAACAAAGCCTCACAGCGAGATCAGATCTCGTACGTCTCGTTAAGTATAAAGCAGCAGCAAGAGTCATTTTTGAAAAGATGCTGCAAAACGAAACGGACAAATCCAAACAAATAAAGTCAAACGCTTCCATCACAATGAAGTGATGTAATCTTCATTTTTTTCATTCACATCATCTTTTTACAATTTTCCTGGTATTATAAAAAGCTTTTGTCTCCGTTGAGGAGCTGCAATGTGTTGATGACCTTGAGTTGACGTTTTTATTTAAAAGAAATATAAAAACCAACTAATTCATACTCTCTCTCAAATCTTCAAGGACAGCTTCTCTTGTTTCGTTACGTCGTGACTCAGAGCTTCCATCTTTCAGCGTTTACTTTAAAAAGGTTGTTGAACACCTCGACGTGGAGCTGTCAGAACGAGCCCTGCTTTTATTTTTTAATGTTTCAGACAACTTGATAATCATAGATCTCTACGTGTTACATAACAAAACTCATATCCATCTTTCTACATCAGAGGAATACGAGTGCTACAGCGTTTTATGTGCTCAGAAACACCCAAACATGGCACTTAAAGAGGTTAGTTTTACAGTAAAGGTGATTCACGTTGAAGAAGTCTGAAGAAAATAATCTATTTAGCCTCATTTTTCTAAACAGCAGGGATTATATTGTTCTCTGATAAGACAAAGGTCAACTACTAAACAAACCAAACAACTATATTTAAATATTTACATGTTTTGCAGCCAAAAATAATGACTACTTCTATTCCTCACTGGATTTGAAAAGTTTTGATAATATAAAAAAAACCCACATGTTCATATTTTTAAACTTTGAAAAAAATATATAAAAAGTTTTGATGTTGAATGGAAATTAAGATTTTACATGATGGTTGAATGTACAAACCTATTAAAGTGAAAGTACTGGGAGTTCTACTTGAAACAACTGAAAAGTGTACGTTTGCTACAGAATAAAAGAAGGAGTATGACATTTTGGGAACGGCACGTGTCGTTCCCCATTTCCAGCTTCTGCTCCAAATGATCTGCCTACAGCTCTGTATTTACTGTTTCCTATTTCTATGAGTGCCGGGAAGCTCCGCTCACATCAGGCACAGCCTGTTCCTCCCAGAATGTTCAACTTCTGTTATGAAGAATGAAATGTGATGAAAGTGTGAACAAGTGCCTACAGAGAAAGACGTTCTCCTGCACGGCTGCTGCCTTCTCCTCCTCTGGAGTGATGGATCAGAGGATCAGGTGAGGCCTGAGTGCTCCACGCCACTCTGGCTCAGTGTGGTTGGTGGACTGCCGCCGGGAGCTTTATCACACGTAGTGTTCACGGTGGTTGATGTAGACCTGGTCTGACCCGCTCTGGTGACACACCCACTCCAGGTGGGAGCGCCGCTGGCTGCTGATGCTGCGGGATGGTGCTCCGGCTGTAGGCGGTGGGCGCTCAAACCTGCGATCTGCTCTACGAGTCTGCAGGAAGAAGGAAAATGTAATCTTAAGATTTCTGGAAACCAGTGCAGCTACTGCCTGAAACTAAAAAAAAAAACAGTTATTTTCTATCAAACTCAGTGGTATTTGGGATGTTTTGTAATAAATGGCCTCGTATTTCTTACAGGAATTCATGTGACCCGCCAATATTCATGCAATAGTTTTAGCTCCTGTTTACACGAGAGCGACCTCTGGTGTTTTTCCAGTGGGCGTAATGAAAAAGTGCAGGTTTACATGAAAACACTGTAGTTTCTATGCCAGGCAGTGTTGCCATAAATAATTATGAACTTTTGTTCTGTCACTTTAAAATTATTGCATTTGGACCCAAACGGTCGTATGTGCTGGCGGTGTTGTGGAGGTGTGTGTTGTTTGATTGACATGTGCACAGAAAAGAAGGGAAAAAGCATATACATGTTTATCTGGCAACCCTGATGGGCTCAGCTGTATGCATTGCACATGCAACGTCTGCATGATCATATCAAAACTGGTGAATACAGGAATATTCATTTGGACCTAGGACATTGTTGGTTTGCTCCTACATGCTAAAAAAGAGTGAGTAGCACAAAGAAGCTGCTCTCTGCCATTTATTATAATTGTTGTTAGAGCAGAAAACCTTTGTCTGCAGCTGCCGGACGCATGCAAATCCGATTACACATCTGTGGAGTATTTCACACCTTTGTGGGTAGATCCCCCTAAAAACCTTAGGTCTGAGACCAGGATTCAGAAATCTTTGGTTTCAGAGAGAACGAGGGCTGTTGTCATGTAAACTTAAAAAAACGCGTTGTGTAAACAGGGCGTCAAACTAAGATCATATTTTGTTGATAAATTAGAGCTGCAGCCACTTTGGTCTGACCTTGAAAATAAAATTATGTCTAATTTCATGAGATACAACAAAGAAGTCAGATTGTGTGTTGGGGATGACTCTCAGCTACTTCAACATCTACAAACTTCACTGAGTTAGAACCGTGTTTGTTTGTTTTTTAGGCGTACTGTATATCTAATGACTAGTTTCTGAACTTCTCATTGTGGTTTATGAGATATTTTGCTAACAGACTGGCACAAAAATATTCACACAGACAAATTAACAAACCAAACAAAAAAACACCCGTGTCTGTCACTCCCTGGTAGCGCACTTAAACGAGACAGACAGATGTGCAGACTCAAAATTAAGCCTCAAACAAACAGTGACTCTGAGAAATCTTTAGATTCCTAAACTATTAGTGGCAGAAGCTTCTGGTGGTCACAAACATCAACATCCATGTTCACAGAAGCAAAAACACCAACATGATTTCAGTTTTTAAGAAGAAAACCTGAGCTCAGATAGACTAGAGGTTAGTGAGAGTTTAGATCTGAGCTCTCTGCACCCTCAGCAGGGTGAGACAGTGTTTCCAGTTTTGATACTGTAAACTGTAAAAAAATAAATTAAAAAAAAAAGAAGTTTCTGGAACAAAGAGGTTTATTTGTAAATGTTTCAGAAAGTTTAGACAGCTTTAGAGTTAACGTCACGTCACATTCTGTAGTAAAATCTTAATAAATCATAAAACTTTTACTGTGATTCAACACAAAACAAAAAAGGTGCCAGTTCTGTTGCAGTTTTTAGAGAACTGAATCTCTTCTGTGTGGAGAACTACAACCAAACGTCAGAGCTCACTTTTCTTGACTGAGCTGCATGCTTTGGTGTAATTTATATACATTTGTTGGAGGAAACAGGAAATGATAAATCGTGACAGAAAAGGATGAATAACCACAGAAAAACATGTTTAGCGAAGGATTTGTCTTATGTAAGCGTAGGCAATGAAAAATTAAAATTTAAAGCCTCCTACATTTTAAATGAGTGCAGCCAACATGTAATAAAATCAGATCCATCTAACAGTAGTCGGTGTTTTTTGGCCCTTGGAGGCTCCCATACACGCCTCTGACTTGGTGGCAGGAAGGTGGAGGGGTTTACCTGACACAGCCAGGCCACTTGTGATGCGTGGACTCCCAGAGGAACAGCCGGAGCTCTCTCCGAGTAGGGAGGGGGCGGCTTGTGAGTCGGAGGAAGGTCGATCCTTTCGCAGAGGAGGAGAAACACACGGCAGTGATGAGAGATCGGAGTGTTTCAGTGCAGTATGCTAAAATAAAACCATGAATAAAACAGTCAGGGCTGCTGAGGGAGGTGCAAAAACCAACCTCGGATCAAGTTTTAGGACCGGCTGCTCTTATTTAGCCTCTGTTCTTGTGAAACCAACATGAAGCGCAAGTCGTGAGACTTTTTCAGGCTGGGGAAGAAGGATCGTTGTGGGTGAAGTGGGAATTCTCACAGCTTGATTAACTCCAGGTCAGTTTGAGGCCTTTTTGTTCAAGCTCTGTCTTGTCAGCAGGATTTCAGAGATGAAAGGTCACAAACTTCGGCTTGTGCGAGTAAACGTGAAGGTTTGTGACGGCTGCACCGAGCCGGAGCCGTTTACCAGAAGCTGACCTTGGCGATTCATAAAAAAGATGGTGGTGAGAAGCATCGATTTTCCTGTCGCTGTGTGCCGTTTAACGCTCTTCACCCCCCCCCCACCCCACCCCCACCACACACACACTTACAGCCGGGTCTCTCAGTGACCTGCTGTCCTGTGCTGAAGGAGAGGGCTGAGGCATACGTCCACCCCCCATCCCTTCAGACTCAGTCCTCTGGGACTTTAAGTCACGGTCACACTTAAGATGCTAAGTTTGTCGTGGCATTGACCAACCCCCCCACCCCCCACCCCACCCTTTCAGCACATGGCTGGACAGTGCGTCTCTTACGCAGCGATGCAGGGCCCACACCCACAGGGGGTGAGGTGTGGGGGCATAATTCATGAGGTCATGAGGTCATGAGGTTTACTGCCAGAGTTGGGGGGCGGATCTGTTGAACTAACTGTAAATGTAATTTAATTTCTCTGAAATCTGAGTGGATTTACAGGAGTTTGGTCGGAGCAAGGAGATCAACCAGCTGTGGTTGAACCTTTTCTTTAGAGGGGGGAGAGGGAGGGGGGTGTTCTAGTTTGTCTCTAATTATCAACATCACACTCATTTTTATGCGCCACTGACATTTCTCCAGTTAGTTTTTTTTTAAGAAGTAGATGAACTTATTAAAAAATATATAAATTTCTTGATGCTTTCTGAGAAACCCTCGAGGCGACTAAAACAAGCGACAAACAAAACTAGTCAAAGTGCTTTCACAAAGATGCACATTATAAAAACTAAAAGGCGTGATTTTTGATAAAAAACATTTACAGTTCAGTGAAACGAGCTGTTTTCTGAAGTTGACTCTTGTTGTCGTACTTCAAGAAAAGTTGTGATTGTCTCAAAAAATGTCAGATTTTTGATATAACTGTTACATTTTGTGAGGCCTTGTAGTTTTTATTTTATATTTTGTATATTTTCTCACTTTCGTGATGGTGTCTGAGAGTGCATTTCTCTGCCTGTTAGTAAAATATCTCCTGAACCAGTGAACAGTTTTCAGTGAAACTCTCAAAGCGACCACTGGACGGACGCCTTCAACACATTAACATTTGGAGTCAACCTGATTGAAGATGGCCGCCACAGCTGATCAACTTCATTTGTCGTGAGAGCAGCTGAGAGTCATGCCTTTATTTGAGGTTTTCAAGCTTCATCCTGGAGTGCTTTGTACTTCAGGAAGTGGATGATGAGATCAGAGTAGATCTGTGTTGTGATCTGCAGATTTAAAACTTTAATCTGTTTTCAAATCCAGTAATGTTCATTTTTTTAATGGTTGCCAAATGATTGATGTAAAGAAAACACATCAGGAGAATTATTCTGCATGTTCTGTTAGCTGTAAGGATAATATTTATATTAGCAGAGGTTTTATAGCTCCAGTCTCTGGAGGGTGGGGATCCTTTCCAGTTCCCTGATGACTCTGGTGGGGGTCGTGACTCACTATAACTCCAAGGATCCAGTTCACGCCTGCGGCGCTGTAATCTGTCAGTCATGTCAAGTGTTTCACGAAAGTCGCAGGAACCTGACGGAGCGTTTCAATTATTTAACCTCAGAGCTCCTCTTTGTTCTGACATTAATGTGTCTGCTTTACTGCACAATCGTAAAATAGGACAAAGGTTTTTTTGCCTGTGAGCTGATCCTCCACCACCTGCCGCCTCCCTGCTCCGGGGGGTCACCTCTGCCCCCCCCCCCCCCCCCCCCCCCCCCCCCGGGGGGGGCCCCCTTCCCCCCCCCCCCCCCCACTCCATGTCTTGTGTCTTTATTTACAGGCAAGCGTGTTCTCCAGCATGAATTATTTGTCGGACTTACACTTTGTCGGTGTAGGCCGTCGGAGGGGCTTTGCGAGCGGTGAAGACCACGGTGATGAAGATGGCGATGAGGAACAGGGCGAGGACGGCGCCCATCACAGCTCCGGTCACGACGATGGAGTTTGACCTCTTTGCCTGAGACTGATCTGAGACAGAAACAACAACAAAAAAAAAAAAACTTCTGGTTTATTAAAAACGTAAAACAACTCAGTGTGTGTTAATCAATAATATTAATGAATGTTAAACCCTTAAACTTTTAAAGCAGTGGCATCCAAAGTGTGGTCCGCGGGCCATTTGCGGCCCTCAGAGGGATTATGTGTGGCCCGCGACTGCAGTTAAGACTTACATAATTTGGGCTCATAGGCTGAAGCGGTTGCTGCAAATTAACACCATTTTTTTATGTTTAAAGGGTGATTTTTAAATATGATTTTTTTTTGTTTATGCAATGTGATTATATTAAGTACAATGCAATTTTTTAAAAATTTTAATCAACTACATTCAATACTTTATTTCAATTTCAGTACAAAGGACCACAAAACTACGGACTTTGACTGTTTTTGAAGAAAACTGAAGAAAACCTTATTCAATAAAATGTTTACTCTTCTGAAAGTTTGAAAATCACTAAAATAAACATATACTTTTATTGTAAATCAACAATCATATTTTTGTGGCTGGCAAGTACTTTCTGTTTGATGATTTAGTCCCGCAAATCAAATCATTTGGTCACCACTTTTTAAAAGCCTTAAAGCTTTAATTTGACACCTGGACAGGTGTTTCTAGAACAGAAAACATCCAAGACAATATTTATTAATAACACGGTCCAAATCAGCTTTGGTTAGTTTCATTTGTGCACTTCACTACATTAAAAAATCAAACACAACGGCTGTACACTAAAACAGGCTGTGACCGACTGAAACGTTGCCCGTTTTCTTGCCATTTTGTGCCACCAACGACGAGCCTCCAATTATGATATTTCTAGCTGTATCATTGTATAATGTGAAATTAACCGTGATATAACTGTCTATAAAATAATGTTTGCTTGAACATCTGTGGGATCAAAGTTGTTTTAAGATGGCAGCAACTCACTCTGGTCTTGGCTCTGCTTGAATTAGTTGTGAGTTTGGTACTCCAATCAGAATTAAACTCCATTTTCCCCAGCTGAGGTTGTTCAAAGAGCCACCTACAACAGGTAAGATATTCATTCATGGCTAAGAAGCAAACTATCAATTTAAGAAGAGGAACTCAAATGTGCGAACAAGCATGACTCCCAAAATGGAGGCTAATCAGACTTGGCGGGACTCTATTTAGAGCCAAGGACGAAATCACGTTCAATTACGTTTTTCTATTTGGTGCACTCCACTTGTACTTGGAGGTCAAAATGTCTGAGTGTAAAATCAGAAAAATAAACTGAAATGACCTTAAAGTTGGAATTTCAACCGGCTAAATTTGTCAATTCCTGACCAGCCCAAAACGTTATGATCCAATATGGCTGCCTTGAACATAGAAAGTGTTATTGCAGAAGTTATTTTCACTTCTGTCCACTTGTATCATTAACTAAACACTGCATGGCCTCTGACATGTTGCTACAATGTCTGAATGTATAAAACACAAAGAAGTGACAGAAAGCTGGTTACTCAGCACATTAACAGCAAACGGCTCAGGTTTTCCAAACTGCATCAACTCTGATGTCCCCCGTCTCTGACGGGTTTGAATAGTGAATGTTTTATAGTTTTGGAGATGAGTGTTTTTCTTGCCTGAAATTGAACAGGGAATGTAAGGAAACCTTGATGTTTTTGGTGCAAGATACTCAAGTGGGTAGGAGTTACTCTGTGGAGAAGAGAGGTAGGTTTTGTTTTTTTGTCCAAAGTGGCACAGAGTGATGGATCTTGGTGAGTGGGGGGAGCCATTTTATCCTCCACCAGGTGCAAAAGTGGAGAGGCTACATGTGAGCCAGCAGTGCCGAAACACCCAGGTACCTACTAAATCTTTGGACCGTGTCTGGCCATTACACATTTTAAAAACGTATCAAAACATCTATTCCTTTCAGATTTTTACAGACGTGTAAACGTTTTATGTCTTGGAACTGATTCAGTAGGGTCGCTTTAACCAAAATTGGTTTTATTTATATGTAAAGAGTTTATATTGCTTTACATGCTTAATGTTACTACTGTACCCATCACTGCACCCTGTATTCACTGGTTAACTGGTCACCATTAATTTCATGCAGACTCTCCCACTGGTACATTTTCATCTTTAAATCACTTGTTGGTCTGCTGCCTTCATACATCTCCTCCTACATGTCTCTGCGTGAGTGCAGCTACAGCGTGCACTCTCAGGACGTTATTACTTGCAGTGTTCCCTCAGTGCAGACTGAACTAGGCATAAGGTTCTTCTCCTACTCTGCTCCTATTTCTTGGAATATCTTGCAAAAAGAGCTGAAGCTCTAGACCTTGACCTCTCCAAGTGGTTTCAAACATCTGCTAAGTTCCTGTAAAAACCAATATGGACATGTTCCTGTTTTTAGTATTTAGTCCTACATCGCCTTACAACCTAGACGTTTTTTGGTTAAATATTTTGGATAATGTTTTATTTTTTCATTTTATTTTCACTTGTTATTCTCAATTTGTACGCATCCTTTATGATTGTCTATCGTTGTCTTGTTGTCCACTGTTGTCATCACTTTGTTAAAATCAGGTCTGTCTTGTGAATGAGTCCCCAAGGCTCAGTGGGATTAACCTGTATAAATAAAGGTTGAATGAATGAATTGTGGAACCAGGGAGTGGCCAATGGTGGTCTCTGCATTCATAAATTCATTTTTGACCGCCCCAATTATTTGAGGAAACCATTCCTTTAGGCAGTGGTAGGGACAGCTAACCAAAAAGTTGGTTTCGCTAATGCTAAACCGGGAAGCATGTTGGCTCAGTAGGTAGAGCTGTTGTCTCTCAGAAAGCAGGTCACTGGTTCAAATTCCGGCCGAGGGCCTTTCTGGGTGGAGTTTACATGTTCTCTCAGTGCATGCGTGGGTTTTCTCTGGGTACTTCAGTTTCCTCCCACAGACCAAAAACATGCATGTTAGGCTGATTGGTAATTGTCCCTAGGTGTGAGTGAGAGAGTGAATGGTTGTTTGTCTCATGTACCTGTGATGGACTGGAGACATAGGGTGTAGGAATATACTTAGTTAAAGAGGTCTGAACACCTTGTAACGGGTGTTTACACTAACCGTTCAAAGTTATGTAATAAATGTAGACCGACCTCAATCAAAAGAATAATGTGAATCCTTGGCAACATTGTTATTCCCCTCACTCGAATAAAAACACAAAAATCTGGTTAGCTAAAATCACAATTCTGTAACGTTCATTTTCAGTTTGTAGAATGACAATATGGAAAATATATGAACTATGAATGAATAACCAGATAGTGTTATTTCAAAAGAGTAAATAATATGAAATAGCTTAAAGCTTTGAGAAGAGGTATTATTCAATTTGGACTACGTTAAAATTTAGGTCAACTTTATCTCAGATCCTTGAACTAAATAAAGTGTCGAAAAAAACTCATTGGCACCGAGACATATCCTATTGGAGAGCTGTCCATCTTATTACCACAATGGACATGATGAACGGTGGCTGGTATTTGTCGTGCCATACAGCACCATCGCTCCAGGGTGTCTGAGCAAGTTAAAGACTTCTCTCCATTTCTCAGCTCACTGGCTCCTTCCAAGGTGGAACCGGATCAGAGCCCCGCGGACTTCTGGGGTTTGCTCAGAGCCAACTTTCCAGCAATTCACGTGCCACTTCTGCCAACTTCGGACAACTTCTTCAACTCTTGTGTCAGAATTACCCGACACACGAAGAGACCGTGCCTCTTATCTTAACCAATCAAATGCAGCTACCAACAGTAGGTGTGAACCAAGCTGCGTAAATTAATTTTAATTATATAACCCTCCTCTCAAAGTCTCAGAGGGAAAACAATAGCTTTTGTTTAAATTATAACACCTTGTTTTTGGATAAACACCATTTCCTTTACAAATGCAAGTTTGGTTCCTGACACAATATTGTAACACAAAAGGGTTTTGTTTGAAGCGCTGTGTTCAGGTGGGCTAACCTCCTTTGTTATTATGGTAACCAAAGATGCTGGGAGTATGGCAAAGTTTGGTCATTTGTCATAGATTTCTCTTCAGAGACACAAATCTGTCTTCTCAGGAAGTTAGTGAGAAAAGGGTTTTAATTACAATACATCCTTGGGGCCTGTATCAGGAAGGAGTCACACAGAAAGGGGTCATCATACAGTCTCTTGTCTCTGAGAACAAAATGCCGGTATTTGTCCTGACTTAGATTAGAACAGAGGAGGAGGTCAAAAAGACACGGTATCTCTGAGGATGGTTTGTCTTCTGAGGGACGCTAAACACTACAAGGGTGTACCCCGCCTCTCACACAGTGACTGCTGGATGGACACCAGTGACCCCCACGACCTAAAAAGTAAAACATGGGTAAAGATAATGGATGGATGGATGGATGGATAATGCTAAACCCCTAAGGTAAAAAAAAAAAAAAAAGTTGGCGAAAAATTTTACAAAACCTAATTCCACTAATGGTTTCCAATGTTAGCAAAAACGCTGTTCCGCTAAACAATTTTGTTCCGCTATTAATATTTTGCGGATTAACAGAACTGTGCCCACCACTGCTTTTAGGCAATATTAAACCAGAAAGCATAATTTCCTCAAACGATTGTGGTGGCCATGTGATGGTGGCCAGCTTGGATTATCACATGGCCACTCAGTTTTCGATAATGACCTTTCTTACTCCTAGATGCAGCCACACCAAAATGAAAGTTGGCACGTTACTAATGTTTCCATTTTTCCAGCTCACAAGATGGATGGACAGAGCCTCTTCATTCTGAGATGGGGGACAATAAGAATCCAGCATTAATTAAGACCTAACATTTTAAAATGTGTAAAAATCAAACAACTAATAAAGAATGGCTGCATAAAAAAAATGATTGGACCAGTTTCTTAATGAGCATTAGAGAATATGTGGAATTTAAATCTTTTGGAGACAGTTAACTGGTTTGTTAAACTTTGTGTTTTATTCAAAATTACAAACTTGAGACAAAAAGAACTGTTTAATTTGTAGCAGAAAAGTTAGATTATCCTCCAGATTACTGCCTTTGACATCTTGTCTGTTGGAGGTTCTGTGACAACGCCTGTGTTGAATTTAGAACGTGTGAATAAAACACTAAAGTAACTGAACAGAGCTGCAGTTCAAGTTTAAAACTAAACAAATCCCTATATCTGGGTTCTTTCGACCCTTTCAATCCAATCAGTCGTTCCTCCGTCTTTTGTTAGTATTTTTGCAGAGCTTCTTGAATTAGCTGTCAGACCATATGTCTCCTTATGTTGCATCTTGTCCACTGAGGGGATTAGGATTAATTGTGATTAAGACGTATTAAACAGGAGTAGAACAGCCAGCTTCGGCCAACCGGCAGCAAGTGGTCAAAGCTGGTGAATGTGGGGCAGAGAAGAAAATGGAGGACAAAGGAGGCAAAACGCGTAATGGTCAATTCCACCTCATTTGTCTGCAGAGGTGGGGGTTGAAGTCAATAATGCGCAGACATGAGAATCCTGAACAACTATTAAACCCAAATTAAACAGTTTTGGCGGTTTTAAGTTTGTGGCTGCTGCCCTGAAACCATTAATAACCTTTTGATTAGCTCTGATGGCTGCTCAAGAGACTCTTGAGTTAGAAGTTAAAAACCATCGACCTGGCTGCTTTAAATGAGCTCCAACTAGTGGGAACAATACACCTTATTGGACAAACAATTACTTTAGCTGTAAAAACAAGACTCTACAAATACTGTAGGCCGTTTAGTTTATATAACTTTAGAAAAACTGACACATGGATGACGCCATTTTATTTATTCTGCAATGCATTCTGGGCAAATGACAGACAGGTTGCTCCATTGAACTTGAATGGTAATTTTAGACCACCTGATGTTTGAAGTGTGTTGATGGAGAGGAGAATGCAAAAATGACTCAGCTTTCAGTTAACTTCAAAACCAATAGTTAGCTCCTGAGTTAGTCTCTCTCTCTCTCTCTCTCTCTCTCTCTCTCTCTCTCTCTCTCTCTCT
>NC_056511.1:36954976-37016089 GCF_014905685.2 Nematolebias whitei
TCTCTCTCTCTCTCTCTCTCTCTCTCTCTCTCTCTCTCTCTCTCTCTGTATGTATGTATGTATGTATGTATGTATATATATATATATAGAGAGAGAGAGAGAGAGAGAGACAGAGAGAGAGAGAGAGAGAGAGAGAGAGAGAAATAGCTCTAAAGCAAATAAACTAAACATCACTAGTTGATTATGTTTGATTGTTTTGACCCATATATTGTGCATAAGGACTAATACAAAATATAACTTAACTGTTGTTACATGTAAACTTTTAGTCTCCTCTACAACAGATGTACAGTGCCTTGTGAAAGTCTTCGGCCCCCTTGAACTTTTCAACCTTTTGCCACATTTCAGGCTTCAAACATAAAGATATAAAATTTTAATTTTTTGTGAAGAATCAACAACAAGTGGGACACAATCGTGAAGTGGAATGAAATTTATTGGATGCGTCAAACTTTTTTAACAAATAAAAAACTGAAAAGTGGGGCGTGCAATATTATTCGGCCCTCTTGCGTTAATACTTTGTAGCGCTGCCTTTAGCTGCAGTTCCAGCTGCAAGTCTCTTGGGGTTTGTCTCCATCAGTTTTGCACATCGAGACACTGAAATTCTGCCCATTCTTTCTTGCAAAACAGCTCGAGCTCAGTGAGGTTGGATGGAGAGCGTTTGTGAACAACAGTCTTCAGCTCTTTCCACAGATTCTCGATTGGATTCAGGTCTGGACTTTGACTTGGCCATTCCAACACCTGGATGCGTTTATTTGTGAACCATTCCATTGTAGATTTGGCTTTATGTTTTGGATCATTGTCTTGTTGGAAGATAAATCTCCGTCCCAGTCTCAGGTCTCTTGCAGACTCAAACAGGTTTTCTTCCAGAATGGTCCTGTATTTGGCTCCATCCATCTTCCCATCAATTCTGACCATCTTCCCTGTCCCCTGCTGACAAAAAGCAGGCCCAAACCATGATGCTGCCACCACCATGTTTGACTGTGGGGATGGTGTGTTCAGGGTGATGAGCTGTGTTGCTTTTACACCAAACATATTGTTTTGCATTGTGGCCAAACAGTTGGATTTTGGTTTCATGTGACCAGAGCACCTTCTTCCACGTTTGGTGTGTCTCCCAGGTGCTTGTGGAAACTTTAAACAACACTTTTTATGGATATCTTTGAGAAATGGCTTTCTTCTTGCCACTCTTCCATAAAGGCCAGATTTGTGCAGTGTACGACTGATTGTTGTCCTATGGACAGACTCTCCCACCTCAGCTGTAGATCTCTGCAGTTCATCCAGAGTGATCATGGGCCTCTTGGCTGCATCTCTGATCAGTCTTCTCCTTGTTCCAGATGAAAGTTTAGAGGGACGGCCGGGTCTTGGTAGATTTGCAGTGGTCTGATCCTCCTTCCATTTCAATATGATTGCTTGCACAGTGCTCCTTGGGATGTTTAAAGCTTGGGAAATCTTTTTGTATCCAAATCCGGCTTTAAACTTCTCCACAACAGTATCTCGGACCTACCTAGTGTGTTCCTTGGTCTTCATGATGCTCTCTGCGCTTTGAACAGAACCCTGAGACTATCACAGAGCAGGTGCATTTATATGGAGACTTGATTACACACAGGTGGATCCTATTTATCATCATCAGTCATTTGGGACAACATTGGATCATTCATAGATCCTCACTGAATTTCTGGAGTGAGTTTGCTGCACTGAAAGTAAAGGGGCCGAATAATAATCCATGCCCCACTTTTCAGTTTTTTATTTGTTAAAAAGTTTGACACATCCAATAAATTTCATTCCAATTCACGATTGTGTCCCACTTGTTGATTAATCACAAAAAATTAAAATTTTATATTTTTATGTTTGAAGCATGAAATGTGGCAAAAGGATGAAAAGTTCAAGGGGCCGAATACTTTCGCAAGGCACTGTACATCATCGCCCCAGAATGCATTGTGCCAGTAAAATAATGATGTCCTTAAGTGGAAAAATAAAGTAAACAATTTATTAGTTTTCACCTGTCACAAACAACTTTTAGGACAACAGCGAAATAACCTCTACAAAACGGATTCCAAAAAAGTTGGGACACTAAAATTGTGAATAAAAACTGAATGCAATGATGTGGAGATGGCAAACGTCAATATTTTATTCGTAATATAACATAGATGACAGATCAAAAGTTTAATCTGAGTAAATGTAACATTTTAAAGGAAAAATATGTTGATTCAAAATTTCAGTGTCAACAAATCCCAAAAAAGTTGGGACAAGTAGCAATAAGTGGCTGGAAAAAGGAAATTGAGCATACAACGAACAGCTGGAAGACCAATTAACACTAATTAGGTCAATTGACAACATGATTGGGTATAAAAAGAGCTTCGCAGAGTGTCAGTGTCTCTCAAATCCAAGATGGTAAGAGGATCACCAATTCCACCACTGTTGTGCAGAAAGATAGTGCAGCTGTAGTGAACTAGGCCTGATGTCAAAACCCTGACCTTAAGGACCTTATGGGACAGAAACTGTCATTTCATTGATTTGAATCCAGAAATACAGGTTGACCCATCCTGAGACTTTCTTTCTTAAATTAATCAAGTGAAAGAAGACTACTTTCGATTATCATTACTATTTTACAAATGTTTGATAATCAAATTGTGTTAGTTCAAACAATGTTTAAATGTTGAAGTGAACTACTCATTTTTAAATCAACTGTGAAACAGTAATAATGATTTTTAATCCTCATTCAAAGTAAGAAATCAGGTTAATGATGAATTGTCTGATTTTCTGTCTTCAATGAGCAAGTGTGTAAGTTGGTCAAAGTTCAAGTTTCGGTCAACAGCAAGTTTACTGAAAAAGAAATGTCATGTTTAACTTTTACAGCAAGATACTAGAGAATTGACTCCACGAAGTCTGAAGTTCTTCATAATATCTTCTGTCTGTTCTTAAACAAACTTAATCTTTTTCCTTGACTTTTCATAACACCTTACATCACAAAACACACCTCTGTTTGGTCCATCGACCAATCAGAAAGTCCTCAAATGAACCGGAAGTGACCCTTTTTAAAAGGTGCAGCACTTCCTAGTTGACAGCAGTTCCAGAGTTCATGAAGGCTGGAATTCAGGATGCTGGAGGAAGAAAAATCAAGCTGAACGAGAGAAGATCTGGGAATTATGAAATGTCTGTTCTGGATGATCTCACGACTCCCGAGGTTTAGCTGTTCTTACGGAGACGCTGAAAGAGTTGAAAGGAGAGCTCTACACCAACGCTGAAACTATCATCTGCAAAGGTAAAAGAGTCGATCTCAACCAAAGCGTACCGTTGGGTCAAGCTGGTCTAGAAGGAGCGTGCTGTTTCTGGTTATAACAGACAAATTCCCTCCCCATCTCTCTCATACTTAAACTTCATTTCCCATCTTTAAAATTCTTCTATCTGCTAAAAATCATTACAGATATTTTTAGAAATGTCTGAAGCAAAGTTTTTCAACCACCGCCGTGTGGTTAATGTCTGTTGTACTGCTGGAAGTGAGAAAACAATCGCCGTATTGTTTACTTCCTTGTAAAACCTGCTAAATAAGATGTTATTTTCAATTTTTGCCAATTAATGTAAATGTGTGATGTGTTAAACTTGATTCTGTTAATAAAGGACCCACTGTCGTTGGTGAGTCAAAGAGAATTAACGTTTCCGTCCACATTTTATTAAATTCAGATGCACGTCATTATACAGTCCAGAAAAATGAAAGAATCCGTTTAATTTATGAATATATATCAGCATATGTTCATACTACACAGCAATACCAGAATGGTGTTACCCAGCGTAAAATAGCAAAGACTTTTAAGTTATCATCATCAACCGTGCATAACATCATTAAAAGATTCAGAGAATCTGGAACAAATCGCTGTGCGTAAGTGTCAAGGCTGTAAATCTCTACTGGATGCTCGTGATCTCCGGGCCCTTAAACGTCACTGCACCTCAAACAGGAATGCCACTGTCAAGGAAATAACAGAATGGGCTCAGGAATACTTCCAGAAAGCATAGTCAGTGAACACAATCCACCGTGCCATCCGTCGTTGCCAGCTGAAACTCTACAGTGCAAAGAGGAAGCCATTTTTAAGCAAGCTCCACAAGCTCAGACGTTTGCACTGGGCCAGGGGTCATTTAAAATGGTGTGTGGCAAAATGAAAGACTGTTCTGTGGTCAGATGAGTCACGATTTGAAGTTCTTTATGGAACACTGGGACGCCATGTCATCCGGACCAGAGAGGACAAGGATAGCCCAAGTTGTTATCAATGCTCCGTTCAGAAGCCTGCATCACTGATGGTATGGGGTTGCATGAGCATTTGTGGCATGGGCAGCTTGCATGTCTGGAAAGACACCATTAATGCAGAGAACTATGTTCAGGTTCTAGTACAACATATGCTCCCATCTAGACGTCATCTCTTTCAGGGAAGACCCTGCATTTTTCAACACGATAATGCCAGACCACATTCTGCAGCAATCACAACATCATGGCTACGTAGGAGAAGGATCCGGGTACTGAAATGGCCAGACTGCAGTCCAGATCTTTCACCTATAGAGAACATTTGGCACATCATAAAGAGGAAGGTGCGACAAAGAAGGCCCAAGACGATTGAACAGTTAGAGACCTGTATTAGACATGAATGGGAGAGCATTCCTATTTCTAAACTTGAGAAACTGGTCTCCTCTGTCCCCAGACGTCTGTTGAGTGTTGTAAGAAGAAGAGGGGATGCCACACAGTGGTAAAAATGGACTTGTCCCAACTTTTTTGGGATTTGTTGACGCCATGAAATTTGGAAACAGATTTTTCCTTTAAAATGATACATTCTCTCAGTTTAAACTTTTGATCTGTGATTTGTTCTATTCTGAATAAAATATTAGATGTTGGCACCTCCACATCATTGCATTCAGTTTTTATTCACAATTTGTTTAGTGTCCCAACTTTGCTGGAATCCGGTTTGTAAAGGGCAATATGTGCAAGTAGAGATCCTTTAAACACCTGTCAACATTTAAAGGGACCTTCACTGATGGAAAGGACACACAGACTGCCCTCAGCTCATGAAGATGACTCTGTTACATTCAAACGCACCAGTCCATGTTCTGTTTGGATGTTTTATGTCTGTTAGAACCCTGGATTACTGCTGTTGGATGAGCCGTCCCCACACTGGGACAGGGCTGAAGATTCGGCTCCTTTCTGTCCTTCGCCTCAAAGCGCGGGCCGCTGCTCTGAGAGGTCAGCCACGCGGACTTATGAATTAAACACAACGCACTCTTCGGCCCGCCTGAGTGAAAAGTACAAGAGCAAGCGAAAACACCTCGAGGGCCAAGTGCTTATGTAGCCAAGGCTGGCGTTACGTTTTAAAGCTCCCCATCTCTTCTCAGGAGATAAAGTCTCTCCCTCGCACGGCTCCTTTTGAGCGTGATCGAAGAAAAAAAAAAAAAATCCTTGGAAGTGAAAAGCAAATCTGCCGATCTTCTGCACGTGTCTCGAACAAACTCGAGCTCTGCTAGATGACATCATCACAGAGCTGCTCCAGCATTTTGTTTTCAGACTGAGCCCGTCCTACTTTAGGTCAGAGTGACAACTGCTGTGGCCACGATAAGATCTGCACCAGACTGTTTTTCTCGTTCCAAGGACCGCAGCTTGACCCAACAATGTCAAGGTCACATTGGACGTTTGTGTCCTCAGCCGGAGTCCTCTCTGTAAAGCAGCAGAGTAATAGGCCCATTTTCACGCTCAGCAGCTTCATTCTCTTTTTTGTGCTCTGCCTTTCATTTTTTTTTAAAACAGCAGTCTGGTTTAACCTCAGCGCCACACAGGCCCACCGCTTTCTGCGACCAGGTATGAAGACAGCCTCCATCAGCAGCTCCAGATGAGCTTGTTGCCATGGGGACAGTCAATGGGCTGGAGAGTGGGGACTTTGGGCCAGTCGGAAACACTCGGCGTTTAATTTTACCAGCTGGTAGAAAGACGCGGGGGGTTGAAGGAGAAGAGCTGTCAGGGAGGCCTGTCTTGAAACGGAGCAGACTGGGATGGAGGAGGACACGGGAGTTGCTGGGTCTCCCCTCTTTGACCACACCAGGGGACAAACGAGACAAACAGGACAAATCACCAGCTGGAATCAGAGAAAACTGAGAAAGTGAGAAAAAAAAAAAAAAGAAAAGGCTTTGGGATTACATCATGTTCAGCGTCCCAAATCTGCACGCTGGAGTTTAGAGATGGGGTGGGTGTGTGAGAGCGTGAGTGTGTGTGGGGGGTGATATGCAGCAGTATGCGTTGGGGAGCTGGAGATGATGTCATTTATAGATGAACAAAGAGGCAGAGACTGAGCAGCCGGAGAATCAGCAAGCTGAGAAAGCTCCAGAGACGAGAAATAAAAAAATAAATTCTAAGAAACTCACAGGTGCTAAGGTGCTTTATTCAACAATAGTATCTCAAAAAGATTGACAAAATAATGCTCTACTGCTGCCACCAACATAAATATCTTTTTTCCCCACAAACTTACATTTTTCTTTGCAATATGTACAAAACAGTAAGAACACAAGGTGCTTCTTTTACTGACAATATGAGACTGAACCGTTCAGGAACCAGAACCCGACAGATGTGCTTAAAGCGGAGACAGAACTCTGTTTTACCCCAAAATTCATTCACAGATTGAGCTTAATGTGGTTTAAATGCCTCGAGGTTCGCAAACATACTCAGGAAAGAGAATATGGCATGAAGATGCAACAAAAATCTAAGACTGCAAAGAAAGAAGTATCTAAGGCACTAGTTTTAAGTCAACTGACATTTCTCCACGCAAGGGTATTAATGGCTGAATTTTAATACAAAAAACTTAATTTATCTAAATGTGAGGCTTTAAAGAAGAGGAGGCGAGCGAGGACACATGATCGATTAGAGACATTTCCGTCTTAGTGCACAGAAGCAAACAAAAGGGTTCAGGTGGCCGTGCTTCCTGGTTTTTATTTTTCTAGATGTGAGAAAATCATTTTGATTTAATGAAACTGAAGCAACGTGGAAACATCTAGACAGATGTGGATTATTTTACTCAAATATATGTTCTCTACTTCCGTCCAACAAAACTCTGGACAGAACATTCTTTATAATTCTTGGAAAAACAGTTTTAAATTTAACAGCTTTTGCAGAGACACTGCCCTGGTTTCCGTTTTCACACTTTTTGTTTTAAGCCAACCATTCTCCTAAAGCAGTGCAGTGAGATTTTAATGCATTAAACACATTAAAGCAAAAACAGATCCACACATTTCCTGGCTGCAGCCCTCAAATAACTAAAAACAGACGCATTCATGTAAAACAGATTCATTTTGTGTCCAAGTTCCTGAAAACATGCATCATTTGTCCCAATCTACTTTACTGCACACGTATTTGAAACTATGTAAACCATAAGCTCTGGCGGGGGGTGGTTGAATTCTCTGCTGCTAGTTGAAATGGCTTTCCATTAAATCTCATTACATTTGCAGCTTTGATTCACTGCACAAGATTCACAACCGGACGATAAACAGTTCAGTTTTTAACAATGTTAAAGCATATTTTTCTACCCTGTACACAACGGTAATACTTAACTCATGATCTCTCTGTAATAGTGTACACACTTTTGTCCTACTGCTAAATAAATACAAGTTAAACAGACATTTGGCAACTGGCTGCAAAGGTCATAAATCGGACCATTCTACTAAAAGTTGTATTCACAATCTGTGTACACAAATAAACGTCTCCTTCGTGCGGTGCCAGAATACGTCCCATTTGATCCGTGTACAAAACTTTACATCCATGATAGCTTTGTCAGTGCTGCACGTGAGGACTGTTAGAGCTCTACAGCCCCCAAACACTGACTGGTACACACAAAATAACATTTTCTTCTAGGTTTAGATACAGTACTTGATACATCCTGCCATGTTTAGAACAGTGGTGTCCAATGTTGGTCCCTGAAGGCCACTATCCTGCATGTTCCACTTGTTACATGCCTGCTTCAGTGGTTGAATCTCTACATGTTCAGCAGAAACTTGTTTATCACCTATTGATTCAGTTCAGGTGTGTCGAGCAGAGGAACCTGCAGAATGGTGGCCCTCGAGGACCAGAACTGCACACCCCTGGTTACGGAGTATCGACTGGCAACAGAATATGGCTGGTTACAAAAAGGAATACATATTAAATCCAGCCTGAAACGGGTTCGGTAAACATGTTTTTTTTTGTTGGTTTTAGGTTTTCAAAGAGTGCAGCAGAATGTTTTGTCACGTCTGAGCTGCGGAGGAGTTAAAAGTGCTGACAATCACAGGTGAGAAAAATAAATGTGCCTTCCTAATTTAGATTTTCTTCATTTTTGCTGTAACATAATTGCATGTTTAGCTGAAAAAAAGCGCTTCAGAATCTGCGACTAACGGAGATCTTCAGTGGTTGAAGGCTGGAAAGAGTGCAACAAAATGCTTGTTTCTTTCAAACACCACGCCGCTGACGGCACTCTTCAATATCCAGGTTAACATCCCTAAACAGAGGCAGTACTTTATGACAAAAATGACAGTTTGAACCAAACTCATGACGATAACCAACCACTCCTTCCAAAATGTTAAAGTAGATATTTGCCTGCTACCAAAACTCAAGATATGTTTGCGTCATTTCCTGCATATTAAGGCTCGAAGCTGTAAATCCTGCTCTAACCGCCCCTCTCTACTGGAGGGAAAACACAAAGTGAGGACAAGCAGGAGAAAAGTTCACATTTCTTCACCGGGACACACAGTGGTCAAGCTCTCAAACACCCGTGCATTGTGATTTTGAACAAGAGCAGAGGCTTTGTTGAAAACAAATTAGTCTGATGAGTCAGTCATCCATCAAGGAAGCGGTGCCGTCGGTTGTACGACCACGAGTGTGCGCAGACCATCAGTCATCAACGGGCCTGGATTTGTTACAGAGTCTGTTATGGCTCGGCTGTGCGGCTATAAATTAAAAGAACCAAACAGTTTAATTTTCCTCCCGTCAAGGTTTTATGGTTTGACATGACTGAAGAGAAAAAGTTTTGACGTTTTTGAAAACAAGCTGGGCTCATTTCACATCAACTCAACCCACCCTCAGTGTTCATGTCAGATTAAGGAGCTGAGATTATAATCCTACAGTAATCTAAACCTCAACTATGAAAAGTTTCAGTTTGGTCTGTAATGCTTTATTTTTCTATATCAGCTGAAAAATGTACTAAACTTGAACTTCTGACTAAAATAAATAAACTTATTTTACTTAAACATTTTATAGTGTTTTGATTTAAATTTAATGCTTTTAACATAATTTTGTAAACTTGATTAAACATTAAAACAAATGCTTTGCTGCAAACGGTCCTTAAAGGCAGATCTTTTAAAGTGTGGTCCTGTGGAGAGGTTGTGAACAGTCACTATCTTACCTGTTATAAACAGCTCTTTGAACAACTCCAGTTTGGAGAAATGGTTTGTTTTTGAGTGGACTGAAGAGCTGAATGGCTAGTTGGAGCAAAACCAAAGTGGATCGCTGCCATCTTGAGACAACTCCAGTCAAGCAGTTCCTGTGAACGTTATTTTAGAAAACTTTACTTTGCTGTAAATTATGGAATTGATTTTCTTTCTGGAAATGTCCTAGAATACACCAAAGTGCTATAGCTTGCTGCTGCTACGAAGGACATATAATTCACTATAACTATCTGGGCAACAGACAATTGACAGACTGGTAGAAGTTTATAAGAATGTTTAGATGATTTAATGGGATTTGGTTTTAAGAGAACAGCAACCCATTTTGATAATGGCTGCGATCAGACTAGTAATTAGCACGTCAACCCAGACAGAATTAAACCATTTCTCCAAACTGAAGTTGTTTAGTTATCTTTAACAGGTAAGATATTTATTCATAACTGCACTGAACCCTACCTTCAAAAAAAGATCTGAACTGATGCTTTAGGATTTCATGAGTATTGACTCAGTGGGAAAATAAAGATTGAGGCTTAAACTGAACTGGTAGACAGCATCAAATGGAGCTTTAAGGATCAACTTCGCTCAATTTTGAAACATTCACAAAGTCAGAGATCAATCATCTCAGATGAATTTAAGAAAGAAGTCTTTAAACAGGGTCTGATGAGCGGACGTGAAATGATCCATTATTTGTTCGTATAAGAAAATAACACTGATTCTGTATGAGGTAACACTTTTCAAAGACAGCCACGTCATATTCGACAGCCTGCAGGACTTCAGCAGAAAATACATAAATGCTAAATTAACTGTGGTTGTCCAAATCGTAAGGCAGCAACTCACAAAGTACCAACAGGTCCAGATATGCAGTCAAGAACTAGAAGAACAGTTTCCTCTTTGTCCCCATCAAAAACACAAGCCTCCTGTTTCAAGTGTCAGCCTGAACACTTGAACTACACAAAGCAGCTACAGTCTAGTAAAGGTGTGTGCGTGTAAAAAAAGTAATAAGGTGTTCTTTTTTTCTAGTTTGATTAACAAAGCTTTGTTGTTTTTCTGCTTCTGCAGAACCACGCAGCTTGTCAAACGTACCACTCTCTACGTGAGATGACTGAGCCATCAGTATGAGACACAAAATCACCCTCCGCCCTGCTATTGTAGCAGTCATCCGACCGGTAGGGGGCGCCGTTTCTCTGTGGTTTAGGTGAATGAGCGTATCTGGTACTTGTGGCTTGTTGACCAGGAACCTGGGTGTTTTCCTGAAGATGAGTCTGCTGCTGGTTGAGGCGCCCGCTCTCCCTCATGGCCCTCGTGTACCCGTTAACAGGATACTGTTCTCCGTTGTAGTTGTTATAGTGGCGCCGGTCACGGTCGCCCCACTCCTCTCGGTCGTGGTCCTGGCTGCGAGAGCTGCTGCTTGCTTTGGGGGGACGGAGTTCGTGCTGCGCAGGTGCCTTCTGGAGCTCGCCGAGGCCCAGGTTCTGCTTGGCGTAGTAGCTGCCATGAAAAGTCTGTTGTTTCCGCAGGTAACACGCTCCGACCAGAGTCAAAACCAGAAGCAGGAACAAGGCCCCGCCCACAGCCCCGCCCACTATGGTGCCAAGATTACTTTCAGGAAGGGCTTCAAGGGTGGGGGAGCTTAGAAGGACATGGCCCTTATCAATCACAAAGGTGGAGCCAGAGAGGACAGGAGTGGTAATGGTGGAAGGCATGGTGGGAGGATCTAATGGAGGGGGGGGGGGGGAGTGAAAGGGAGAGAAAGATGAACAGCTACATCAGCATTTCTCTAAGAAGGGGCAGGAAGACAAACAACTAAACTACGGTGCATCAGCTCAGAGGTCTCAGGTTTGAAAAGTTATTAGTTTGTTAATAATAATAATTTATTTCTGGTACAAAGACATTTAATTATGGTTGTAATAAATCCCCAGTTCAAAAATACTCTGCAGACGTTTTGTTGATTTTTTTTTATTTATTTTTTTTAGATTTTTTTGAACAACAAAAGGGCAAGGTATTTAAAACGGGGTCCAGAAACCTCACTTGGTCTCCATTTGAACAACAAACTGCTGTTTCCACAGTGAACACAGCTAGTTTACATATTTTATAAACAAATTACTGAAACTTTTTGTTTTTTTCTCAGTTTGTGTTTACACAACCTGCTCTCAAACTTGAAGATGACCGATCATTTATTCAGTGAAACTGAATTTTTGCACCCGCCTATCGAAAGAGACAAACATTGAATTTTTTCCACAATATTCAAATTTTTTGGGATGCACCTTAACACCCTCCCCCCCCACACACACACACCCACACACACACACCAAAATGTAAGATTGGAATCATCAAAGGACATTCCACCCTGCAAGACTTAACATTTAAAATAAATTGCAAGTATAAAGATCACCATGGTGAGTTCAGGTTGCTTCCATCTGGATGCAGGTATCTGCTGCCCAGATGTTTGACAGACTGAACTCGTTCATCCCTGTAGTGATCAGGCTTCTCAATGAACAGTAATGATTTCTGTAGTTATTTTAATGTCTCAGTGTCTTGTCTGGAATAGATGTTTGTGTGCCTACTGACTGTGAAACAAATTGCCCTTTGAGGATAATAAAGATTCTTGAACTTGGTGTGATTTTAAAAATCCGTAATGTAATTGTGGCTATGTGCATTGAATTAAAAGATTTAATCTTTTTCATTTGTCAAACTTTACAGGTCTTACACAAAAAGCAGGACTTAAACCTGCCGCTTGATTCATTTGAAGATGGTATTTAAACCTCAGCTCATGTCATTGAGCAATAAAAATGAACATCAGATATGTTTATGTGAAAAACAGCTGACTTTTGGCAGCTTATGACCAGTCGAACGATTGGTTAGAACGAAGGTGGAAGAACATTTCTTTAACAAGATTTTAAAAGACTGAACAAACATAAATCCAAACCTAAGGAGAGAGTATGCATCTTGCATACAAGTTTTAAAAAAACTACTACAATAACTGGAATTTGACATGGAATAAAAAAGTTAGTAACTTTCAAGCTTTAAATGTTTTATTCCTCTTTTTTTTTTTTTTTAATACGTTCAACCTTTATTTATACAGGTTAGTCTCATTGAGCATAGATGACTCATTTACAAGAGACCTGATTTTCTTAGGACTACAACAGTTTTTACACCTGGATATTTGTTTTATTTTATTCAGAGCGTATACTTTATGGGTAAAACAACTAGCCTATTTTGTTTTATTCTGTGTAACAAACATTAAGGTTTAATCAGAAGCAGCTACAGACATGGAAACAAATCTGAGCTGAAAGGCTGCTCTGACACTTTACCGTCATTTAAAGATGCGAGGCAACTATTCAACAGTCAGATCTGAAACATGAACGCAGAGGTTTGTTGTTTTCAAGTGTGTAAATTGAACAACTTCGTGCGAGGCAGTGAACTGACATGAGCACACCCACAACACCACATGCAACAAAGAGAACACCAACATGAGCAGACTTGTGCGCGCGCACGCACACACATACAGGCCCTCTCAAAGGAAAATGAAATATGGATGATAAATAATAAATAGGAGTTGAAAAGGACTAGTTAATGTTTCATGAATCTGGGACATCATCTCACAGTGAGGCTGCAGGCTTTCGCCTCTTACCGCATGACACATGCAGGAATAAAAGACGCACAAAAAGGAGGAACATGAAAAGGGGGAAAGAAATCCCATAATAATCACAACTTCATTCAGGAAGAGAGTTTCCACAGGCAAGGAGGATTTTGTGAAACCAGAGGAGCATGCTCATCATTCCCATCAGAGAGATGTGACGTAAACACCAAGCCAGCAGGACAGAACCAAGGCAGTGGACTGTGGTTTAACAGGACAGAAATACAAACAGATGTTTGACACAGGAACTCCCTGTTTAACATCTGGAGACCCGTTGATCAGAACTAATCAGCATGCATTAAGACAATCTCAAATCAGCTCCAACCCACAAAACCATGAGTGAGTCAGTCCACAGTGTCACGTTTCAGCTGGAAGGACAATGTCACAGGCAGTGATACCCTCTACGAGGTGCACGCATGCACCAAACAGCTGGAGTCAGCTGTGTTCCCGTCTATAAACGCCGCTCACCTTTTATCAGAATGCGCACGTCTCGACTGCGGAGGTTGATGTCGTTGGCGACCTCACACCTGTAAACGCCCGAGTCGTTGCGTCGGACCGGACGCAGGAAGAGCAAAGTGCTGTTTCTTATTTCCACCCCTTCAGGCATTTCACTGTCCAGCCTGAGAGACACAAACAGCAGAAAGAGGACAAGAAGGTACATTTAGAAGTATTTATACTTTATATATTTTTGAATAGATGCAGCCTCCTGGATGGGAAGTCTTCAGCTTCAGAATAGCAGTCCAGTAGTTTTTTTTGGATTGACCGCAACCTGGATGACTGAGAAGCTTCACCTGCATATACTGTACTTTATGACTTGACAGACAAAGGTACACCCCAAGTACTTGAGCGTACACTACTCTACACATTTTCTTTTGAGTAATTTCACCGAGGTACACCACTCAGACACTGGAACTGAAGGTAAAATCTTAAAAAGATGTCTAAGTCCGCAAAACACTTAAATAATAATTAAATCATGATTTTAGTATTAGTGGGCCATACATTAGAAAAGGCACAGTACATTCTGATGCATCAAATTAGGTGAAGACTTATAATCAAACCAAATGGTGAGGTTAGCTACATTTCACAGCTCGAATTAAGAATTTTACTGTCAGTTCATCTTTTGCAGACTTATCTGTTGATTTCTGCTCTTTTAAAGGAAATCTACTAGCAGAGGAGCTGCAGTTCACACCGCAGCTCTTGAAAAGTTGTAGGGCACGGTGTGCTTTACACGTGTTTAAAGTTTTATGGTCAAGTCAAAATAATTTTACTGCAAATGTCAGGGCACATAGGACAATTGAAAATGAAATATTGCTATAACGGGCAGCACGGTGGCACAACTGGTAGAGCTGCTGCCTCTCAGCGAGCAGGTCCCCGATTCAAATCCCAGTCCAGGGGCCTTTCTGGGTGGGGTTTGCATGTTCTTTCCGTGCATGCGTGGGTTTTCTCCGGGTACTCCGGTTTCCTCCCACAGACTAAAAACATGCATGTTAGACTGATTGGTAACTCTAAATTGTCTCTAGGTGTGAGTGAGAGAGTGAATGGCTGGTTGTCTCATTTGTCTCTATGTGGCCCTGTGATGGACTGGAGACCTGTCCAGGGTGTACCCCGCCCCTCGCACAGTGATTGCTGGACATGGGCACCGGCGACCCCCGTGACCCAAAATGGAAGAAGCGGGTAAAAGATAATGGATGGATGGATATTGCTATAACTTTGCAGTTTCAGTGTGCTGTGACTGAGTTTTTTCTAGAAACTAGTAAAACAGGAATAAACCAGGGGGTGCAAAGGAAGTATTGGTTAAAAAAATAAATAAATCATGGCATTTATCGTCTATAAAGTAATTTAAAATCTTACATTAAAAATTCTTAATGAGGCCATTTATTTCATAATTTACAAAAACAAATCTTCTGTTTCGCATGGCTGCAAACATCTCCTGGTCCAACACCTCTGATCCTGCACCATCCTCTGATGCGCCAATTACAACAAACACGTTATACACAAAGGCAGGTACACACACCTGATCCATCTGAAGTGATGAGCTGGAGGGTTCGCGTTGGCTTTGCACGTCATCTGAACATTTTCTCGGCCCACGTACCAGTCCCCGTCATACCCCACGACTGAAATATCAGGAGCAACTGCAGAGAGGAAAACGAACGGTAAACATTTAACTCATTTAAGGCAATAAACTGTTGAGAAAAACACAAATGTTACCAAGCAATTAAACCCAAAAGTTTTTAATTCCGACTGGTCTAAACAATGTTTCACATTTAATTTTAAATAAATGAATAAAAAATAGATTTAATGACTCTGGTAGAGAGCTAGTTTGAGTTATGTTGTGTTGTACTAAAAGATATCTGAATATTTAACTATTTACAAACAGTTTATCCTTGAAATATCTAACTACATAATTTTTTTTAAATTGCTCCTTCATTACAAACTAGACCAAAAACAATTAAACCTGTCGAATGAAAACATTCAAAGAGCTTTATACTTGACCCTATAGAAATAAAGTGTTTTTAATGAAAGCTTTAAAAACATTTTTCAAACGGAGGAAAAAAAAGTCTATACTTGTAAGAAATATTAAAAAGCTAAACTGTAAAGTTTCTCAACCTAATCACTTATTATAAATCTGTCCCTCAGCCCTGCTGTTAACATTTATGCTGTCTTGTACCCACACTGCACGTTAAGCTCGTAGGGGATCCTGAAGTCGTTCTGCAGAGCTGGGTGGCGGACCACACAGGTGAGTGCTTGGCCCTGGACGTGGCGCGTGGGCTGCCAGATGTAGCGGACTTGTGTGCTGGTCGTGCCGTTGACGTCGTCAAAAAGCTGCACCTCTGACTGGCCAAAGAGGTTGGACTCCCAGGACACGTCGGCAGGGGGCCGGGCTCGCTCTGCGATGCAGGTGGCCACCACAGTTTCATTGCCACCATCGATCAGGGCAGCTGAACCAGCAGACACATAGACCTTTGGCTCCACTGCATTCAAGCATAACATGTAAAGGAAATATAAAGAAATAAAGCTTTGATTTCTGCTTTATTCTACATTACAGACAACATTCTCACACTTTCTGGCTTTCAGTTCAACACATCATTAGAAGCTCTAGTCATCCTTATGATCAGCTTTGTGAAAACAGACTGAGCAGTTGCACACACTGGGTTTTTGAGTGTGTACCGGCAACTTCTGGCTCAAATGGAAACTGGGTAATCCTGTCAGCAGAATTGAAAACACAAATTGAGCAAATAATTCAGGATTGGTCGTAGACCTTGACTAAACGCGATTTATTATGCCTTTTATTTGCTCTTAAACATTAAATTCAAAAGCAGTCGATTCTCGTGAAACTCAGTAACATCAGTAGACGTATGTGAACATGGAGAATGTCCAGGGACAGAAAGTAAAATCTTTAATGTCAAAATATTGATCATATTTTAAGTACATGATCTGGATTACAGGTATTTTTTTCTTATAATCTGAATGCAACATACAGTTACATACTCAAAGCACATTTTGTCCAATCGTTTACTAAAATATACGAAGAAAACAAAACTGGTTTCATTTACCACCTTATGATTTCTAGATATCATATATGATCCTCAGGACTTCATTAACTGCATTCCCTTAGTGCCAACTGAACTCGGCAAAAACGTCTTTTCTTACTCTGCTCCTGGAACACCTTAAGATCTGAAGTCGTCTGCTTTGATTTCTTTAAAGGATTTTTAACACTTGATAAGGTCATTACAAAAATCTGAGTAAATATGTTCTCATTTTTAGTATTTCACCTTGTTTTATATGGAAATTTGATTTTACTGTTTTTATAACACTATTGTTTTTAATTATTTTTAATAGGGCTGGATGATATGGCCAAAACTTATCAAGAGACATTTCTTAATTTCGGTTGATAATATAATTTGATCAATATAAACAATAAAAAAGCCTCAGAAAAATTGTACAAACTGTACAAATAAATTAATGTTCACCTTTCATTTGTATTTAGCCTTCACAGAAATTTGAAATCACTGTCAAATGAACATAAAACTTAATTTTGTCAATATTAAT
The DNA here is from genome assembly GCF_014905685.2 of Nematolebias whitei. NCBI lineage: Eukaryota > Metazoa > Chordata > Actinopteri > Cyprinodontiformes > Rivulidae > Nematolebias > Nematolebias whitei. The sequence continues at coordinate 36,972,093 of NC_056511.1, forward strand.
AGTTTTAACTTTAAACAACAACATAACCTAACCCATGCAGCAAACATCTGCGTTTGCTGCATGGGTTTCTCTTTTGATACAGATGGGGGAGTTGTTTCAGGGACACATTGGCTCAAACTTTTGTGCTTCTGACTCTCAGCATATTCTGTCAAGAGGAACAAGTTAGATTTGTTCCCACCGCTGGTTGGAATGACTCTCCGTCACATTTTGCAGCACACTGACTGAAGCCTTCAGTTTATCAGATCTTAGATAGCTGAACCACTTCCACACTGCCAAATTAGTCTTTCCTCTCTTATCAATTATGTCATCTGCTTTCTCTTCACTTGCGAAAGCTTGTTCAGTCATATTGTGACGGACAAGGGCACTCATTTTGAAGTGAAAACTTGCTGCGCGTTGGAGCTTAGCCTAGCCTGCTACAGCTAACGCCTTCTGGACTTGAGCTCTGTGTGTCGTGTACGTCACCACACACTTATAGAAGTGTCACGGCTTTTTCTGTTCGGGCTGAAGCAGCCGCCAGTTGAAGCAGCTGCTTCAACCTGAACAGAAAAAAATATGTCAGTGAAACGCTGTAATCATAGCGTAATATATATTGAAATATTGAAAATGTGCTTAAAACTCATAGCATCGTTACTGAATGTATATTGTGATATATATCGATATGGAACTATTGTCCTGCCCTAGTTTACCAGGAGAAATATTTCTTCCATCTGGTTGAAATCTTTTCACTTGCAAATTTAAATACAAGTGTTGCATGGATACTAAACTGATGAGCTACCTATTTATATGCTACAAAGCATTTAATCACAACAAACTCTTGATGTGAAAAATGGGCCTGCTAATGGTGGAAAACGTAAAAGAACAAACAAAAAAAAGGTTTGTTCCCCTTTCCGGATTAAATTCTGTTATTGCAAAAGGAAAACATGAGCATCATTCATTCAACCTTTATTTATACAGGTTAATCTCATTGAGTCACGAGGACTCATTTTCAAGAGGGACCTGTTTAAGACAAAACCACAGATAAGGTACAAACAACAAACAATACAATGCAAATAAAGTAAAAATAAAAAAGTAGTGTTATAAAACAAGATCAAATCAAGGTGCCATATAAAACAAGGTAAAATACTAAACTAAAAACAGGACCATGTTTGCTCGGATTTTTCTATTGAACTTAGTAATTGTTTAAACCCCATAAAGGTCAAAGTAGACAGCTTCAGGTAATTATCAATGATCATTCATCTATCAATCAATCATTTAGCATCATCAAGACTCCATTCTGATCAAACGTCTTCTGCAGTTCTTAAAGAAGCATGACAATATTTTCAGTTCAATTTACTCTGCAAACTTTCTAAAAGGTAACCAGAAAAATTAATATATTAATGAATAACTGAAAATTAAAAAAAAGATGATTGTATTAAGACACAATATCCCAGTCAGAATTATAACAAAATTCTGCAACAAAAATGTGTTACCATGGACCAGTTTTGTTTTAATGAGAAGATGAAGCTACTCAGATACTGAAACTTGAGCATATGCAGTCAAAACAAAACAAAAACTATTTAAACCTGGTTACATTTGATCGATCTTTTAGCTGGACAAAGTCTTGCCTCTTTGCTCTGAACAATGAATCAAAACCTGCAACTTTAGATCGACCCAACTGAAAAGTCCAAAACATCATAGACGGGTACTAGAAAACCATCACATTGACATGTTTGTCCCCAAATATTAAACATTCTAAATAAACGAGCGGTACACTGATACCCACCATCCCTGGGAGGTTTCAATCGTTTTTGAATAGAGCTAGATTTATTTATTCTTTGCTTGTCCAAGGCAGCGCAGAGTGACAGATCATGGCAAGTAGGAGCAATTGTATCTACAACCAGGCACATAGGCAGAGCCAGGGGGTGGCCAGTGGTGGCCTTGGCTACCATAGATTAATCTTCGACCACAATAATCATTTGAGGAAACTACTTTTAAGCAATATAAAAACTAGAAATTTCTTCAGTGGGGTGGCCATCTTGTATTTTGACATGGCAGACTAATTTTTGAAGATTCTGAAGACACACCCCAAAATGACATTCGGTGCCTAACTTATTTTTCAAGTTATCATGCTTACAACATTCATGGATGGACAGAGGGTATATCCAACTCCCCCATTTCGTTCTACGGTATGGGAAAAATATCTTTGAAAAATTATATTAAACTAAATACTATACAACCTGTTTCTGCTTTGCTCATTAAAGTTCATAGACTAATTTAAATAAACTTGTGATGCTGCAGAAAATGCAAACATACTCACCAAGGACATTGACAGTAGTGGACGCTTGAGTGTTTCCCAGGGGAAATGTCGCTACCTTACAGGTGTAGCTCCCCACGTCTGAGAATCCCACATTCTCCAGTAAGATGGTGGCATCATGAGTGGAGGGTGAGCGAAAATGCAAGCGATTGATGTACTCCGGAGGGATGAAAGTGCCGAAATCTGGGTTGTATACCGCCACAGCGACTGAGCCGGAAGGTAGACGGCGCTCCCAGGAACTTTGAGTAAGCGTGAGGTTTGAGCCAACCTCCACCCTGCACTCCAAAGTCACATTCTTTCCAAGCACAGCATTCACCCTCTTAGGCACCACCACCTGACTGCACCACACACCTACAGACAACAAAAAACACACAGGTCACAAACACAGTCACCATGTTCTTTGGCAAACTGGATAGAATAGGATAAAAAAAGTTTATATTTAATAAACTAAAATTATCTAGGAAAGACATCTCAATGTTAAAACATGGACAATTTTTATCCTTACCATTACAGTATTTGAGTATGTGATACCCTTTGGTTGAAGAAAGTACCACAAATAATAGTTTTATTAATGAAAAATATACCTTATTCCAACTTAAATTCATTTAATTCCCACCCCAGAGAAATTATGATCATTCACTCATGACAAAATACAGTACAAGCCATACTGTGGATTTCTTATTTAAATTAGAGCAGAAAGCTGAAAATTAAGACTAAACGGAGAAGTTTGTCCCTAAAAAGCCCAGCTCTTATGTGGAACCGTCTTGGCTTTTGCCCAACTGAGAGGCACAAACAACAGTCATTTCTAAAGTTTACACAAACAAGGTTTGCATGTTGAATGGAACACGATAAACCTTTTTCAATCACTTCAAAACAGCAGTAGCATCATCCCAACACAGAAAGAAGAGGGAACAGGTGACTTTAGAGCAAACCAAACTATTTTAATACAAACATGTGATAAAGAGGATTTGCATGAGAAGACTAGAGGTGGAAAGACGTAACTGCATTTCAAAAGAAATTCTAATAATTATAGAAAATGAGGAATTGAAAAATTGCTCCGTTTTCAATCAGTTAAGACATAATACTTTAAAAGCTTTTCTTGTGAATCGCACTGCATTTTACAACAGTAGTCAAAGTTTACATCCAAGTTTAGTTTGAGTGCCTACTTCTAAAAAGCTGCTTAGCATTTTACCTTAGGAGGAATACTAAAATCATGGTAAAGGATACAGGTAGACTTTGCAGAGAACCATTAATTTATATTTGGAGCTGACAAGATATTTTAGCTACTAACGTAAATAAGTAAACTTTTCCACATTGATATCTTGTTCCATTTTGTGCTTATGTTTATTAAACTCTAAATACACTGAAACACAAGTGAGGGGAGCAGAGCGATTGGCTAGCTTCATCAACTACCTTTTACGCATCAAGAGTGCACTTTACCCAGGTGTTTAATTTTTAGTTTAAAACAAAATATTTGATGTGGGCAAAACAGTCTGAGACAGAGTGTGCTTTCCGTTATAGGCATTATGTTAAATCTCCATTGTACTCGACACAAGCTGGAATATTATGCAAAGTGAATAAAATCTGTGCAAAAATGTTATCTGGTCTAAATGTTTTGTATTTATTGAAGCTCCAGGATGGCACCATTGTGTCTGGCACACTGTCCACATCTGCTACCCAAGTTGATCGTGACTGAACTTCCTTTGTGCATTTATAAGAACAATGATCATTTCTCCTTATCGAGCTATATTTTTCCATTAAAAATTGTTTGGTTGGCCAATTTACAAAACAGTGAAAACTATAATCAGTAGCTAAAGAATTAATGTAAAAACTATGATAGAATCCTGACAATAGTGTGAAATATTTTTTTCCATATCGCCCACACCTACCTAGGTTTATGAATTTTTGTTTCGAACAGGTTTCCAAACAAACTGGTTATAAGTCATCAACGGTGATGCTGCAGGGCTGCATTAAAGTCAAACATGCATTTTGTGAGTGTACCAATAATTTTCAACAATCACAACATGTTTAGGAGCAACGCTGTACTCCAGACATCCTATTACAGATACAACGTCTAGATTACTTATTTCAGCAAGGCAATAAGAAACCACATTGTATGTTCACACCAAAATGGTTATTTGGTAAAACCCTGACTTCTAAACTAAACTTTCGGCTGTCTAGACAAATCACTTTTTAAAAATTGATTTACAAACCAAGTAAATTCTGTTAGTTTAAAGTCTGTGCTTCAATTCAGAATTCACGTTCTTTATATTTATGGCTAAAAGAATATCCAACAGGAAAATCATGAAGATGAACTCAGTGAAAAACTTAAAGATAAGAAAGACAATTGACCGTTCTGGTTGAAATCATTTTCTTTAAACATGACCAGCAGAATACATAGAAATAATTTCTGTCAAAATGGCAGACGTTTTAAACCCACAGTCAAAAATACTAAAAGGCAATCATTTCTGTCCCATCTCATCTTTTGGTACCAGATTCTAACTTTATACCACAAACGCAGGCTTTGAGGCCTTGAACAAACAACACGCAGCTTACAGAGAGACTTAGTGTTCTCAATCATGAGAAAAGCCTCCCTCCTACTGACCCAAATTCAGGAATTATAATCAGACTGTGTATGCCTTTTGTTCAAATATAACTAACTCATGCACTCTGTCACCTGCACCTGTCAGAACTGCAGCAAGACTTGAAGGCAAGAGCTCAGTGCTGTACAGAGGAAGGTCCAAGAGACAACACTGCAGTCACTCTGGAAGAAGGAAAGGGAAGCGTTATGCTAATGTAATGACGACAAAAAAGAAAAGGCTGAGAGTGAAACAGACAAGAGCATGTATGAAACACAGGAGGCAGCAAACATCACCAAGATTTTAGCACACAAAGACACAGGAAGTGTGTTAGGGACTTCAAAAGAAAATACACAGTAACACGACAAGACTGCCAAAATATTTAACAAGATAACGAACTGCAACAAGCTGCCAAAAGAAAGATATCACAAAATCTGTTGCACTGCTTGGCAACAAAATCCAAATATGCCATTGTTGTTTTGCCAAAAAACAACTCCATCCCTAACCAGTCTAATTTTAAGAGCCACGACCTTAAATACTGGCACTGTAATATTTTTCAACTACAGAAGTATCAAGCGCAAGTGCCAACAAAAAATATAATTTGTCAGGTTTTACGAGTTTTACTAAACCCTTTAATGTTTGTAAGTTATGTGAATCTCTTGACTTATACAAAAATTAAAAATCAAGTTAATTGCTGACAAAATCAGTTATACTTGGCAGTTTCTTTAAAAAGAATTAAGTTTTATATAGACAATATAATTTGGAAAAACTTATTTTTATATTTCCTCTAATAATAAAATGTTTAATACTTTATTACTTATTATTATTTATTTATTTTATTAAACAAATTCAGCAGTATTTTAATAAACTTTTAAACCTTCCAGTTATAATTCAGTTTGCAGGTTTAATGTCTGCCTAAACACTTCTGTGTAATTTTAGGGCATTTCAGTGGCTTCTAATACATTTTGTTTTATTGCTTGGATTAGCAACACAACAAAAAATACAAAGGTACTTGACTGATACTGTATCACAGAACAAATGCCTAATCTAAAGGTATACTCGTTGCAAATACAGAAGAGAAGCCGTTGGTTAGATTTCCATGATCGTCGTTGTCCATCAAATAATTTCTATAAAATTCAATTCAATTCAGTTTATACAGTGAGGAACATAAGTATTTGAACACCCTGCAACTTTGCAAGTTCTACCACTTAGAAATCATGGAGGGGTCTGGAATTTTCATCTTAGGTGCATGTCCACTGTGAGAGACATAATCTCAATTTTTTTTTTAATCAGAAAATCACAATGTAGGATTTTTTAAAAATAATTTATTTGTGTGTTACTGCTGCAAATAAGTATATGTAGTAATAAAGTACACGGGACCTGGGACCTACGCTTATAGGTATTATAGTGGTATTACCTACGCAGGGCGCTCATCTCAATGATTTTTCTTGATTGGGGGGGGGGGGACACAGTTAAGGCTCCAATATACTCGCGCGTCCCGTCAGTCGCGCGAAAACTGTGTGCACTGTCCACAAAGGGTTAAGACTACATACTCAAGTGTCCACCCTGAACGGCTGCAGTCAACTCCGCAGACATGGGGCATTTACCTTTGGGACAATTTGAGGTTGCCGATTGGTCATTTGCTGACATGCCTACTGGACTGATTGACAGGTCGCAAAAAAAAAAAAGAGCTGGCAGCCCCAGCAATGTTCTGCAGTGTTTCCCCTGCCATTATACAGGTGTGGTGCCCCACCCCATCAACAGAACTGAGCACCCCGCCTACCAAACTGAACTTGTCCCTCCCACCCCCACCCGGCACTGACATATCACTAAGCTAGTGGCGCAAAATACAGGCTCTAGTTAAAAAAAAACAAAGGCAGCACTCACATTGCCTCTTTCCTCATGTTGAACACCCCCCACCCCCGCTCAAAAACTGTTAGTACAAGCTGCACTCAGACATGGCTCCCCCCCCCCCCCCCCCACCCCCCATCAGCAAAAATCATGGATGAGATGAGCGCCCCACCATGGCAAGCTAACTAGGGGAAACACTGTTCTGTGTTTATATGTTGTTAATAAAAAGTTCTAAAAAAGAAAAAAAAAAACAGGGAGCGCTGGCCCTGCAGTCTACACATCAGACCAGCATGAAGGAAGAGGCAGCTCGCGCTGCCTTTAGCGTTTTATCTAGTGCGCCTGTATTGCGCCCTGCTAGCTTAGCGTTACACCAGTGCCGACAGGTGTGTGTGTGGGGAGGGGGGGTATGCACAGTTCAGTTCGGTAGGTGGGGAACTCTGTTCTGTTAACAGGGCAGTGCACCCCCGCTTGTATAATGGTAGTGGAAACACTGATATATCTTGAGTGGGTCAGACGTTGTAGCTCGGACAAGCAAAGACCTTGTTTCAAATTTGGCCTTGATTTGTGACCTTGACAGCGGTGTGATGAAAAATGTGCATGGCACTCCGTCTAGTGGTGATGGTTATTAAATTTTGGTAAATTATCTTGAACAAATTAGAATGTATTGGCGAGACAAGAGAGCTCTACCAAATGGACTAAATCGTAAAATGTCTCGTCTTCGATGGGCGTATAAAAACTGAATATAACGATGAATGAGCCTTTCTTCAAATGTACAAGTATATTGCAGTATCCCGTTTGAATGTGTTCATATTTTCTACATGCAACAGAGCTGGTAGTGTTGAATCCACTGAAATATTCTAGCCGATTTTTATTTTTCTTGATTTGAGGGTTTTGAATATTTTCTTTATAGAAATCCTGCCATGTGAAGAAGTGTCTGAACAGTTGAATGTGTGTTAATAAACTGAACTGTCACTTCATAACAGATATCTGCCACACAGATGCATAAAGACATGTCTCCCCCGCCTTAGAAATTTAATTCCAGAGTCCACAGCAGGAGATGTCAGAGGGTGATGCCAACTGATATCTAGTATGTTATTTTTTGGAGATTGCTTTGAAGGCTTACATTTTCCAAGTCAAAACTATAATCTACCATTTCATTTAGTCTTCATTTATTTAAAAAAAAATCTGGCAATAAAAACTTTAAAAACGAGTCATCAAGGAAAAAAGGGAATACATCAAGACAAGAACTGCCTTGTCCGTTGACCTATTTTTAACCCATCAGGAAACAAAAAAACTGCCTTGAGAGTGTTTTAACATTTTAAATTAGCAACTGCGGTTTTTATAAATTTTCAGCATCCTTTCTAAGCAGGAATGGGAATGTCTGCAGGAAGGAACACACCTGTTCGGTGTACTGTTCCCTCCATGGAGAGCAGAGAGACATTATGGGAAACCCTCTTATTGCAGGAAGAAACCGCACAGTTCAGCAAATGTTGCTGTAAGGATGAGCACAGAGGGCGCAGTTTAGGGGTGTAATCTAGGGGAAATGGTTCAGTGTACAGCATTGTGGGGGAAAATTTTGTACATCTTTAGGTTTATAATTAACAATGCAAACTGATATGACACACAAAAAAAGGCCAAATCAAATGTATATTTAATGGGACGTCCCCCATATTTTCCTGTATGAAGAAATAGATTCAAAATCTAACTTCAAATAGCAAGAAAACCATAAATCAACAATAAAACCCGTACAGTCCCTGCAGTTGAAAGAAAAAGCAACTAGCTGATCTAGAAAAAGAAAAAAAGGACACTTGACATGGCTACTGTACTTTTTCTACAGTAACCATAAAAACGTGCTGAAACTAAAAATGAGGCATACCAAACTGCGACTTAAAAACACCTTAGCAGCCGTAGCAGCTGTGAAATATAAAAGCATATAACCAGGTTTATTGGGGGGGGGGGGGGGGATTCAGGAGTACTGCAAAGACATCGGTGTATTTAGGAGTGACCTAAAAATAAATTTAAGGCTACATCTTGATGGACTGGAGTAGTCTAAAATGCATCTTGTTCCCTGCCAGCAGGAACAAACGTTCCCCCTTCCAACACAAACACACAGAAACACACAACTCTAATTGAATGAAGCAAGTAATGCATGGATGTATAGAAATACCATACCTACAACATAATAAAATAATCCACTTCCTTCAGTAAAAAGCTGATTCGGTGTCTTTCTGAATGATAGGAATAGATTTGAAAAATAAAATAAAGAGAATAAAAAAATGCATTTTCCCTGCACTGAATATGAAATGAAGGGGGTAAAGCAACTGAATTAAACTTTTATTGGTGACGTGATGACAACCTTGCATAACTGTGCCTGTGTTTTCTCAAACTCCATCAAAAGAGTAATAATAAGGGCAATATCTAACCAATATTTTTATATGCAGCAAAGCTTGACATAAAATAGATTTCTGCTTCAAATGCCCAAGAGGCAAAGAAAGAAATCCTTATAATATTTAAAAAATGAAACTTCTTTAAACATGCTTGGTTTGCTTTCTGAATTCAACACTATGTGTCTCTTTGCCACAACAGAACAGATTTTACTATGTCTGCCAAAAAGAACACTTTGCTCCTGGGAATAGCTGGTGGCGCTTGTTCTCACTTTAGACAATAATACTTCTAGTGGTGGTAAATGCATTAATGTGTGTATCTTGCTTGTAGTGGTCAATGTAAAAAATTTAGCACAAACTGTAAGATGGCTAAATTGGGACTGGGAGAGCCAGGTAGAAATAGAAGCATGATAATAAAAGGACTACGGACATTTGTCCAACAATGTTAATTAATAAAATGCACATTAGACACATTTCCTTTAATCCGTTTTGAGACAAACCAGGTAGCATAATATTGTTAGATGTTCAAGCTATGTTTATAAGGCTTTATATCGGAATCAGAATAAGCTTCATTATCATTGTACCAGAATACAGTGAAATTATGTTCGCACAGTCGTCCGAAAGATGAACGGAGTGCATGTTACTGCTGCTAAGAAGCGCAGCCCCTATTCTTTATCAGAATACTTTTAGATAGAAAAAGGGGAGAACCAGGGGTGGCTGTGGCCGAGTGGTTAGAGCAGTCGTCCTCCAATGCGAGAGTTGGGGGTTCGAATCCACCAGCAGTCACATGCCGAAGTGTCCCTGGGCAAGACATTGAACCCCTCCAAGCCTCCGATGTGTGTCCCATCAGTGTTTGAATGTGATAAAGCACTGATTAGTCTCATTAGAATGATTTGTTCAATTAGCTTTGTAGAGATCTAGTTGAGTGCTGTGTGGATGGGTAAATGAGGACACAGATTGTTGTGTAAAGCGCTTTGAGTATCTTGAAATAAGATAGAAAGGTGCTATATAAGTACAGTCCATTTACCATGAAGATAGTGGTATTACCAAAAAAAAAAAAAAAAAAAGATCTCTTCCCATCTTGTCCTATCAGGACACGATTTGAGACACCAAAATACTCTACCAGCAAGCACATTTATAATAAACACATTACATATGCATTTGACGTCAAGATGTTGAGATTTGTCCATGAGCGTTTTTCAGATAGGCCACAGTTCTGATGTTTCAGCTGGCAGTTCTGATAAGCCTGCACAGAAGTTCTTGGGAGGAGTGGGTTGCGATAGATGAAACTTTTGTCCCTAGTTACCCATGACCCAAGAGAAATTTGATAGCCCACATCCGAGGCCAAACAGGGGAGTCAGATTCAGATAAGCCTCTTGATTTTCTTCAGGCAGACAGATATTTTTCATCAGCCTCGAGTCCTTTTGGAACTTTCTGGTTCAAAATTACCTAATTTATGGGAATCCATTCTACTGATCCATGTTATGAACCTCCTTCAAGTTTGATCCCACCATGCTGACGAGCCCCAGAAGCCGCAGGTGGCATGAGATTCTCAGAAATCGCCTCCAACTTACGGTTTAGCTCGTAAGTTAGCTGATTTTGAGTACTCGTAGCACGAACCAACCTTATACTGACTAGGAAGCTTTGTCATGGCCGAAACTGCTGCCGATGTCTTCTTCAAAAGTTTATGAAACAGAGCCCCGCCATTGCCAAAAAGCAGAGTCCCTACTATCATAAATTCAAATATATAAACGTCTTCTGCGTTCTCCTAAGACGAGACTGAGAGGCACATCAGCTGCCAAACTCCCCATGGATCCATGACGTACCCCACAACGTGAGTCTCAGCTGGACAAGCGGGTTCTCCAGGACTCTGTCATTTTGTTGAAAAGATTTTGTTGATTGTGTTGAAAAGTCCAGGTCACCAGATCCATAATCTTAGTTTTTGTTCAAGAGATGTGTACCAGGCGCTTCAGACACACAGAGAGCGAAGCAGAAGAGGGGAGGGAGGGCAGGAGCAGCCACCTCGAGCGAGAACCAGACATGTAGGGTAGAAGAAGACTTGGATCAGAGGAAAATGTTCTATAAAAACCCAAACAATGTTTTAAACTTCCATCAGATAATCAGCAAAGTGCAACTTGAAGAAAAGTGGTACGCCAACGTCCCTTGTTGGTGTGGGATTTGAATAGTGAATGTTTGTAGTTTTCCAGATGATTTTTTTCTGAACTGAATTAAACAAGAAATGCAAGTAAACAATGCTTCTGGTGCAAAATAGCCAAGTGGATAGAAGTTACACTGTGTTAAGTTTATATTTATTTATTCTTTGCTTGTTCGAGGCAGGGCAGTGTGACGGTTCCTGGCGAGCGGAGAGAGCAAGGGGCCAGTGGGTGGCTTTGGCCATCATAGATCAATTTTTGGCCACCGGACTAGTCACCACAATTGTTTAGAAGAAACTATACTTTTAAGCAATATTAAAACAAGAAAACAGTTTCCTCAAATGATAGGGGTGGGTTACATATACAGTGCATCCAAAAAGTATTCACACAGCACTTTACTTTTTCCACATTCTCATGTTTGAGCTTTATTCCAATTGTATTGATTAATCTCTTTCCTCAAAATTATACACTTAATGTGGAAGCTGAGTGCTATGTTTGTATTACACATGGTTGTCAGGGGGTAAGGGTTGGTTAGCGTAGCACAACGTTAGTGCCGGCTGTTGTCGATGTGGGGTGAGTGGGGTGGTAGTGGAGCGCTACGTTTGTATTGCATGCAGTTTGGAATCTGAGCTGAGCTGCTACAGGCTCTGTGCCCTGTCCAGAAAAAGCGGAGCTGCGTGAGGGGTGGGGGAATTGGTAGGTGGGGTATGATGTTCTGTTGGCAGGGTGGGGCATCCTCCTTGAATAATGATAGGGGAAACACAGGTATTATGACACACAGGGTGAAAGAAGACAAAAAAATGATTGTTGTACAAATTATACAATAAACCATAGAGTTGTGGGAGCAAGAAAAGTTTGTTTGCAGAATGTGAACATTTTAGACCGTTCAAATGTTGGGATGTGAACCATTGTTGCTTCTCAACTAAACATTTCATAGAAAAAAAAAAAAAACTTAAGCAGTGATTAGGGCTGGGTGATATGGACCAAAATTAATCCCTCAATATTTTTAAAATAAATCGCAATATACAATATATATCTCGATATTCCAACATCTGCTAAGTTCATGGCAAAAACCAATGCAGACATGTTCCTGTTTGTAGTATTTTACACCATTTTACAATGTAGCTGCTTTTGTGTAATTTTTTTTAACTTGTGTAAATAAAGGTTGAATGAATGAATATAATTTTCTTTCATTTATGTTTTCAATTTATATGCTTTCTTTTATGATTGTCTACTGTTGTCGTTATTCTTTGTTAAAAACAGGTCTCTCTTGTAAATGAGTCCTCGAGGCTCAATGAGACTAACCTGTAGAAATAAACGTGCTGCTGTTCAACGTATTGTTTTTGTACTACTAGTGCTTAGTGTGTTTAGTTTAACGTTCTTCTTAGTTCATATCTTAGTTCATATCTTTGATCTTATTACGGTTGTTCTTTTACATTTATACTTTTGTTGGATGTAACTGGGACTCTGCGTACACAGTTTCGTTCCACCACATGTACCACATGTGGTGCGTATGACAAACTTTGACCTTTAAATACATGTTGAATGAATAAACTTTTTCCTTTCCATAAGGTAATAACAAAAATATATTTCTGAGTCAAAGCTTTGTCCCAATCGTCACAGGCACATTTATTAACAAACATCTGTAACTAAAATATAAATGTCTAAAAAATTAACTATTAACATATATTAAATAATTCTCTTCAGCTGCTCCGCCTTCACAACATTATTAAGTGTGTGTGAAGCAGCGTGTGAGGGGCTGTGTTTGGGAGGAGGGGCTGCGTGAAGTTGGACGGGCAGATAAAAATCTGTGTACAGTAGTTCTCCTTTAAGTCTTACAGTGAGAGGTATTGCAACATTAATAAAGCAGTGACTTATCATATCGCTAAAGATGTGGTCCTTAGCGACTAACAGACGGCTACCTTTAGCAGTCTGTTAGCCGCTAAGCACCATGTCTTTAGCGATATGATAAGCTGCTGTTTTATTACTGTGGCGCTACCTCTCACTGCTGCTCTCATAAGACAGCACGGCTAAATGAGTTTTGACCCATGGTTTGTCTCAGGGAATGAGGTTGAAAACACATTCTGAGCTGAAGGTCACACATGCTTCATACTCCACTTACAGCGCTGTTTTAAACGGTGAAAAAGATTTGCAGTGCCGACCTTTTATCGGGACTTGTTTTTGATATCGTCTACAGAAAACATTCTTCTGCTACTCATCTGACAATTTAAATCCAAACCATCTCTAAATAACAGCCACTGTTTTCCTTTTTGCTCCACAACTAAGCTGCTCTAAATATCTCCCGTGTTTATTTGATGCGTTAAACTCCACCCAGCTGGTGAAGCAGGAAACGCGTGCAGGTGAGGGGTTGGGTGTTTGTATTCAATGAGGGAGAAGGAGGGGCCACATGCAGTTGACCATGCAGACAGGAGAAAAAGAACTACTGTGCACAGATTTTCAAGTCTAATAATATTTGCGATGGTTCCGATAGAGCCATGCCGGGCAGCTCCGAGAGGAGGGCACCGACGGCTGGGAGCGGTGTGGTCGCTGATGTGGAAAGGCCCGGCGGGGTTGAGCATTCGCTCAGCCCCCCTTGTTCCAACACTACGCTCTCTGGGAGGGAATGAGCAGCGGGGCTGCTGCTGACGTCGCCTGTCCCGGAGGAACCATCCGATTCGCTCCAAGACTTGGCGTCAAAAAAGGCAATGGCGTTGTCCAGCGAACAGTCCCCCGCCATGGAGAGGCGCTCCTCGACGTCAGCCTTAAACAAGGCTGCTCGCCTCTGCCTCTCTTCAGGAGGGAGGAGGTCACAGAGACGGCAGGAGGAGGTCACAGAGAAGGCAGGAGGAGGCGAGGTCGGCGTGGACCCAGGCATCCTTCGCAGGTGTCGTGTCGGTCAAAACTCAGCATGTAGCCGGTCTTGCAGGGCGGGCACAAGCAGATGGCGTTGGTGCTGGACATCGCATTCTTGGAAGATCAGTGCTGGTTGCTTGCTGAAGAAAAATGGGAGCCGATTACCTGTTCTCAACGTAATTTATACGGACCAGGTGGGGCCCACACGACAGGTGGGTGTGGACTAAAGATTTCAGTGCTACGCTTTGCGTGACAGGATAAAACCCACTAGCGAATAGCCTTACAAGGGCTACGCCTATACTCATAGAATCTGGGGTTACAGTACGTAACCAACGGTTCCAGCATTTTAGGGGTGAAAATTAGTAGTGTTTATATCAGCGCATAATGAGACCATGATCACAGATACCGATAGGTCCCCAAACACCTATATTAGCCTGAAATATCGGCCCGGGCTCTACTCATTTCATCCAACAAAATTCTTTTAGTTTGGATGTAAAGCGCAAAAAGACACATTCATGTTGCACAAGTAAACATTTAGTACAAAAAAAAAACAGTTCCACATGAACACAGGCTGAAGGACTGAACGCTCCATGGCTCAGAACAGCTCACTCTGGCTAACTTGAGTGATATCAGGAAGTCAACAGCAAATGCACCGAGCTGCAGCAGCTGGAATATACATCCCAGTATTTTCCCTACCATTATGCAAGCGGGGTGCCCCACCCTGTCAAAAGAACTGAGCACCACGCCTACCAAACCGAACTTGCCCAACCACCTGGCACTGACAGGTCCTTCTCAAAAAATGAGCATATTGTGATAAAGGTCATTATTTTCCATAATGTAATGATAAAAATGAAACTTTCATATATTTCAGATTCATTGCACACCAACTGAAATATTTCAGGTCTTTAATTGTTTTAATACTGATGATTATGGCATAAAGCTCATGAAAACCCAAAATGCCTGTCCCAAAAAATTAGTATATCATGAAAAGCTTCTCTAAACAAGCTATTAACGTAACCATTTGAATCAACGACGTAACTCTAAACACCTGCAAAAGATTCCTGAGGCTTTTAAAAACTCTCAGCCTTGTTCATTACTCAAAACCGCAATCATGGGTAAGACTGCCGACCTGACTGCTGTCCAGAAGGCCATCATTGACACCCTCAAGCAAGAGGGTAAGACACAGAAAGAAATTGCTGAATGAATAGGCTGTTCCCAGAGTGCTGTATCAAGGCACCTCAGTGTGAAGTCTGTGGGAAAAGTGTGGCAGAAAATGCTGCACAACGAGAAGAGGTGACCGGACCCTGAGGAGGATTGTGGAGAAGGGCCGATTCCAGACCTTGGGGGACCTGCGGAAGCAGTGGACTGAGTCTGGAGTAAAAACATCCAGAGTCACCGTGCACAGGTGTGTGCAGGAAATGGGCTACAGATGCCGCATTCCCCAGGTCAAGCCACTTTTGAACCAGAAACAGCGGCAGAAGCGCCTGACCTGGGCTACAGAGAAGCAGCACTGGACTGTTGCTCAGTGGTCCAAAGTACTTTTTTTGGATGAAAGCAAATTTTGCATGTCATTTGGAAATCAAGGTGCCAGAGTCTGGAGGAAGACTGGGGAGAAGGAAATGCCAAAATGCCAGAAGTCCAGTGTGAAGCACCCACAGTCAGTGATGGTCTGGGGTGCCATGTCAGCTGCTGGTGTTGGTCTACTGTGTTTTATCAAGGGCAGGGTCAATGCAACTAGCTATCAGGAGATTTTGGAGCACTTCATGCTTCCATCTGCTGAAAAGCTTTATGGAGATGAAGATTTCATTTTTCAGCATGACCTGGCACCTGCTCACAGTGCCAAAACCACTGGTAAATGGTTTACTGACCATGGTATTACTGTGCTCAATTGGCCTGCCAACTCTCCTGACCTGAACTCCATAGAGAACCTGTGGGATATTGTGAAGAGAAAGTTGAGAGATGCAAGACCCAACACTCTGGATGAGCTTAAGGCCGCTATCGAAGCATCCTGGGCCTCCATAACACCTCAGCAGTGCCACAGGCTGATTGCCTCCATGCCACGCCGCATTGAAGCAGTCATTCATGCAAAAGGATTCCCGACCAAGTATTGAGTGCATAACTGAACATGATTATTTGAAGGTTGGTGTTTTTTGTATTAAAAACACTTGTCTTTCATTGGTGGGATGAAATATGCTAATTTTTTGGGACAGGCATTTTGGGTTTTCATGAGCTGTATACCATAATCATCAGTATTAAAACAATTAAAGGCCTGAAATATTTCAGTTGGTGTGCAATAAATCTGAAATATATGAAAGTTTCATTTTTATCATTACATTATGGAAAATAATGACCTTTATCACAATATGCTAATTTTTCGAGAAGAACCTGTAAGTTAGCGGCGCGAAATACAGGCTATCTAGCTAAAAAGCTAAAGGCTGCGCTCACGTTGCATCTTCTCTCAAGCTGAACACTCCACACACGTGTACACACACACACACACACACACACACACACTCAAAAACTCTCTGTATAAACAGCACACAACTCAAATGTGTCACGCTAAGCTAGCAGTACACAATAAAAGTGCTCTAGCTAACAAGCTAAAGATGCCTCTTCCCTCATGCTGACACCTCCACCCCCCCCCGGCTCAAAAACTGTTGGTACAAGCTGCGCTCAGACATGTCTCTGACAAAAATCATGGATGAGTTGAGCAGCCCACCATGGCAAGTTAACTAGGGCAAACACTGCACACGATTCAACGGAAGCAAAAAATACAACAGAAACTGACATTGTGAACAAGCAAGAGTTTTAGGAAAATAAATAAATAAACCTCCATGTTGAGCTAGACATAGTGTGACAGAAAACAATTAAGGCATTTCTACTTACCAGATCAGGTTTTCAAAAAAAAAAAAAAAAAAACAGATAACTTCAAAAAAATTCACAAAAAAATCCATTTGTGGGTCTTTCATCCAAATTTTTTATGTCAGGGGGATTTGAACTGGCAACCTTGACTCGCCTTCTCTATAGCTTCTGCGCCACCACTCACCTCTTTAAAGTTTTCCAAAGTACAGTAAATAAAAACTAATTGTTAAAGAACACAGTCCTGCAGCTTAATTAGAATAAAGGCCCTCTGCAACACCAAGCCTTTGAGGGAAGACAGTAACCTCCTGTTTAATTGGCAATAGTTTTTTTTTTTTTTTGGTAGTTTTCAACTACATTACACTTATAAGTACCTTCAATAATACAATTAATATTTTGGATACTTTTTAGTTTGAAAGACAATTTGCAAAGGGAAGCTGTTTAAGGACATCTTAGAGCATTAGACCCAAGGGTTGTCACTTTCTTTTCTTACCAAGCACGATTTGATTTAAAGATTTTAAACTAAAAAGTTTTGGACGTTTTAAATAAAGCACCTGTGCTGAGGCTACAAAGTTTCCGTGTTTCTGGATGGAGTTGGTCTCTGATTAAACCATAATGAGCTCTGTCTGGCTGCACGGCGGCCACATGGGGGCTGACCCTCTTTAACACTTTGGTTGAAGCAGGTGGCATCACAGCATCGTGCTTCATTGCTGTGCATCCTCGTGAAGTTAACATGGCTGCCCAGGAGTGAGACAATGCCGTATACATTAGTTTAAATGTTCCCCGGGCTGTTATGGCAGCCTCGGGACGACGGTGGAGCTAACCGCCGCTCCAGGGCTGCTCGACACGAACTTGTATATTCAAGTTTTACCCTTTACATGCCGCCGGTTAAACTTGATAAAATCACAACTTCGACAAATAAATAAAATAAAATATCCACTTTCGGAAGGTTAGGTAGTTGCGGTTGAGGATGCGCGCGAGGCATAGTCACAAAACTTCTGTGAACCGTAAAAGGGAAGAAAGCACTGGAAAAAAACTAACAAAACCTTGGACTCACCTGAAACGATGCACAGTAAGTGGTAGAAGGCGACCCCGCCCTGTCGTCCGAGCACGTGTCTCCGCTGAAAAGAGGGTGACATTTTTTTTATTTTATTTTATTTTTAAAGATGAAGCGCAGCCTCCTGAATCGTGCCTGAAGCGTTACTAACGTGCCCGTTGGAGCTGTGCTGAACAGTGGATGCTCCTCGGCAACAACTCCGAACTGCATGTGGACTGTACCATCTGCGCAGCGACGAGCAGGGGTGTCTCAAGCACACCTGACCGTTGAACCCAACGAGAAGCTGTTCGCTCCTCCAAGACATCCCCCCTCCGCACAGGAACGTGCCATTACCATACACATTACGTCATCTCTGTTGATAACTCCACATTGATTGATTCATTAGATCACCTTTTTTCTCTGTGAAAATACATGTACATGCTTTATGACTTCTTTTGTTCATCACTATTCAAAATGACGAAACACACATCATTAAAATGAAGAGAAAAGTGACATTATATTGGAGAAAATTGGTGACATTTTTAGACACAATGATATGAAACAATTTTTTTCTGCTAGATGGTTGCCCCAGTAACTTAATTATGATCTGAATTACTGTATTCACGGAACAGAATAGAAACATTTTCAAAAATTAAACATACTGTATTTAGATGACTAGTATTTCGATAAAATGTTCAAAATTATTAACCAAGGCTTTCACGTAATAAAAAAAAAACATGTGCCACAAATACCTATAAACACCCTGCAAACATTACTTATAGTCGTCTCTAAATATCTTGCTTATAAGCTGATCGTTTTCACCACTCATTGGGTTTATTGTCCTTTTCTCTGTAAATGCAGATTTCTGCCAAGGTTTACACATGGTATTTAAAGTTATATTAAAAGTTTTAGGTCAGGATTAACTCTTTGTAACTGTTGGATTATGATATTTTAGAATATGTTGCACTGAAAAGCTCCAAGACTCACACCAAGTTTTCAAACAATTTGTTCACAGATTATTTTTATTTGGGCATTTTTAGATTATAGCTGACATATACATATATATATATATATATATATATATATATATATATATATATATATATATATGGTATACAGTTATTTCACAGCATGATAAATCCTCCACCATGTTTTACTGCAAGTAGGTACAGTGCCTCATGTTCTTATAGACGCAACATATGGCCTGTGGGTCAACAGTGGCCCTTGGACTATCTCCATCCGGGCCTCAATGTCCCTACTTGAAAAAAACTACTTTTGAATAAGTTGATGAAAACTTGAATTTTATCAACAAAACTTAAGGAAGTCTAAATTAAACATCTTGGACAAACACATAAAAAACTTTTGGATAAAGATAAGCAAAAACCTTTTGTTAAGTCATTGTGTTTCCAGAATAAGACTCAACCTTAGACTCCAAAAAGCAAACAGGTTTTTGTTTGTTTGTTTGTTTTGTTTTGTGCATATTTAAGCTAACAAATATAATGCCACAAGAGCACGTTTACAGCGAGTATGTTTTATATTCCTAAAGATTATCGGAGAAAAATATTAATAATGCTACAACACGAAGTTTTCCTGATTATCCGTCATAGAAAATGTAATTTTTCTCAATTGCTTTTGATTTGGCCGTCTGGAAAAAATGCTGCTTGCCCCCGATCAACAACAAAGCAAGCTCATTTCTTTACTCAAAATATTAAAAAAAATATGAGATAAAACCCGCAATTAGATTTTTATTTCTTTGATATCAGATTCTTTTACTAAACCTTGAATCCTGAACTCTGACGGTTTCAGGCACAACACCTCATACAGTGGTTTATGAAAACAACCTATTTTTTCATTAAAAGGCATTTCTTTCATACTTTTTCCCTTTCATGCACCGCCTCATTCTGCTACAGAGAAGTTTAAAACTTGCCAGGTCAGCAGACGTAGACAAATGTTGTGCAAGCACCTGGGTTTGACTCTGAAGTATTTGAACGGAAGTCAGAGATGGATTATAACGTGTGCATTTGTCCTGTGAATGCATGAGCAATAAAGCAAAAAGAGACAGGTTTCCTGGGTTTCAGCACCATCCCCTTGCTTGTGCTTTGGGCCTTGTTTGGATACCAGACACAGCGAAGAGGCTGGCCTGCATCCTTTCTGTTCAAATGTAAAACTCATGCTGCAGACACTTGTCGTTATTAAACCAAAGCCACGGGATCTCCAGTTCACTTGGAGATCTGAATGGATTTTGTTTCCACCACAACGAGCTTTTTTTGAAGCAGCTTTTGGTCGCCAGGTACTTTCTCACTCTGGAATGTTTCTCAACACTTCAAGGGCTCTTACTGAGGCTGGAGAGGTGCTGAGAGGGCTTTAGGGTTGTGGTGGAGTAATGATTGCTTAAATTAGTCTACCGCCTGCTCAGACGCTTCCTTTATCCTGCAGGTCAGTGTCTTCCTCCCTGTTTACCCACCTGACTTACTCAGCACCGTTCAAACTCGTCTCGTTTTTTAAAAATGTGGTTGTTTTTGCCCTACAAAGATCCATATGCCTTGCAGAAAATTAAAAAAGGAATCCACACCTGTAAGTGTTACATATGTGCAGCTTAAAGAGGCACATGCCTCCACACACAGGAGAATGAAGAACTTCAGCAGGAGTCACAGTTTGTGCTTTGTACAAGCTGTGGTGACACCTGCTGGCAGAAACATTTAACATCCAGATTCAGAATAATAAACTTTAAATCTGTCGTCAGTATGTTTAGAACATCACAACAACCATTAAACAGCCTGTATCATTTAGGAAGAGCTAACAAGCATGTATAGAGCATTAAAAAAATGATGCATTAAACTCGAACTTTCAGATTTTTGAACCAGAAGTGAAGCAGAATGTGAACTATGGTTGTCAAACCCTCAAAATCTGGTCTTTTTTTATTTGAATTTTTTTTATATAAATAATTTCCCTTAAATGGACATAAAATTTGAATTGGTCTTAACAAAACATAATAAAACGGCAATAATAATATTAATAATGGCAGTTTTAAAAAAAAAATCAGGATATTTTTATGCAGCTGATTTTTATTAATTGGATTTTTTTTTAAATTAATTAATTTTTTTTTCTAAACTTGCCAGTCATTTAATTTATTATTATTATTATTACATAAAACAAAATGTTGGAAAAATTAAATTTATAAAGTAATGTTTTTAACCAGCCCGTGATTTCACGTGTTCATGAAGGGTAATTAAATGGTCCAATGGTTAAATGGTGCAGGCTTTGTACAGCACGGAAGCCCCAAGGGGACATGGGGGATTTTTATTTTTCTGTCTTTGAGCTTTATTTATTTATTTTTTAATAAAAAGACAAATTAATTTGAAATATAAATTATTTTAAGCCCAATGAGCAACACAGTCATCAGAAAGTTTTAGTTTTATTTAAAACACGAACTGTAATTTACAACACAACAATGTACAGGTTTATGTTAAAATATAAGACACTTACAGTTTTCACTGTGGACCGACTGAAAAAAAAAATAAAATAAAATAAAAAACAAGTATTTATGTGACTAGATTTAGAAACACAGAGAAACAAAACAAAAGAAGCAAAACCATATATGTAATTTGACTTTTTCATAAAATGTATTAACATTTAATAAACTTTTATGGGTTGTTAATAATTTTGAACTTTGAGCATTTAAAGAATTTGATTTACAATCCAACATTGTTTTTTAAAATCACAATATCCTGATGCATACTCAATCACAAGTTTGTGTGAAGAGTTGCTTTGACAAAAAGAGGAAACTGAACAAATGCCTTTTGAAGGTCACTGAGGAGTAATTATTAGAGCTGAAGCAGACAAATTATTTAAATCTACACAGTGAAAAATCAATCAAGTCTTTTTAATTTTCTGACCAAATATAACCTTATTAAACGTTTAATGAAGTAAAGAGTAAAAACAAGCATTTTATGCAAGTGAAGAGCACAGGAAACCAGAAATAAACCCTCATGTATATCTTCATTAGGGATGAGGCCTGACGGTCGATTTGCAGCCAAACGTGATGTAACATTTAAAAACGTGCCTGATGGCCGGGTCTCTGAGGCCGTATATGAGTGGACTCAAACACTTTGGGAAGATGATCAGACACAAAAAGACGATGTACTCGACGTGAATGGCGATGGCAGGGTTGAAGCTCAGCAGCTCGCTGGAGTTGATCATGTTGAAGAGGGTGGAGATGAGGTACAGGCTCAGCTGGAATGCGTGCAGCAGCACCGTCCTCAGCTCATTTCTGGCCTTGTATGCGCCAGAAGGAGGCCGCTTCACAGAAAACATGATCGCCACGTACGTGTAACTGATAATGATGGTCACGAACACAAAGTTCAGGATGGTGAAGGCCCTGTTCAGAGTGAGGCACACCTGCAGCTGGAACATCGTGTTAGCGTTGCAGAACCTCTGCGCGGCGAGGCCTTCCTCGTCGAGGGAGAAAAACAGAAAGAGCTGGGTGAAGGACTCTAAAGAGGCCACGGTCCACATGACGGCGATGGCCACAGCCGTCACTCTGGGCGTAGTGATGGAGGCATGCCTGAGCGGAAAGCAAATGGCAACATACCTCTCCAAGGACATGGCCGCCAGGTTGATGGGAGACAACTTGACAGTGACGGCTGTGAGCTGGGTGAGGACGACACAAACGCAGGTCACCATCCTGACGGCAGTCAGGGCGAACAGGTAGAGCAGCAAGGTGAGCAGCAGCTGCAGGGAGTCGGTGAGCAGCAAGTGACCGAACAGGATGTATCGGGAGCACTCCAGCAGGAAGGGCTTTCTCAGCAGGACGAACACCATGATGCTGTTGACGTACAGGAGCAGCAGACACGGCAGGACAGACAGCAGGACTTTGACAGAAAGAGGAAGCTGCACCATTTTAGACACATCTGTAACATTCATGGCTTCATGGAGAGTCTGCAGAACACATCAGAAACATGTCTAATCACCATTAAAAACTGCACCTTGTCATCTCTGTCAAAACGGAAAACTCCCAGCAAACAGAGCGCCAGCATTGTAATAACTCGTGCTGTTGAATGTTTTTCTGCTTTGAGACTTTGAACTTACGTGTTTGTTCTGATTTGTCCAGCAGGAAGGTTTATGGCGACAAATGTGAGAGGAGAGACTCGTCCCTTCTTTAAATAGACCAAACCGACTAAACAGCATCACCTGGAGGGTTGACCAACCAATCAACGCGCCGTATTATGAGTTCATCTGTTTTTATTCTCATGCCGACGACGTTTTAAGAAATTTGACCCCTTTTGACATAAAAAAAATTAAACAGCTTTATAGTTGTTCTACTTTACCAAACCTACAGATTAAGTGTAGAGTTTTGTAGATTTTAGTTTTCCTCTACATAAAAATGTATTTATTTATTTTAAAAGTTTGAATGTTTCTAAAGCATTCGCATTATTAGGGTCTATTTTTCTTTGTATGTTTTATTGGCATGTAACGTGTGTTCTTTCAATAATTCATAAATCAAAATGTTCAGCTCATTCAGGACATTCCTGCAGGGACTTTTGTGCAATTTTGACTTTTTGAAACATGTAGCTTTGTCGGCCATGTTTTTCTCATTGAAAACGACTCGAGCTCTTCCTTCAAACCCTTTGTGCTGTTTGAAACCTTTTACTGCGCATTTCAATTTTTGTCCTGCTTCAGCTTCTTTCTGCTAACTTCAGCTTCCTTCAGCTCCTTTTACATTGATTTTTATGTTCATTTCAGGTTTTTTTCTGTCTTTTTCAGCTATATTTGGCTGCTCTCCATTTTTTTTGCTAATATCAGTTTTGTTTTGGTTTTTTTGTTCAGCTTCTTTCTGCTAAGTTCAGTTTACTTCTGCTTTTTCAACTACTTTTAAAGGTATTCTGCTAATTTTAGCCCATTTTCTGTTTTTTTTTCCCCCTCCTCTTTTCTACTTTTTGTACTTCTTTCTAATAATATAAAAATGTTATGGTCTTTTTTGCTAATATCAGCTTTTACAGCTACTTTTCAGTTCATTTCAGCTTTATGCACTCTTTTGTTATTGTCCTGCTTTCAACAACCATCAGCTGTTTAAATTCAACTTGCATTAACATTTTAGCGATGAAACCTTTTCAGTTGGTTTCATCTTTTTCAGCAGCTTTCAGCAACAATCATTCAGCAATAAGCATTCCCATTGCATTTTCACAGGAAATGCAATTTCTCTAGTTACAGTTAAAAATAATGATCTACTAAATCCTGGTTAAACCTTGAGATCAATCAAAAACTTCACTGTTACACATGAGTTAAAACTATTTTTGACAAGCGTATAATTTCAGTTTAATGTGTCTCGTGTTATGATCTTCTGTCTGTTTTAAATTTAAGACTACAACTTGCACATTGTTTTTGCCTCTAGTCTGTGGATGTGTTGGTCATGTCAGCAAAATATTGTTAAAATTACTTGACAGATTGTATAAAAACTTTCAGAAAGTAATAATTAGATGTTCCTTTACAACTGGAGTCAGCCTTTGGAGTCAACCCTGTTTAGCCCAAGCACTTCTTTTTTGACTAAAGTCTGTGAATGTCTAGGACCTAAGGAGACCAGTTGTAGCAGTTTTTGGAGGGGAATGTTGCCCCGTACAGGTCTGATGGAGCTGTTCAACAGTCCTGGGTCTTTGACAGATTTTTTCATATCAAAATGAATCTGGGTTGCAAGTGAGGTTCTGCCTCAAGTGGAGGAGTTCAAGTGTCTTGAGGTTTTGTTCCTAAGTGAAGAAAGAATGGAGCATGACATTGACACATGGATTGGTTCAGCATCTGCAGTATTGCAGACGCTGTGCCGGTCTGTTATAGTGAAGAGGGAGCTGAGCTCCAAGGTTAGGCTCTCTACTCACCGGTCGGTCCACAATCCTACCCTCACCTATGGACACAAACTTTGGGTAGTGACAAAACTATAAGATCCCAAGTGGTCAATATGGGCTTTCTCCTCAGGGTAGCTGGACTCTCCCTTAGAGATAGAGTGAGAAGTTCAGTTATCTAAGAGAAACTTGCTCCTCCATATCAAGGAGCCGCCAGCTGAGGTGAGTCATGCATCTGGTAAGGATGCTCCCTGAACGCTTCCCTTTTTGGCCATGACTTACTGGGAGGAGACCCTGGGGAAGACCCAGGACATGCTGGAGAGACTGTCTCCCTGCTGGCCTGGGAAAGCCTTGGAGTATTCCAGAAGAATAGAAGATGTGGTTGTGGAAAGAGAAGAAAGTGCCTCTCTGCTAAAGATGCTGCCCCCATGACCTGACTCCAGAACAAGCGGAAGATAATGGATAGATGGATGAAACACCAAATGTTTTCAGTGAACACTTTTACAGTTACAAATGTGCATGCCCGAAGTCAATATTTTGCAATGTGAAATACTGAATATAATGTCTGAATATATCCATGCCTACTTCTGGTTATCTGACATCTAATTGATTTTTTTTTTGTCATTTATAGAAACACATTTGACCAGGACACTTGAGTTCTCTGAGAACCTTATCAATAGGAGTTAGGTCATTGGATTTCCTGCCTTTGTATTGGATTGCTTGATCATGGTTGGGTTCAGTTCAAGGGAGTGCATGTTAAATGTGTCAATGTTGCAATGATACTGTTACAGATCTTGATAGAGAGCCACACCATTGATGTGGACAACTGCATCTTTTGGAACTACCAGTACTATCCATAGCATGTGAGCTGGGAGTTCAAGATGTATAGCAACGTTGTGGTGATCGTAGGTCGCGGTTATAACTTATGCTGGAGTATTAACTAATCACTGGCTATCCATCACCTCTGCATGAGTAGTGGTGCCATGGAGATAAAGTAATAAGACATTGAGTCTTTGGTCATTTCTCTGAGACAACATTTATCAGTCGTGTCATCACTGATGACAAACTTGCTGGGACAAAAATACTGAATGTTATTGTGTGCGTGCACATATGCAAGTTAGGTGTTTTCCTGTCATGTTTACCATGACGGGAACTGAGGTAGTAAGCAATAACTGTAGGAGTGTTTATTTGTATATCAGGTCCCAATTTTCTAAATTTACCACATCTTTCGGTCGGTAAATGTTTGCAGGAGCGATAATGGGCAAGATAATGAGGAACACCATCTTGCAGTTTCCAGGATTGATTTTAAGAGCCGCAGAGCTTCCCAAGATGTATCCTAAATGAGTTTGTAATAGAATTACAAACTATTATATATTTCTTGTTACTATCACTGACTATGAGGAGCGGCTGTGGCTGAGTGGTTAGAGCAGTCGTCCTTCAATGCGAGAGTTAATTTTTTTAGATTGTTTAGTGATTCATTTTTCCTCAGGTTACTTTAAATGAGTTCTGGCTCAGAGTTGGATGTTGTTCATATGTGTCTTCTTCTTTGTGGGATAGAGCTTTCCCAGTATTTGTGGACGTGGCAGCTAACTGTGTTTACAGAAATGATTTGTGGACGTGTTCCTGAGCCCATGCAGGGATGTCCAGAACAGAATCAGATTTTTCTGAAATTGTTCCACAATATTTAGACAGTTTTTTTGCAGACTGGTGTCTGTAAATAAACTCAGAGTGTCACTAACCTCTTAGCAGTGGTGGACGGAGTACATTTACTTGAGTACTGTACTTAAGTACATTTTCCGAATATCTTTACTTTACTTGAGTAAACTGTGTTTTGGGGAACTCATGACTTTCACTCCACTACATTTCAAAGACATATGTTGTATTTTCTACTCCACGAAGCTTCTTGTTCCTTTTGGCTCAGCTTTGTAATCCTCTGTTGCTGTTTTTCTTTCCTTACATGCAGTTGTCCAGTTGTTGACTCAGATATTATGCTAGATTCATCTGTGCAGAACATTCATCGTTTTGTAAGTATGGCAGTACATTCATTTATCAGTGTTACCGCTTCCTCTCCTGTGTTAAGTTGTTGCTGTCAACATATGCACTTTTACACATATACACAATGCCGTGTATGAATATTAAAGATGAGGAAAAGGACTAAATGTTCATCATCTTTTTGGGATTTCCATGACTTTCCACAGACATGTAAAATGCAGGGAAGATATTATTTGTGGTTTACAGGTTTATGTGGTGTTGCCATGTAGCAGAGTAGTTCTACATTGCCACCTTCCTGGGTTTAATGTTGTCCGCCATTACTGAAGACTCACTGGCAGACACACAAAGCAATGGCTTCAGAGTAAGAAACCATCAGGGGGGTTCAGAGAGTTACAAGTTTCTGTAAAATCACTCAAAACAATACAGCAATGTACTGATATTAGAAAATATATGTATTTTTGAATATTTGAATATTTTAAAATGCTTGTACTTTTGAATACTTAAGTATTTTCAAAAGTAAGTACTTCAGTACTTTAACTTGAGTAAACGTTTGACTGAGCAACTTTTACTTGAGTAAATTTGACCGTGAGTATCAATACTTTTACTTAAGCACTAGAGTTGAGTACTTTGTCCACCACTGCCTCTTAGATTAATCTGCTGCTCGGCTTCTGAATGTGTAAACCATAGAATCCTCACAGGCAATTTCCAGGATGGTTTCTCTGCATAACTTGTCCAATGACGAATCCTGACCAATCGATGAAGACGTGGTAAGAAGGCAGGCGATGGTCAGAAACACAGAGGCAGGGAGTGAAGTGATCAGGCATAGGGCAAGCCGAGGACGAAGGTTAAAATCCATGTCTATTGTCCGTGTCCAGAAAGCAGAGATAAGTGTAGAGCTCAACAGGGACGAGGAAGAACAACAACATCCAGAGGGCAGAAGCAAGGTTATAACCAGGAGATTGTAGAAGAACAGATGCTCGGATATATTCATCATTTAACACGGATTCCTCATTTTTCTGGACTGAATAAAACGTGCATTGAATTTAAGGAAATGCAAACGTGAGACGTCATTTATATTTGACCCATCAAAATGAATGCGGTCATTTATTTACAGAATCAAAATTTAACATCAAACATTTACATTAATTTGGCAAATTATGAAAATAACAACATAAGCAATCAATCAGGAAAAATCATACGGCCATGATTTTTCCGTTGCTTCACCACAGACATTTATGAAACTGTACAATTATGATCTTTTACCCACACGGATGTGGATGAGCATTTTACACAGACATTTCTAAATATCTGGAAGAATATCTACTTGATAAAAAGTTTAAAGATGGGAAAGAAGTTTAGAGGGAGTAAAGATGGTATGGGAGGGAAGTGTTCACCAGAATTGACACTCTCCATCAGAACCCAGCTCTCCCCGGTACGCTTGGTAGGAAACTTGACTCATTACCTTTCTGAGGTTAATCAGCAGATATGGAGCTCCGTTAACGCTACCTGTCCAGCGTCTCCTTAGGATGCTGTGAATCGTCAGAAGTAGTGGCGAGTGAAAATGTTATAATCCCATGGAACTCAGAAGAGCTCTGTTGTCATGTCAGGATCATCCCGTCTCTCACAGAACTGTCCAGCGCTAGGACATATCAGCACTGTCCGCGCCGCAGAACTTCTCCAACCAGCAGAACTCAACAGAACTTCTCCAGAGCTTCAACAGAACTGCTAACTTCGAACTGAACCCAACAGAACTTCGAACTGAACCCAACAGAACTTCGAACTGAACCCAACAGAACTTCGAACTGAACCCAACAGAACTGAACAGAACTGAGTAGACCAGGAAGTACCGACATTTTAAAGAGCTCTTTCCCGGTTCACTTTTGGGAGTATTCCCATTGGTCAGAACCGACCAGACGGGGTGTGTTTTGTGACGTAAGAGGTTAGAAGACAGCAAGAATTGTTATGAAACAGATCAGAAATGTTCTCACAGACAGAGAGAGTTTTGTTTTGGCGAGTTTAGAAACAGGTGCCAAAACCTCTATATTTACGTCTGAGAGGATTCTAAAAACATGACAGTTCGTTCTAACAACTTGTTTTGCGTTTGACTCCAACCTTGGACCAACGTACACTTGCTCATTCAAAAGCAGAAATCAGAAAAGGCATAATTACTCTGTAACAGCTTTGACATGAGTTCTAACTTTGCATGAGAATAAAAATCATTACACAGTTAATAAAATAGATTAGTTCACTGCAACATCTAAAATGGTTTGAACTAAGACACTTTGATTATCAACATTTGTAAAATAGTAATGATAATAAAACAGAGAGTGTTCTTTTCACTTGAATCTTCAGGAAAGAAAGTCTCAGGATGGGTGAACCTGTATTTCTGGATTCAAATCAATGAAATGACAGTTCCTGTCCCACAAGGTTCTTAAGGTCAAGACTTTTGACCTTAGACTTAGTTTTTACATGGGCCTAGTCCACTACAAGATCAAACGTTGTCAAAGAAGTAATGCTGGACATCTACACACAGAACTGTAATCAATAATCTGGCAAGGTAGGAGGAAGCTTACATAAAGCAGAATATTGGTGAGAGGCAGCAGAGAAATAAGCAGGCACAGGTTGACTGAATAAGCTGACTGTCTGAAATGTGAGCAGTCATGGAAACAAACACAAAGACTGAAACATTACAGTAATGCTGTTTTCTAATACTAAGCTTACATCCAGGACTTAAATTTGTAAACCAAACAATGCTGGAACGCAAATAGTGGGCGAGTCAGGGGTGGGGGCAGTGCTGGATGTGTGTGTGCACTTTGGTTGGCCTTGTCGCTGTTTTAAGTGCTCTATAAATAAAATGGGATGGTATGGTATGTATGTGTGTGTGTGTGTGTGCGTGCGTGCGTGCATGCATGCGTGTGTGTGTGATACTGAGTTTTGATTTGTAAGCCATGATCAACAAAATTACAAAAAGGGCTTGAAATATTTCATTTTGTGTAATGAATCTGTATAATGAGTTTTACTTTCTGAAATGACTGACAAAGAAAACTGAACTTTATGATATTCAATTATTTAAATGCATCTTTAGTCTCCCCTAAAACTGATGTATATCGCCCCAGAAT
Source organism: Nematolebias whitei (assembly GCF_014905685.2). Taxonomy (NCBI): domain Eukaryota; kingdom Metazoa; phylum Chordata; class Actinopteri; order Cyprinodontiformes; family Rivulidae; genus Nematolebias; species Nematolebias whitei. Next base: position 37,002,045 of record NC_056511.1, read on the forward strand.
GCATTGTGCTGATAAAATAACAGTGACATCCTCTGGTGAAAAATGTAATAAACTAATATTTTTTCAAAGTATTTAGGAGTTTTCACAAGTCACAACAACTTTCGTTAGAAAAACATCCATCCATCCATCCATCCATCCATCCATCCATCCATCCATCCATCCATCCATCCATCCATCCATTCATTATCTTTTACCCGCTTCTTCCATTTTGGGTCACAGGGGTCGCCAGTGCCCATGTCCAGCAATCACTGTGTGAGAGGCGGGGGACACCCAGTCCATCACAGGGACACATAGAGACAAACGAGACAAACATTCACACTCACACCTAGAGACAATTTAGAGTTACCAACCAGTCAAACATGCATGTTTTTGGTCTGTGGGAGGAAACCAGAGTACCCGGAGAAAACCCACGCATGCACAGAGAGAACATGCAAACTCCACCCAGAAAGGCCCCCCAGCTGGGATTCAATCCGGCGACCTTCTTGCTGAGGCACTGTGTCACCCTTATTAGAATAAACAAATAAAATTATAAGGTCAATATGTGCAAGTAGTCAGAGATCTATTTAATATATCACAATTACTTGAAGTTGAGATTTTATGGTTTCATGTACAGTTTTGCTTGAAAGGATTTAGCATTTTTTATAGTCTTTAAATATTCTTTAACAGCAACTTTTCTAAAGCCCTTTGTGCAAAGAGAACTTTTAGGCTGTATATTTTTATGATCAACTTGGAACAAAAAAAAAACATATTTTAATTGTCCCTCCATGGACAACACAATGAGAAATACAGTGCTTGTTCTATCTAAACATGTGAATTATTAATGAGTTTTAATGACTTGTGTACGGAGCCGAAGCCTCCGAGATTATTTTGCAATTCAAGTCCATAAACATGTTTTGTTCCTGTCAGAGGCTAAAGTTTGATTAATGTTGGCTCTATTAGACAATATTCTGGTATATTTAATTCTATCAAAGCAAGACTTTTTGACTTTTTTCATGATCTGGTTGATCTCATGCAAAATTGTGAGATCTGTTAGTGCTCAGAGTATGTTTTATATGACTCTCAGCTACTACCACATCAAACGTTATCCTAATATCTGTAAATCTAAAAAAGTTAAAACTAGTTTTTGTATTGGCTAAGGTTGGTGAACGTTTTTTTTAATTTTATTTTTTTACTTTATTGAATCAGGTAGCTCACACTGAGATTATAAATCTCTTATTAAACAGAGACGTGGCCAAGAATGGCATTACCAATCCTTAAAACTTCGATATAAAAGAAGTAAAACAACACAGGAAAAAAATCCTCCATAAAACTAAAACCTTTCAGTTTTAGTTAAAACATTTACAAGCAGATGCCTCACTTATTTTTTTTTTAAAGAATCGTCTTAAAAACAATAAAAGAGACCAGGTCCTTCAACTTCAAGTCTTTTTGCAGTTGATTCTAGTCTGAGGGAAGAGCAAACTGTTTCTGTATCTGTATCTTTTTAATCTGTGCAAACCTTAGGTACAATAATAAAATAAATAAAGTTAACTCAACCAAGTGCAGAGAATGACTTCCTGAGGACTTCTTAGCAATACAAGACAGGAAATAAGTGGGAATTAAACTTGCTTTGTAAATAATTCTGCCAGTGGCAGAATCTGCAAGTCAGTACGGCAGTGCATCCATCGCGGGTGGACAAAACACAGTGGTGGGTAAAGGCCCAAAGACCAGTTAAAAAATGTAAGGCACCATGAAATACAAAGTCCAACACACAGTAAGTAATCAATGAGAAGATGTGTGCAAATAAATTGTGCCTCCATAGTCTAAAATGGACAGAAAAGTGGTGGCAACAAGATGGTCTTGTATAGCCTCAAAAAAATGAACAAGACCTAATTCTGAAGAAAAAAGTCCAACTTTAGCTTAAACATTTTCACCAGCTGTTGGATATGAGGAAAAAAGACAAGAGCATCATCAATAATAATAAAACCTAATATTTATCCTGGGATAATACCTTCATCTGAGAGTTTTGAAAAGTGATAATGGGCAGCAACAACTGTGGTTTAGATGTAAGCAGTGGTTAATTTGCCAAAACAAGATCCGGGAACGCTCTTATTTTGACAGGGTGCGTTCCGGTAACCGTTTTCTTGGATCCAATAACTCTCAGGCCTAACAATAATAAATTTATGAACAAATTTGACTGCCTTGAACGAATAAAACCTATATTGGATATGTAATCTGAAAGTAAATACATAAACACTAATTTTAAACATAACTAGCTTCTCAATATCACAGAGTTGTCGCTTCGCATTTCTACTTTACCCTTAAAAAACGCTGTCCCTAAAAGTTTAACGTCAAAAGGCAACTTTATTAAAAAACACAAAAATACAATTAACGATTTGCACTACGCATAAGTTCCTGCACTCTTGTGAACAATTTGATGTGTGAATCACTTCAGCAGTTATCTGAACTTCCATTGAACTGCATACAAGAGACGATGATCTCAGCTCATAAAGCTCTTCGTCGAGCAGTCAGCGATGTTGAAGCGACCAGAACGCTTTTCTGAATTGAGCAAGAGGATTGGAGCAACTCTTTTCTAAGCCAGTGACAAAGTGTTAATTATGAGGCAGTTGTTTCTAAATGTGGCCAAAACTTTGAGCAGTGCTTGTTGTACCACGGTGTGGAGCAGGGAGGAGGATGAGGAGGTGCATCTGACCGTGGTGTGGGATATACTAAACAACTAATAAGATAAGAAATAATCCTGTACATACGCTTATAAATCACACATAAAACATTTAAAAGTAAATTATAACTATGAACTGGATTCAGTGGTGATTGTAGCCTCTTTCTGGGGGTGCTCAAGCACCCCTAAATTTTAACTCCGCACACCTGAAAAATAAAGAAGCCATCATTAAGATTTTGTAAGAAAAATCAGTTCTCAAATCTTAGATTCACCAAAATGTTGAATAAATACGGAATAAATGATGACAGTCCTTAACAGGCCAGTAAAATCTATGATTTTTTTTTTTGCACAAGTCGCGCCACCTGTCAATCAATAAGCATGTCAGCAACTGACCAATCAGTGACCTCAATTTGTCCTGAAGTGAACGCCCCTTACCTGCAGAGCTGCAGCGGTGTTGCTTTACGAACACTTTGCAGTCAGAGAGATTTTAATGAGTTCACATCTTTTGTTTCATGTTAATCCACTGCAATAAACTTTTGCAAAATGCACCAGAATGCAAGAAATGGCATCTACTTTATTCGAAATTCCCCCCCACCACACACACACACACACACACACACACACACACACACACACACACACACACACACACACACACACACACACACACACACACACACACACACACACACACACACACACACACACACACACACACACACCCACACACACACCCACACACACACACACACACACACACACACACACACACCACACACACACACACACACACACGCACATTTCAGTGTCAGTTTAATGACCAGCAACAACTTAATTATAAATAAATAATAAAGGATAATAATTTGGAGAATAACTTGTTTGAAAGTAACTACTAAAACAACAATGAACAATCTATTAACAATAATTAATCTGTCAAGGATCAACTCTTTAATCCAAGACAAAATTAACTCTGAGCAGGAATTATTTTCAGCTTTTATATGCGCACACATTTATTTGATAGTTTATTTTGGAATTTGGTTGAGAGAAGTTATCATTCATTCAACCTTTACTTATACAGGTTCGTCTCATTGAGTCACGAGGACTCATTTTCAAGAGAGACCTGTTGTAAACAAAAAAAAAAACACAGACGATGTATTTAATGTGACCAGACCAAGTCATTTATCATGTGAGCCAGGAAAAGATTTGTCAAGTTGCATCAACTAAAATGGAACAACCAGACGCAGAGTTGCATCATGTTCTCACCAGTTCTCAGCTCCTTACCGGGTCAGTGTTGACTTGAGGGCTGGGTTCACTCAACTTCCTGAGGTTTTGCTGGCTGATCCGACCAGGATACACCACGAGGAGAGGACTGGCCAGGCACAGACACTGCCCAGGGTAGCTGAAAGTCACTGGGACTGCTGCAGGGGTCGGTGTCTCAGCTGATGTCAAGGAGACGTTATTGTCATTCGCATCACATGTGGTACATGAGGTGGAACGAAATTGTGTACTCAAGGTCCCACTTACACCCCAAAATAGCAAAAAAATAAAAAAGAAACGGCAGCCTATACGAGGATCTAAGATATACGCTAAACAATAATATAATATAAATAAGGTGCATTAAACAGCAGCCTGAACATGAGCCTGTTGTGAACAGATGAGTCAGCTCATGGGTAAGAATCAGTAGCACAGATGAAGTGACATATTCCCAATTAGTGCCACTACAGTGATAATCCTGATTAGGGATTCATGAGTCTAACAGCGTCAGGGTAGAAGCTGTTCCTCAGTCTAGTAGTTCTACACTTAATGCTCCTCAACCTCCTGCCTGAGGGGAGCGGGGTGGTCCCCCACCTCTCGCAGTGACTTTGTTGCAGCTCCTCAGACTGAAGAAGTTTTTTGGATAAAAGATGAAACGCTTCAACAGAAAAGAACCCGTCCAGTGGACCCAACATAAGCTTGTTAGATTAATCTACCTGGATGATTGAGCATGCATCAGGACATTACCTCCCAGTCCTTCAACCTGTGCTGTACCTCTGATGATCTCATTCCTAATCTTATCCATCCTCGTCACTCATGATATATACCAGAGTGCATATATACCGGTATATATTGGGGGGGGGGGGGGGGGTGTCACTGGTGCCCAAATCCATCAGTCATTGTGCAAGAGGCGGGGGACATGGACAAGTTGCAAGTCCATCACAGGGACACAAAGACAAGACGAGACAAACAACCATTCACTCACTCACACCTAGGGACAATTTAGTTACAAATCAGCCTAACGTGCATCGTTTGGTTCTGTGAGAGGAAACCGGAGTACCCGGAGAAAACCCACTCATGCACAGAGACAACATGCAAACTCCACCCAGAAAGGCCCCCGGCTGGGATCGAGTCCTGAAGCTATCACTATTAGCGCTGGAGCTAACCGTTTGTAGCTCTGGATCGCACCGTAGGAACCGTCAGAGGGAAAGCCCACAGGGTTAGAATGCATTGTAGCATAAATAAAATGGTGACATCCATGTGTCATTAATTAAAAAAATAAAATGTTAACAGTGTACAGTTTTTTTATGATCTTATTCTTATAGTTGAAATAGCCGTTTATCAAATAACATCCATTGTTCCAGAGTCAGAGATCACTATAAGTAAACATCACAAACACAGAAGATGGTGCTGGCTGCATTCATCTTTTACTATTGTCAGCAGTTTCAAGTCAAATGTTGCAAACAGACAATAACAACAATGCAATCAAAGAAAAAAATAAGAACAAGGAGAGAATTACAGTTCAGAAAATAATAATACATTTAATGTAAAAGGGGAAAAATAACCAGACCTGAATGCTTTTAAATAAGAATAAGGCAAAGCTGAAAGGCAAAAAGAACTACCGGTATATAACAAAAACAACATAATTACAATAATAAGGTCATATTTTATTAACTTTGCTCATAAAATGGTCAACAATATGAATGAATCTTGAACTGTTTCTTCTACGGTTGCTGGCCATGTCTGAACAGGAAATTAGCTGTAGAAAAAAAAGAAGGTAGGTTAAAAACAAACAGTAATGGTTCAAATAAGACTTTGAAAGCTGGAAAATCAACTGTTCCACAAAATAAAACTCTTTTTGTAAATAAAGACAAGTCCTGAAATGGAAGCTGAAGTTGTCCAGTAATGAGCAGAACCACGAGCATTTTGTTGGAGGTTTTAATACACAAGACGGATTAAAAAAAAGTTTCCATGTCCTCCCGTCTGAACTGATGATGCTGAATCTACTGAGCTGCTGTTCTTAAAATGAAAATGGTTGTCATGCTTTACGCTGAAACACAAACATTTATAAAAGCTTTTTAATACAACTCTACCTCTGTGGCACTGAACTGGTTGTATTTGTCCTTCTCACACAATAATCTGTGAATAAATAATCTAGATTATTTAATGTACCGGTAGGTTAAAGACTTCCACATGTCACCACAGGGCTGAAATGTTCCGTCTGTGTGCTTTTGTTTGTCTGTCTGTTAGCAAAATATGTCATGAACTGAACATTTTACTGAAATCTAATTTTATGAATGCAAGTGATTGTGTGAGCTGCAGGGCTTTCTGGGTAATCTTGGGACAGAAATGGGTGGATTTTTTCATGTTATGTCTTTAGACCAGTTGTCCTTGTTGTTTTTTCTGTTTAGAGTTGGGTTGGTACTTATGTTCAGGTTGCTGTTAGTGACAGTAAAAAATACTTGAGTTGGATTTTGTACTTTATGTACAAAGAGAAGGAATGCACTTCTTGTTGGGCGGGTTACTGGTTCATGAAACTGATATTATAGTAATACACTGCCTGGACAAACAAAAAGTCACCACCTGGATTTAACTAAACAAATAGGTACGAGTCTCCTACTGGATAATTACTGCATGGGCGATTGTCTTTCAGTTGGCAACAAGTTATTTAATCCCAACTGATGCAATGAGTTGCTTCTCATTTCTTAAAACAACCACGTGGAAAGACACATCATGTGGTCGTGGAAAAGATGTCAGTCTGTTTGAGAAGGGTCAAATCATTGGCATCAAGCAGAGAAATCATCTAAGGAGATTGTAGAAATTATTAAAAATGGGTTCAGAACGGTCCAACGCATTATTAAAAACTGGAAGAACAGTGGGGACCCATCGCCTTCGAGGAAGAAATGTGGCCGGAAAAAAACCCTGAATGATCGTGATCAGCGATCACTTAAATGTTTGTTGAAATCAAATTGAAGTAAAACAATAGTAGCACTCGGGGCTATGTTTAATAGTGAAACCAAGAGCATTTCCACACTCACAATGTGAAGGGAACTCAAGGGATTGGGACTGAACAGCTGAGTAGTCTTAAGAAAACCACTAATCAGTGAGGCTAACTGGAAAAAAAGGCTTCAATTTGCTAGGGAGCATAAAGATCGGACTCTGGAGCAATGGAAGAAGGTCATGTGGTCTGATGAGTCCAGATTTACCCTGTTCCAGAGTGATGGGTGCATCAGGGTAAGAGAGGCAGGTGAAGTGATGCACCCATCATGCCTAGCGCCTAGTCATCAATGCAAGATCTTGGTGAAAAATGAATGCAACAATGGATGGAAATAGATCTTGTGACATTACAGAAGTTTATCGAAACAACGCCACAGTGAATGCATGATGTAATCAAAGCTAAAGGTGGTCCAATGAAATATTAGTTATTTTTGGTGGACTTTGTTTTAGGCCAGGCAGTGTATAAATGGACCGCAGCATTTTCAATGTTAGCCTTTATCAGGTTGCTATTACCGTATTTCATCCCATCTAAAGGCCTAGCTCCAATAGTCACAGTTCACTACTGCAGTAAAGTCCTGTTTTATATACAGTATATATCTTTTTACTGAACACACAATTTTGATATATAATATTGTGTACCCTTTATCAGGCGTGACAACACAGAAATCTGTTTATTTACATCAAATAAGCCAGTCTTTTAGGTTTGTAAATTTATATTTTAGTTTTACTGTGTTTTAGACGCATCATGAGCTTACCAGTTGCCTTCTGATGTTTATTCACAAATCTGACAGTGACAATCAAGATGACTTGTAAATGTTTTTATAACTGCATCATAACCCTCATAATCATATTTACACTGAGGTTCTTTCAAATTCCCACCCCTAAAGGTAAAGCCACAGAGTGGAAAACACTTTAGTCAGCTGTGTCCTTCACTTTTGTAAAATCCTGTTAACTTTTTATTACCTTTTCCTACAATTTCTATAAAGCTATATACATTGATTTTTGTCCAAATCAGTCAGTAAACCTTTAAAAATCCTACAGTCATACTATCTGAGAACATGTTTACTCACCACAGGTATCCCTCCTTAAACTCGGTGAATTTGTGTCGGACCATGAATGAAGCAAGAGCGTCTGCTACCTGACAGAAGTTATTCAACAGCAACATTATAGAGGATCAAACGGGCTCAACAGCACAAACACTAGTTTTTTTTATTTTATCAAAGTATTCACAGCTGAAGCCTACTGACTTTTTCAGGTGCATCCTCATGAACAGCATGACCACACTGAGGGAGGACCTGCATCTGAAACTTCCCTGCAAACAATACAACTGTTTTTAGACCAGTGTGGTCCAAAAGAAATGTATCAACACAAGCATTATAATTTACCTTGCATCTGTCCAATTGTAAGGTCTTTGTCAAGCCTGTCCACTCCTGTGCAAAACAACAAGTCATGGGTGAAACTAAAAGGCGTGGAAAACCAAGAGGAAGTGCTCTTAAATTCTCCCCAAACCTCCTTTAAGAACACCGGAGTATGAAAATCAGACGGTCGCCGTGGTGGATGACTAACGAACCTGCGAGAAGGAGCAGTTTTGGCACAGCGCAGGAGAGAAAGAGGGCAGACAGACCTCTGAACCAACCCTCCCAGTATTTTTCCGTCTTTGACAGCTCCACTCTCCAGGTGAACACGCTCTCCTTTTTCACCTGCATGGTGGAAAATAAATTAAATTAAACCTCTTTCGGCAAAGCAAAGGTCAAGTCAGAAAGAAAGGAATCCATCGGATCATCACCTCTTGTTCATCTTCCTTCATCCTTTTCTTGTTTGACTCCTCCGCTGCCTCTTCATCCTCCTCTTCCTCGATAATGCCTTCACCAATGCTGTTGGTTACACTTGGATTGTCGGTGGACTCCTCGCATCTGTGGGTGTGGGAACAGAGGGAGGTAAAATACCAAACATAAAACCTAGAGGAACAAAGAAATAAGAGTACCACATAAAGCACATTATACACGTCAACAAACTATTACACATCAATCTATAACGATGACCAGGACAAGCAAAAAACCTTGTTTTAACTTTGAACTTGACTTGTGACCTTGACCTTGGATCTGGAGTGATGAAAAGAGTACGTGACATTCCATCTAGTGATGATGCATAAGTGTATGAAGTCTCACTAAATTATTTTTGGGCGGATCGGAAGTTACAGGCGGGACAAGAGAAAGTTTACGTACAGATGGAGACTATCTCACATGTCTACCTTTCGACAGACGTATAAAAAGACAGAAATACTTACTTCTTCACTTGGCCTCCCATCGACACACGTGCTGACTCTAAGTTTCTAATCTGGCCACTTTTGACACTGAAAGGAAAAAGTACAAGTACCTGAGCCGACATCAAACACTACAAGTTAACAAATAAAACTCAGCAGCGTGGAATACAGTTCAATCCACGATCAAACATCTAATGTCTACCTCCACTCTATGGCGTTCTCAAGAGACTTGAACGTCTTTGGCCGACTTCTGAGGAAATTCTGCATACTGTTCAGAGCATCCATTGCCGTACCTATACGACATTTATTTATTTATTTATTAATAATAACCCCAGTTATTAAGTCATTTACATGAACAAGTTATTAAGAAAGCTCCAAGCGAGAATAAAATAACTAAATACCTTCTACAACATCGATGACGCACAGACCAAGGAGGGATGGCACGTGATTGGCGCTGGCTGTGTGAACGGCGATAGCTCCCCCCATACTGTGTCCTATAATCATGATTGGAGGGGGGTTCTCTCCATAGAGGACCTCCACTACTTTGCCAATATCCCTTTAGAAAAACAAAAAAGAAGAAGAAACTTGTTACACTTTGACCGTCTTTCTTTGGTTAAAACGAGGTAATAGTTAATCAAAAGTGGTGCTAAATTATTTGTTTTAATATCTCCTCACGTGTTCAGGAAGCTTCTAAACTCCCAGGCCCCGTCTACATGGAAGGATGTTTGTGAATGAACAAAGATCTTTTATCGTTTCAGCCTTGCATCTACAATGGAGACGTTGTTTAGGAGCCCCAAAACAGTATTTTTTGGTTTCCAGAATGATGTGTTTTTAAACAACACCCATGACTTTTTATGCATGTCTCCTTAGACTTCCAAGCCATTCCCTGTAACCACTGGTGTGCCCCAAGGCTCAATCCTGGGCCCCCTCCTCTTCATCATTTACCTTCTCATTGGTGATATTTTCTGTACGTACGACATTCATATCAACTGTTACACGGATGACACCCAGCTCTAACTTTCAAGAAAACCCAATTCTGTCTTCCCACCCTCTTTCCCTAACTTTTAGGTAGGAAAGGAGGAAGAGAGGATTGGGTTGTCTTTGATGTGTGTCCTATCATTTTATGAATGTAATAAAGCACTGAGTAATCTTTGTAAAGATCTAGTAGTGTGTTGTATGAATGGGTAAATGAGGGAACAGACTAGTGTAAAGCACTTTGAGTATCTTGACAAGATAGAAAGGTTTTATCAACTGCCCTAATGAACATAAATCCAAGTTTTCTTTATACTTTCTTAAATTAAACAGTGACTAAACTAAATTCCTCATCATTGGAAGACCGACATTATCCAAATCTGGCATTCCTCACATTTTGTTGCCATTCCTAATCTCGTCCATCCAAGGCAATTGTTGAAGAAAAAGTTGTACAACATACATCAAGTTCACATTTTAAATGATGAGAAATTGTAAAAAAAAAAAAAAAAAAGACAAACTAGTGTATAAAGAATTTAGCCTGATATGACTTGAACATTGCGAAGTAAAACCCTTCCCTCCAGCTATCCCTCGCTGGATACTGAACCTGAGGTGTCCATTATCTCTATGTTTTTGGACATGACTCAGTCAGCATTCACCGTCCTGCACTTTTGAGGTCTTATAGTTTAATGCGACACAAAGTAGAAGTTCCATTTTTCTGTCAGTCTACAAATAAAATTAATGCATTTGCTTTTCATTCACCATCCTCTCTTGTCCTTCTTTCTGTGTTGAGTTTGTGCTTCACGTCTTGTTTCTGTAGCAGCATTACGGCGCCACCTACAGGCTCGGGGTGGTAACTACAGTACTCTGGGTTATTTTCTGAATATTTTGAGTTGATAAAACACGTTGCTGTATACACTAGGATACTTTTTTAAATGACAATACCCCAAAATATGTTTAATTTCTACAAGTTTGTTCAGAAAATAAATGTGCTTTAGGAATTTAAGTCCAATTAATGTGTTTTGATTAAAAGCCTTTCAATTATTTTAAGTGTTGACTGGACTCTTGACTGATGGATCATCTTAGTCCTCGGAGGCAGATTAATCTGAAGTAGTTCACACAAACCTAATGCTGGTCACAAGTAAAGTGTATGATCGGATACTTACTTTGCCATTGTGTCTGCAGAAAGATCTTCAGGATTTTTAACTTTGGTGTCTCCTACACAAAGAAAAGCACATTTTAAAATAAATAGAGCAACAATTAAGCACCTTGGGATGTCAAATTCTGAAATAATTAAAAAAAAAATCTGATCTTCATTACAATTACAACCAGAAATACAACAATCCCACAATTTAAATAAATTTGATCATACATTTAGAAGTATAATTTAGTAATTAATGTTGCCGTTTGTGATGATCGAAAACTACCATGAGCTCGAAGGTCCATAGCCACCACTCTGCAGTTGATCCTGTTGTATATGACGGCCTGAACGAACAAACATTTATATCAAACAGAAACACGTGACAAAAGAATTCAGTACTTTTTGTTGTGTTGAAGTGCATGTATTACAGTGTTACAGTAAACAAAGATTTAGAGTTTCTAAAAAAGCAAGATTTATACTGACAGTAAACACCGCCCAGGAAAGTGCAGAGTGTCCTCCTCCGTGGAGCAGGAACAGAACGGGACCGTGGGAGCCACTGCAGTAAATTCTGAAAATGTTCCAGGTAGTCAAGGATATAAAAACCAGAGCTGTGCAAGAGTTACTACAAGCCTGCAGCAAAGACCAGAATAAACACAACTGTGTAAAAACTAGTCAACTTTGCTCTTGTCAAGTTTTCTCTGATTGTTTTCAGGCCACAAAGCAGAGTTTGCGCAGAATTGTCAGGTTTTGTCCAAGAGAGGGAAAGGCAGCAAATCCCAATTCATTTTTGATCATTGACTTTAGAAAATTACCAAAAAGTTTGGCTCCTTGGAAGAAACATTTAAAGATGTGACTAGAGGCTTAAGAGTTTTGCACAGAACTCACTATTGTCATAATTTCTCCAAACTAAAACAACTGAAGCTCTCGACCATGACCTCTCTAAGTGGCTTTAAGCATCTGTTGGACTCCTGGCAAGAACCAATGCAGACATGTTCCTGTTTTTAGTTTTCTACATTCGCCTTACCATCTAGCTGTTTTTGTTGCTTTTTTGCCATCTTATTTTAATTTGTAAAAACATAATAACAATAATCCGTATGCCTCTTTTATGATCGTCTATTGTTATAATAATAATAATAATACATTTTATTTCAGGGCGCCTTTCAAAAACCCAAGGTCACCTTCCAAAAACAATTAAAATCAGCAATTGTTGTCCATGTTGTCATCTTTCTTTGTTGAAATCAGGTCTCTCTTGTAAATGAGTCCTCGAGGCTCAATGGGATTTACCTGTCTAAATAAAGGTTGAATGAAAAACCAGACAAGGATATATCTTTGCCATTTTCAGTCTCCACCTCAACATCTTCCATGGTTTCAAAGTAGTGACTCCAGGGCAGAGGGGTGAAATCTCTCTTCCTGCCAGGTCTGAGTAAAAAAAACAGCACAAGCACAATTTAAAATCTATCTACGTCAGACGTTATTTTATAATTCAACAAGACTAACAGAACACTAGTAGACAAATGACATACAAAAAAAATCTGGTTTTGGTCACAACTAAAACGACAAACTTACAAGCCTAAAGTGAAACTACGAAGCTTTAACTCTTTTACTATTATTAAACATGAAATATATCAAAAAGTTATCAGAGATTTTTCTATTTTTGCCAGACAGTACTTACAACTCTTTGACAGATCAGCTTAATTCTCCCTTAAAAAGCTCCAGGGCATTTTTTTAAATTCTAAAAACGTGCATCAAAATTACACATACAAGCTGAGCTTATTAAAATCACAAACAGTTTGGTACTGGAACAAGCTGAAAACAGAAACTGCATCATTTGGAGGCTGCTTTGGGTTCTGATTTTAACCCCAATTTGACAGAAATGATGACGTCATTTGGTGCCTATATGGTTATCAGAAGCAGAAATGTCTTTATAAATACTTTGACTGGGGGAAATAAACAAATCTGCCCTGGCCTTACTTAATCTATGCAAAATATGTGTAGGTTAAAAGTGGTCCAAACCCTTCTCGTAAACACACAAGCCAATAAAGTCACCTACATTTAAGGAGATAAGCCAAAGTTGTCAAGATTCCCTCAAAATACACAGCCGCCAAGTAATTTGAAATTAAACACGTGGTCCTTATTGAAATGAATCGACAGATTTAGTCCCATAAATTGAGTTGAATTGAGAGAAATTTTGACTACATATGAAAATTAGCTCCTATAGCTAAATCTGTCATATCTACAGGATAAATAATGAGTAAATAAAGGCAGATCAGACAATGATTTTGGTACAATTTTATTGGCTGCTGCAAAAGGCTCCTCGTCTATTTTCTAAACTTGATTAAATCAAAACATATAACAGATACAAGTAATTACTATCCTATAATCAAGGTCTATTTAAATGTCTACACTTTGTCCTGTTTTATTGGTTTACACACAACAGTGTCCACACCCTTGTTCTCCTGAGAAAGGTAAACATTAAATATATATCAGAGTCAGAGTCAGAGTTTCTTTATTGTCATTCGCACCTCATGTGGTACATGTGGTGGAGCGAAATTATGTACACAGGGTCCCAGTTACATCCAACAATAAAATGTATAAGAAAAACAGTAATAACATCTAAGATATGAACTAAGAAAAACATCAACTAAATATACACTAAGCACTCATAACATAAAACATTGAACATCAGCACAAACATGAACATGAGTCTGTGAGCAGATGTGCACGCATGAACACATCAACATTGAAACAGATCAGCAGCAACATGA
>NC_056511.1:37016489-37018206 GCF_014905685.2 Nematolebias whitei
CTGAGGAAGTAGAGTCTCTGATGAGCTTTCTTGATCAGGCTGGTGGTGTTGTTGCTCCAGCTGAGGTTGTCATTCATGTGTACACCCAAGTACTTGTAGCTGGAGACCACTTCCACCGCAGATCCTCTTATGTTCAGGGGGGTGTAGGTGTTTTTGTTCCTTCTGAAGTCCACAATCATCTCCTTTGTCTTCTTCACATTGATGTGAAGGTTATTCTCTTTGCACCAGCTCTCCAGGTGTTCCACCTCTTGCCTGTAGCTGGACTCATCATTGTTTGTGATGCATCCCACCACCGCTGTATCATCTGCAAACTTTACAATGTGACAGCCTGGATGGGTAGCTGCACAATCACATGTGAGCAGAGTAAACAGAAGGGGGCTCAACACACATCCCTGAGGAGAGCCAGTGCTGAGGGTTATGGTGGAGGAGGAGAGGTTGTGGATCCTCACTAACTGTGGTCTGTTTGTTAAAAAGTCTAGTACCCAGTTGCAGATGGAGGGGCTTAGTCCTAGTGTGGATAGTTTGTCCATCAGGGTTTGGGGGATCATGGTGTTGAAGGCAGATGTGAAGTCCACAAAGAGCATACGGACGTAAGAGTTTTTCTGCTCCAGGTGGTTGAGTGCAGTGTGGACCACAGAGGAGATTGCATCCTCTGTTGATCGGTTCTCACGGTATGCATACTGATGAGGGTCCTCGTTGATGTTGATGGTTGTTTTGATGTGAGTCATGACCAGTTTTTCGAAGCATTTAGCGACTATCGGGGTGAGGGCCACTGGCCGATAGTCATTCAGACCAGTCACTGTAGAGCTTTTTGGGACTGGGATGATGATATCTTTTAGATGTACTATATAATAGTGTTTTCTGTTTCACTTACTGTAACCTAACTATCACCATTTTAGGCCACACATGAGAAATATGTTAAAAACAAACACGTTAAAACCATTTAGCCACACAAATCCCATTTTACAACAACTATGTATGGACTAAACTCTGCAGCTAATTTAGCTCGGCTAAAGCTAACACAAGCCAAAACAGTGTTTGAGCAAGACCGGCTGTTGTGATGATGGGTACAATTTTAATCAGACATCAGGCACCTGACACAGTTGGGACCCAGCCAGTAAGATGTTGGATAACTCACCCCATTTTCATTTTGGAGCTGGACTGAAAACCACCTGCCATGGGAGGTCTGGAGGCTAGCAGGTTCAAATGCAGCTGCTTCTCCATGCTATCGGGTAAGAGTTGGGCTCTGTCAGGAGATGTTTATTAAAGCCTCTCCTTTCCTCCGCTGCATAAGAATTTATCTCACGGCTGCTTCTTTTGTTAGTGAGACATTTTGATATGTTGCGTTTATGTACTAGCTTATAGCTAACGGTCTTCTCTGTAGTGTCGCTTTGTCTTCTTCACTAGTTTCCTCCGTGAAGGTAAACACGGCAGCTCGAAGCACCACTGCCCCCTACTGGCGGAAAAATACAGGCATTTTTACAGTTACTAACGCGCATGCGTTGAAACAAACGCCAGGCCCAGGCCCAAAACTAAATTAATCGGTATTCAGGATTTACGTTCAACTCCAGACTTCGGTCCTTTACACCTGCTTTTAATTTTTTATATATATAAACGTAATTCTAACTGTGTTTTATTGGTATTATGTGTTTTATTGGTATTTTATGTTAAGATAGAAAATTGTCCTCAACGTGTAATGTTGCAGGGTGTTTGAATT
>NC_056511.1:37018216-37037558 GCF_014905685.2 Nematolebias whitei
AGATAGAAAATTGTCCTCAACGTGTAATGTTGCAGGGTGTTTGAATTTTATTTTTTAAATTCTATTTAACATTTATTTATACAGTTTGTCTCATTGAGTCACAGGACTCATTTTCAAGAGAGACCTGTTTGGGTGCAGATGATGGGGGTTAAGGGCCTTGCTCAAGGGCTGGGAAATGAGGGTGGAGGCAGGTGTGGGTGTTTCACCTTTTCCACCCATATTTTCATGTCAGTTCAGGGAGTTGAACTGGCAACCTTCCGATCACAGGCCCACCTTCTCTAACGTCTGCGCCACCACACCTACAAGGAATGTGAATGAATGAAGCTGAATTGAGTTATGAACGCAGATCCATGCCAACTGTTGATAAAAGTGAACGCAAAGAGAAAAATTAAAATATTTCTCATAATTATTCAAAAGTTAAGGAGGCGATAGTCAAGGTAAGGAGTCAGTGATCGTAACAAATATACGCAAAAGCAACATAAAGATGTGAGACGTTACAGAACCAATAGTAGATCCTTTTTAGACCACAATGCACTGCAAAACATCAACTTTAAGCATGCACATTAGCAAATGTAAAAATGTCAATTTGCTGCAGTTCTGATGATTGTTTCCTGCAGTGACACCTCCAGAATTTTTTTATTGGGGTGGCCATGTGGGGGCCACTAAAAATTCTGGAAGAGGCAGCACCGAAACCAAAACCATGAAAGAAATTCAGGAGATTTGTTTAGCTGCTGTCCTTGTTTACTTGACAAATACAACAAATGCACACAAATGTATTGGGGTCAAGATGTTCTCTTCAATATTTTTTTTAATATACATGATAACTTGCAAAACACCTTGCACAATATTTATATTGCACAATTTATTTTTTTTTGCTTTATTTTAATTTAATTTTTTGCTATTTTTGGAGGCAACTGGGACCCTGAGTACATGATGTTGTTCCACCTCATATACCCCATGTGATGTGAGTGACAATAAACTTGGCTTGAACTTGAACAAGACCAGATCTGCATCCTCACAGTCAAAGCAGGAGAACGTCTCTGAAAGGTCTCAGGTTTCTTGGTCAGGCTGACGAGTCATAGTAGTTTTGAACAATTCAGAACCAGTCAAGGCAGAGCTGAAGATGTTGAGCTCGAGATTATTAAAAATAAATGAAATTAGGAATTAAATCATCAGAGGTACAGCACAGGTTGAACAAAGTTAGAGTGGATAGACTGAGATGGTTTGGACATGTCCATGACAGGAACAGTGGGTATATTGATAAAAGGATGTTAGAAATGCAGCTGAAAGACAAAGAGGAGATACATGGATGCAGTTAGAGAGGATGAAGTTGGAGAGTGGACAGAGTGAGATGGATGAGGAGGACTCGCTGTGAAGACCCTGAAGAGGAAACGGCTGAATGAAAAAAATAGTGTTATAGAACAATGCATTTGTTAATAAGTAATTAGTTTATGCATTTCCTTTTTGATCAATCCTAGGGTTGGCTTGGGTTTCCTGAGCTATCCCTTAGTTCTGCTGTTGTGCTTAGACTGCTGGAGGACAAACTGACCACATTTCCTCACTTTGCTGTCTTGGTCTACTCTACCTGTTTGTATTTGTAATTATTTCTATCCTTAATGTGTTTTTTTTGTCTTTCTTCCTATAGAAAGCACACCTGGACCTGCCATTCTGCGTTTGTTTCTCCTTCCTGTTCTTTCAAACCCCAGCTGGTCGAAGCAGATGGCTGCTCGTCCTGAGCCTGGTTCTGCTGGAGGTTTCTTCCTGTTAAAAGGGAGTTTTTTCTTTCCACTGTTGCCTTTGTGCTTGTTTAGGATGGGAAACTGTGATGAAGTGAAGATTCAATGCAATCTGCTGGCTTCATAGATAGCGTATACTAATTAGCTTTTATAAAGTACAAAGTATGTGCATGTTTTTGTACAGTGCTCTGAGACAACTTGTGTTGGGACTTGGCACTCTATAAATAAAGTGAACTGAATTGAAACTTCAGCCTAAAAAAATAGAATCTACAAAGCTTGGTCAATCAGTCTTACGTCAACAATTAGACCATTTAAATTATTAACACATACAGTCTGTTGGACCCCACCTTTAACTACATTTATTATTTATCAGATAAAAATGTAAAATATTCTGTACTGTATTTGTGTAAAAGTATAAGATGACCACATTTTAGAACAGCTCTTTCCTCACATCCTCACAGTTACCGTATGTTTTTGAACACTAGATTCATTCAACCTTTATTTAGACAGGTAAATCCCATTGAGCCTCCAGGACTCATTTACAAGAGAGACCTGAGATAGTAGAAGTACACACTATTCTGAAAATAGCAACTAAATTACAAGGATTTTTTTTTAAATTTTTTACTTATGTTCAGTTTATTTATCATGCTTGGTGCAGCTCAGCTAGTGAAAACTGCATTGTGATGTATTTTTCATGGCTCAAAGGCAGTTTACCAAATCCCACATAGTGGGTAGCACCTTTTGACTTCCAAATTGAAATGTGTAACTGAAAGCCTGCAAACTAGAGACAAGAAACAGCAAGTGGTTTTTTTTTTATAGGCAGAGCTTCCAAATAGGTCTGTGTGAAGGATTTTATTCAGTGAGATACATCATATTACTAAGACTGACGTTCGTAAAGGTGACTTTGTTCTCACCAGTATTTTACTACAAAGAATTGATAGATTGTCTGGATTAAGAGTATTGCTTTGGACTAGTCATATGGAACATATATAATCCCTTAATGCATGTTAATGATGTGTTCTTCACCTAGTTAACTATGGTGCTCCACAGGGTTGGAGACTAAGTCCAGTACATTTCTCTTTAAATATATTATTTTTGAACAGGGCCCTGTGATGGACTTGCGACCCGTCCAGGGTGTACCCCGCCCCTCGCACAGTGATTGCTGGACATGGGCACCAGCGACCCCCGTGACCCAAAATGGAATAAGCGGGCAAAGAAAATGGATGGATGGATGGATGGATTTTTGAACAGCACGACGTACAGTTCCACTGTTACGCTGATGATGCCCAGTTTTATTTATCAGTAAAACCATCTTCATCTTCTACCACATATCCATTATCGGGTAGCAGAGGCGAGAAACTCAGGCACCCCTTTCCTTAGAGACACTCTCCAGCTCCTTTCACTTGGAGGATCCCAGGCTAGAGAAAATATACAATCCCTCCAGTGATTTCTGGGTCTAACCTGGAGTTTCTTCCCAGTGGGATGTATCCAGAAATCCTCCAAAGGGAGGCATCCTAATCAGATGTCAAAACCACCTCAACTGACTCCTTTCGATGCAGCGGAGCAGCAGCTCTACTTAACTTCTCACCTGAAATCTAAGGCTGAGTCTGGCCACCCTGCAAAGAAAGCTCATTTTGGCCACATACATCCACGATCTGCTTCTTTTGATCATGATCCAAACCTCATGACCATAAGTGAGAAACTTGTCAGATCAGTAAATCAGGAGCTTTGCCTTTCAACTCAACCCTTTCTTCACCACAACAGACCAAAGCAACACCCTCATTACTGAGGACGAAGCCTCAATTTATTGTTCAATCTTTGAATACATTAGCCTTTCATGTTCAGTAAGCAGGTGTAACTGTTCCCAGAGTTTTGAGGACAAGACTGAGAGTCAGAGCCTTTAGTTTTTAGGCTCCGCTTATCTGGAACCAGCTCCTGAGTTTTTTTGTTTTTTTGGATTTTTTAACTAAATATACAACCTACATCTCTGAAAGTGCTCAAGCATCTTTACTTTCTAATAGACACTTCTAATAAACCCACAAACGTTACTAATATGTTGCCATTTGTAAAAAAAAAAAAATTATTCAAATGATTGCATTCTGTTTTTATTTACATTTCTTGTGGCATTGCATGACTTTCTTATGATCAGAATAAATAGTTATTTTTGTGGTGTTATATATTTTTGGTCTTATGGACACTCGTTGAATATTCATATTTGGGACTCGTTGACTAAATATTTGTTGTGCTGTTTGCTTCGTGAAATGATCTGTTCCTGGAAAATATAGTCAGCTTTGGCAGCTTAGATTTGTTTTCAGTTTCCTCCAGAGCCAGACAGTTTAAAATAAAAGCCTTGAAAAGAAACACGACCAACAAATGCCAAGTATGAACAATTAGCAGACTGCTGAGTCACGCCTGGTATGTGGGACCATCTGGTGTCTCCCGTTGAAACAGCTTTTCCTTTGTGCTGTGAAGTACTGTACGCTGAAATGATGAGATAGGACCGACGCAAAAAGCTTCTATAAAAGTACAAATGACTCAGATGTTCTTTGAATATCGACAAATAGAGCACAGAAACACGCAAGTGTGTTAATGCATCATTTACACCAGCTTCAATCTACACAAATTCAACAAAACTATTTCTTGAGGAATGCAGATATCCAACTTGCCTTACGTTTTAACAAATGGTCTTATGATCTTTTAGCACTCAGAAGTATGTGTTTGGGATGACTCTCAGCTACCACTACACCAATATTTAGTTTAATAGCTGCAAAACTGACAAGCGTTTTAGTTACGTATGCTTTTGAAAACCATCAAAACTGGTTAACTTCAAAAGTCAGTCGGCTGTAGATGTACAACCAATCACTTTTAGAGTTTTATTAAAGTCCTATCACTGGCTCATAGAATACTTTGACGACAGACAAGCTTTAAATAAGTGCCTTACATGGTATGGTAGAGCTCAAAGTTTTTGTTAGGGATGTCTCAGCTTGTACCACACCTAAATCTACTTGTAAAATCAACTGTTACGACTGTTTTTGTGTTTGCTCAGGTCATTTGGCTCTTGCAGCCATCTTGAATCAGACTAACTTCGATCATTCTAGTTCAGTGCCCTTTCCCCTACATCTAACAAGTTCAGACAGTTGGGTCCATGGGTAAAGAAAGAACTGCCGAAGCTCTATGCCCTACTAACCTTTTAGGTGACTCAGTGACTCTATTGGCGGTGCAGTGTTATGGTTCCTATTTTTGTCATGGAAAGGATCTGCTTCACTGCACTGACTCAAGGTTCGCAGTATTCAAAAGGCGTAGAGAGCATAGCGGTGACAGGAGTCTGATTGCTTAGTGTCGTTTTCAGGGGCTGTAGGAGTGTGTGTGAGGGGTGGGATGGGATGGGGAGGGGTGTGGGTCTGGAAGCTGGTTGAAGCCGGACCAGTGAGGTGTTTACTGGCCAGACAGTGTGCTCAAAGGTTAACCACACGGTGTTCTCAAGATACTGTTCTCAGCACTGAGCGAGGATAGCAGATGGTGTGCTCCTCTTTCCATGGTAGTACAAAATAAACTGGAACAGTTATGCAAAGATGTCCGTTTAATATAAATAATTTCTTACTCAACTTCCCGCTTAAAGGGATTGTTTGTATATGTTTTGAAGTGGGGCTCTGGGCTGTGAAATAGACTGAGGCACTTGGACAGGTTGTTCCTTACTGCTGTATCTTTCAATGAGAATTTTTTTTTCCTTTATTTTATAAGGTGAAACTCATTTAGTTTAAAAATCTCATTTCCAAAAAGGTCCTGGTCAAAACAAAAACGACTATAAAATCTCTCCCTTAAAATAGTATGCATCTTTACATTTGACCAAAATATATTTAGATGAAACACGTGATGTATGTGTCTCAAACTCTTTTAAAATACCCTTAAATAGGTCTGATGAAAACAGCTCCTTCATTTTTAGACTGGATTGAAGTTAATTCTAGCTCTAAATTAGCACACTTGTGTTAATTCTTAGTTATTATTTTTACACAATAATGAAACCAATCGTTGGCTGGACGCACCAAGAGGCATGATGTTATGGAACAATACAATTTCTCAGGAGTTATGATGTCATTGTTGTTTTTGGTAGCATTATATAATACAGCCAGGTAAAATACACTCCAACCAGTTCGGATTCATGCCTGGAAAGGGTACGACTGATGCAGTTTTCATTCTCCGGCAGGTTCAGGAAAAAATCTTGGAGGGAAACAATAGCAGATATTGGACATTTGTGAACTTGGAAAAGTTTTCAACAGAGCCCAGTGAGAGTTTACTGGAGCCTCAGACAGAAAGACATTACGGAGAAGCTAGTTTGAATTGTTAGTTGCATGTACAAAGTACAAAGGTGTTAAAACAAGAGTCAGTACTGGCAAAGGCAACATAATAGCATTTGAGATTAAAGTTGGCATTCATCAGGGTTCATGTCTCAGTCCACTGTTGTTTATCATTGTGATGGACGCAATTACCAAGCTTATTAGGAGAGAAGTGCCGTGGGATATGTTGTATGCAGATGAGCTAGTTGTGGCTAGAGATTCTGACGTTAATCTCCAAAATAGTTTCAGATTGTGGCAGCAGCAGGCACTTGAGAGTAAAGGTCTGAAAATAAAGACAGAAAAAGCAGAGACCATGGTGTGCAAAAGCTAACAGACCTTAACAATTACTGATTACTGATAATAGAGGAAATGAAGCAGGTCGAAACATTCAAATATCTGGGGTCGGTGATAAATGCCAAAGGAAGTTGTGAAGAAGACGTTAAACGCAGAATTGGTGGGGCAATGCAAAAATGGATTGACAGGAGTGCTTTGAGACAAAAGGATGCCAATTCATATTAAAGGAAAAGTGTACAAGATGATGGTGAGCCCATTCTTGCTTTGTGGAGCTGAAGTATGGACATTAAAGAGAAAGGTAGAGGAACTCCTGGAAAGAACAGTAATGTGGATGCTACGTGGGATTCTTGGAGTATCCCTAAAAGATAGACGGCGAAAGGACAATATCAGAAAAACGCTTGGTGTGGCATGCATCATGGATAAGATACAGGAATCAAAAATTAGATGGTACGAGCATGTGCAGCAAATGGAAGATGAAAACAAGGTAAAATGGCTATTAAACACAGAAGTTTTTGGTCAACGAAGCAGGGAACAACAAAAGAAAAGGGGGATGGATATGATCCAGTGAGATATGAAGCCACTCCATCTCACAACTGACGATACACAAAACAGAGCAAAATGAAGAATCCATGTGGCTGACCCTGCTCTGAAAAGAGCAGGCCCTACAGCCTGAAGTATGTATATGTGTACATTTATACACAGGGTATAGTCCTGGCATAGTACCTGTACAGGTAGAACAGCCCCGTACTGATGCTCTTCTTCAGCCTGTACTTACTGCTATTTTTTTTGCATTGTTGTCTCTTTAGCGACACCTACAGTTCTGGAGTAAATCTGCAGCAGCACAGGCGTGAACAGCAACAAACACCTTGAAAATGTACTTAAAGCAATGTAAATCAACCATATTCCAGCAAAGAAAAAAAGCCTTATGCTTTATTCTTTATAATGTATAAAATACAGTTTTGTGCTGAGTTACTAAACGGTAAACACAACTGTTGCTGGCAGTTTTAAATTTACATTGCTTCTTTTGGGTGTATTACTTTGTATTTGTGAGTCAGTCTTTATAAAAGTGTTTTGTCATTTAAAACCAACATCTGTTTGTGATCAGCCATTTTTTTATTAGACATTAAATAATTAGTCCAAACGAATGACACAGAATTGTTCCTGTGCTTTGTATATTGCACTAAATCTCATTATACCAGGAAAATGTGTACACAATTCAACCACGGAAGTATTCTAGTCTGAAAAAACATTGCAGTTTATGCCGAGACTGTCTACTAAACTTTAAACCACCATCAATTTTGCATTTAGTCCACCAGAAATGGTATGACAGTTGTGATATTTTCGTGTTTTAGTTTGTTTTTAGCCTACTTTATTATACTTGTAAATTTAAATTAAATTAATTTTATTTATGGTCCTTCTTTTTTTGTTCGTAACTCCTTTTGCAGCACTTGGATCAATGTTGTTTTTAAATGCACTATTTAAATACAACGACATTGACGAGATATTTTTTGCAGCAAGTGCTCCAGTCTGCACTGGAAGCACTACAGCTAGCTGCTGCTATTAAAGCAAAGACACCTAATCCCTAACTGCTCCCCGGGCACTTATATAGCTGCTCGCTGATCCACCTGAGTGTATCTCACGTGTGATGGGTTAAATGCAGAGAACTAATTTTGTCATCATATGGGAACATACAATGATGACCATACATAGCACACTATTTGATTTCACAAATAACCAGAAAATCTAATGTGAATAACGGTGATGTGAAAATGATGGCAACATAAAAGCTAACAAAACAGCATTTGCACAAACTGCTATAAAATTTGATAGAGTGAAGTTATTTTAAGATGGCAGCCATCAGTTTTGGTCCTCATTCAGTTCATCAGCTCGTCAATCTGGTCAAAATTAAACTCCACATCAGGTAATAGATCAGAAATTTTCTACAGAGCACCACTTCAAACTATTAAAACCACTTCTTTTAAATTCTGTAAATATTATTTACTTTGGTGATTTGGAGAATAAAAAAATAATTATGTCTTACATATAAATTTCAAAAAAGTACAGCAGCATTATGTGAACAAAATGACGTTTTGGTATCAAAATTAAAGTTATCATCAAATTTAGATGAATCAAACAGACCGTGCCTCATGTAGCAGCAACTTTCTTAAGATCGTGAACAGATTCTGTGAAAAGGCCTCAGCGCACAGAGAGAACAATTTCTCAAACTTTCCGTTTGGCATCCTGTTTCTTTGTTGTTGTCAATTGGCCTGAGTGATTACACTCAGATGCTGCACACATCCTCCCACCCCGGCTGGTTCTAAGGATTGGCCGAGAAGAAGGGTTGTTCCTTAAACCAGAGCCGTTTCATAATTTGGGTCACGTGGAGGAGGGATGAGAACGTCTGACTTGGCTTTGACTTGAGTTCTTGGGCACAAACATAATGATAATGACGTATAATGATAGTCGAAAAGGCCAGACTAATGCCTCGTAAAAGAATTTAAAGTCAGACACACCTCTTAGTTTGTTTGGCTGAGAGTATCAACCAATGGAAAAATGGGGAACACTCTGTAACGCCAGCGTCTGTAACACGACCGGCGTGTTGGCAGTTAAAATGGAAATTTCCTGAAAAGATCAAACTTTGGATGTTAAACCTAAATTACATCCATGCATTATTGTGCAAAGATTTAGCGGAAGAAACCGCAAAATTGCATGAAAATGTTCTAAATACTTATCAGTAATCAGCCTTCCCGGGACTGAATGACGACTCCACGGGAACGGGTCAACAAGTGCTCAAATATCCGGCTGTGCCACAGGCCGGTACACGACATTCAAACAACAGGTGTCAACAAGTCAATGGCTGCCAGGGGGTCACGTGCAACAAGGTGCCTATAAAATCAGGGGCTCCTTCCACAGTCAGGCAGTAAGCCCAGCATCTGTAGAGGATACCTGATAGACAAATGATAAAAGGACTGCATACCTTCTTGTTTTCACTGGATTATAATTCTCTGGAAAATTATTAAGGTAGGCCTGTTTTAATGATGTTTTCCATCATTTTATGTTAAACTAAAATGTGTAAACTCGTCTAATATAAATTAAACTGGTGTGTTGATCACATTCTGATCTCACATGCAACTCTGTGGTTGAAAAGCAGGTGATTAATTCTTGATTTTTTTTCAGTGAGAGGTGTTATGCTGGCCAGCTCACTTCTGATAAAGTTTATGGCCGAAGGCATTTCCACGACAGAGCCTATTCCAAAGACCAGCCTGCTTCTTGAGAAAACTTGATACCTGTTCTCACCACTTCTTAAAGGTATGTACAACATCTCAACACATTTCTGTTAACTGAGCAGCAAACCTCCTCTGTCTTCTATGTGAGGGGGGGGGGCGTGGGTAATTTACTCAAAAGCAAAGAGCATTAAGAGCCAATCATTCCATTTGTGTGCTAAATCCAGACGTGAAGATGGTTGTCGTCAAACGGACAGATGTGATAATGCCCTCTGCAGGGATTAAGTTCTTTGGAGCTGGCACGGCAGCTTGCATTGCTGACCTCATCACCTTTCCGCTGGATACCGCCAAAGTCAGGCTACAGGTTAGACGAGTGGTGTTAAAGAGGTTCTTGCATGTTGTAGTTGTGATCATTTCTAAGGACCTCATCTTACTTCACAGATTCAGGGCGAATCCCAGAAAGTTGCAGGGCCCAGTGCAGTGAAGTACCGGGGAGTGTTCGGCACCATCACTACCATGGTGCGCACAGAGGGAGCCAGGAGTCTTTACAATGGGCTGGTGGCCGGACTCCAGAGGCAAATGAGCTTTGCCTCTGTCCGCATCGGCCTCTATGACTCCATGAAGCAGTTCTACACTCGAGGCACAGAGAGTGAGTTTAAGACATTCATTGTCTTTCATGAACGAGGTTCAACTGCTTCAATGCTGACACCGACATCCATGTTCCGCAGATGCTGGGATTATTGTTCGACTCATGGCGGGTTGTACCACCGGAGCCATGGCTGTGGCTTTTGCTCAACCGACAGATGTGGTGAAGGTGCGTTTCCAAGCTCAGGTACGACTGACCGACGGTGGGAGAAGGTACAACAGCACGCTGGATGCCTACAAGACAATTGCAAAATATGAGGGAGTGCAGGGACTTTGGAAAGGTAGTTGCCTTTTCACACCCAATTTAATTTTAGAATGAAGGTTCTCTCTACAGGTTTTGAGGTAATCATCTTCTTTCTTTCAGGCTGCATGCCAAACATCACCCGTAACGCCATTGTTAACTGCGCAGAGCTGGTCACCTATGACATAATCAAAGAACTCATCCTGAAGTATGACCTGATGACAGGTGAGAAGGAACACATTTCTCATTTTGTCCCAAAAGTCTCGAGACAGAACATCACCTCTTAACATAATCTGGTTCTATCTCTTACAGATAACCTGCCCTGTCACTTCACAGCCGCCTTTGGCGCTGGCTTCTGCACAACGGTGGTGGCTTCGCCTGTGGATGTAGTCAAAACAAGGTTCATGAACTCAGGAAATGGTCAGTACTCCAGCGCCATCAACTGCGCACTCACGATGCTGAAACACGAAGGAGCCGCAGCGTTCTATAAAGGGTAAACACCCACTAACACGCCAAAGAATCAAACAACGATGCAATAAAGTTTACCGGTACTTGGAGCACTTCTTTACTTTTTCTTTCTTCGCTTTACTTCCGTCAGGTTCATGCCTTCTTTCCTGCGACTGGGCTCTTGGAATGTTGTGATGTTTGTGACCTATGAACAAATTAAAAGAGGCCTGACCAGAGCTCACCAGTACTGGGAGTCACCCTTTTGACCTCAAGCCTAAAGCAATCTAACCTGCAGCACGATGCAACAAATGCTCCATCATGGCTACAAATGAAGAGGGCCCAAAAGAGGACGTTGCATGACGATGCGGCTCACTGACAAGTTTTTGATGTGGCTCAGAGGTGGACTCGGTGTGTTGTTGAATGGCAAGAGCTCAAGAACATTAACACAAAACCAGGATGATTTGAAGAGACATTTGTGGATTTCAGAGTCAACTTCTTCATCTCAAGTTGACATATTTAAATCTTGACCCACTGGTGGGTTTGCGATAAACTTTGATGTTTACTGAGATGAACTGAAAGATCACATGAACTGTGTTGTTTTGTAACGCAGGTTATTTAGGGTCATTTTCCATGAGTATAGAGATAATTTTTACTGTATGGCACTTTCTTCAGTTTGCACTGTGGATTGTTTATCGTTTACCATTGCTGCCGGTACATCGATCAGCATTTATTATTGAATGTAAATGTAAGCACTTTTTATTGTGAACAGTATGATTTATTGCTGGTCAATGAGTCATGAGGACTTTGCACAATTAAACAGAAAACTTTTTAACTTTACCAGGAGTGGCTTTATTGAATAAATGAAAAAAATTCAACTAAAACACCTTAAATAAAGACTATATTTAAATGAACAGCCGATAAAATTGAGTATTTTTAGACTTAGGTTAAAGGGGTTAAGTAAACAAATTACTTAATCTTGATCAAAATTAGCCTCTTGGAAGCGTCTAGTGGTGACACAGATCAATAAAAGACGAAGCGGTTCATTGGACTTTAGTGTTTCTGATGTCGAAGGGAATCGGCTGATCAAATTCTGCAATTGTTTTTAGCTACTAGGAAGCAGGTTTTTCCTGACACCTACATCATGTGATAACAGTTTCCGTGATGTACCACCTGCTCTTTGCCCTAATTTCACAGCCAGGTTGGTCTGGTATGAAGAGGCAAAGAGGAACATGTAGGGCAACGTGTACTCCGAGTCGTAATATTGCACCTTACAGTTCTGAGACGGCACATGTCTGCACTTGCTATATTTGTCAAACTGCAGCTAATTTTGCAGAAGCCGGCCCGGGAAAAACATGTGGATATTCACAGAGTTGTAACAGTATTCATCCTCTTAGGTGGTCCTTCTGTTTTGTTATGTCCCAACCTAAAATGTATATGGATTTTCAGTTTGAATACTTTTTTTTTTTAAATTAGACCTGATACAGGTTAGTTCCCATTGAGCCTCGAAGACTCATTTACAAGAGAAACCTGTTATTAAATGCTACTGGTAGTTTAAAAAAAAAATTACAAAATATTTTAGAATAACAAAGCAAAATTTGGTATTAAATATTCAAATTATAAAACTGAAAAATGCTGCGTGCACATACCAAAAGTCAATACTTTGCTGCAGTTACAACTCCAAGGTTCTTCAATACCCCCACCCTGTTCTGTATGGCCAAACTTCTCCAGCTCCTTCATGTTGGACGGATGCAGCTTGTCTTTGAATTACAACAGAAGTTCTGAGTTGGGTTGAGATTTGAGTTTGACTGGATCATCCCAGCACATTCAACTGGTTCTCCTCACTTCAGCAGTGTTCAGGGTCATTGTTCTGCTGGAAGCTGAAACCTCTGTTCCAGTCTAAAATCTCAGTTCAGATCGCTGCAGCTCATCTTTTAACACTAACAAAGAAAGTCTCTCCACAGTGCGGGCTGGCTTCTATTCATTGGCTCCGTTGGTTTTAAATTTGATTATAAAGTTTTATTGTTAACATCTAAGACCCTGAATGGACCTCCTTCAGCACTATGTCCTCCCACATTAGATACTTTGGATGATCTAATGAGCATTTGATTTTATTTATCCTAAGATCCACGCTGGTCCTCAGAGGTGATCGGGCTTTTTCAGTTTGTCTTCTGGTAAATTCCAAAGTCTTATTTTCTTTAAGGAGTGGGTTTTTGTTGCCAGTCTTCCACAAAGCCCAGCTCTGACCAGCCTTGGTCCTATAGACAGGTAGTCTCATCCTTGAAGAACCCACCTGGCGCCATCAGGGTTATCTTTGACCTCTTGGAGGTTTCTCTGACTAATACCCTCCTTGCTCAGTCTGTGACTTTTGGTGGATGGACCTCTCTTGGCAGTTTTGCTGAAGAGATATATTTTAGTTCATTAGCTAATAATAGATTTAGTGACAGTCCAATGTTCAGGGTTTCATTTTTTATAATCTAACCCTGATCTGAACTTCTCCACACCTTGGTCTCTAACTTGTGTGAAGAGTTCCTTAGGCTTCATGATGTCTCTAGCTTGGTGGCTCTTACTAAAGGTGTTGATTCTGGGGACCATCAGAACATATTTTAAATATACTGAGATTATTTGACACAGATTACCCACAGGTCGAGCTTATTCAACAATTTCCTGCGGGATCAATAAAGTTCTATCTTGTCTTATCTTACTTAATCAATTATGTTGCTTCTGAAGGGAACAGTTGTGGCTTCAGAGCAAATGTTTAATCAAATAGAAAGTCCATTTAAATCCCAGGTTAAGACAACAGAGCAGAAAGAATAGAATGAGGTGAAAGGGCTTAACAGTATCACTCATCCGTCCATACATTATCTTTACAGGCTTCTTCCTTTTCGGGTCATGGGGGTCACTGTACCCGTGTCCAGCAGTCACTGTGCGAGAGGTGGGGGACACCCTGGACAGGTCTCCAGTCCATCACAGGGACACAGAGACAAATGAGACAAACAACCATTCACTCTCTCACTCACACCTAGAGACAATTTAGAGTTACCAGTCAGCCTAACATGCATGTTTTTGGTCTGTGGGAGGAAACTGGAGAAAACCCATGCATGGACAGAACATACAAACTCCACCCAGAAAGGTCCCCAGTCGGGATTTGATTCGGCGAACTTCTCGCTGAGAGGCAACAGCTCTATCAACCGAGCCACCCCAGTATCTCTCAAATACTTTTAAATTTAATTACAAAACTGGTCATGAAAGGCATGAACCTAAACGTCTTTGCAGAATCAGTCTCCAGTATGAACTGCGAGTGCATGAAAGCACCTCATTAATCAAAGCAGGAAGACTGGGCCTGAAACACTTATGACCAAAAACAAGCCTGCGGTGAAATCATTACAGCTTTGAACATGTGGCTCTAATCTGTTGTGCAGTTTCTGTATGTTCAGCATGAGTCAGCGTTTACCTGATAATGCATTTCAGACCTTAAAACAAATAACCGACTCAGTCAATAAGTTAAAGAAATGTAGATAAAATATTTCATCTTCACAAAACAAAATTCAAGTTTTGTATTTTAATTTTGCTACCAATCATTAAAGCAAAATATAAAAAAGTAAAAACGGCAGCAGGAAAGCATAATGTTGCATTTATGTCCATCCCGTACAAGCACATGCTGTCTGCTCATACAGAGCTTTGTGTGATGGACCATCAGAAAGTGTTGGGCTGAGGCACAGCAACATGTTGAGTCATTATATAACCACGTCACGGCTGTATTTAAAGAGGCGGCCCTCTTCCTCCACATTACTGCATTTTCACCAGCCATCGCTTCATTCATTCAGATACTGTCCCCTAAAAACATGATCTTTTTTAACCATCACTGATTGTTTTATGCTGCAACCAGACTATTTTAAAGATTTCCTTCTTGCGCCTTTCCTTTCTTTTTTTATTGAACTGTTTGTTTTCCAGGATTTGGAGTATGATTTTGAGGCTTAAAGTTTCTGAAGGATCTTCTATGGAAAAGCGAGGAGACCAGTTTATAGCTGGAACAAAGTTCAGCCAACGGGATACCTTCAGAGAATCCTGATCTTTGTTTCAGACATAAACCGGCTCCAAATAAGGTAAGAATTGAGATGTACAGTTCTAGATGGATGAATTTACAATGTGTATAAGTGACAGAAAATGTAAGCAGCTGGGTCTTTCGTTCAGCATCACAAAGGACTCTTATTAAAGACACCACATTGATAGAAATATGAATTAAATCATAAAGGATCAAGCAAATCATGCACACCAGTTACATCTGCAATCCAAATAATGTTTCACATGACATACAGCAAACTTTGAACTACTTTGTTAATATTTATTTCAGATTTTGGGGGAGCCTCTAGTCCTTGAAAGAGACCACATCTGGATCTTTGTTAGGAACAGAAGGCTTGTAGAAATGGTTGGTTTTGGACCTGCAGATGTGCCTCCGTCAGCAGCTGTAAAGTTTGTGGGAGCAGGAGCTGCAGCCTGCATCGCCGACCTGCTCACCTTTCCACTGGACACGGCCAAAGTGAGGCTGCAGGTAAATTAAAGCTTCGTTTGGCTCAACTTTTTTACATGTGAAGCATCTTAGTTCTTATTACCATAACGATTTAACAGATCAGTTTAGCTTTTTTCTGTTTTCCTGGGTAAACAGTTTCTTGTCTATTTTTGAAGATCCAGGGTGAGAGCAACACAGCCAGCTCAGTGAGGTATCGTGGCGTGTTCGGCACCATCGTCACCATGGTGCGCACAGAGGGACCTCAGAGTCTTTACAGTGGACTGGTGGCTGGACTCCAGAGACAAATGAGCTTCGCCTCTGTCCGTATTGGTCTCTACGACTCTGTCAAACAATTCTACACTCGAGGCTCTGACCGTAAGTATATTTTATATGAGGTAAATTATTTTATTGAGACATACGTTGAGTTTGACATCTTCCTCTTCCCCGAATCAGATGTTGGCATTGGCAGTCGGCTGCTGGCGGGATGCACCACCGGAGCCATGGCTGTTGCGTTTGCTCAGCCCACAGATGTGGTGAAGGTTCGTTTTCAGGCTCAGGCAATGTCCGGTGAGCACGCTAGACGCTACTGTGGCACCATTGATGCTTACAAGACCATTGGTAGGGAAGAAGGCATTCGGGGGCTTTGGAAAGGTAATTTGATCTTCAAAAATAAAAGTATTTGTCAGGAATGCTTCTGTTAACATGAACTCCTTCACCCAGGTACAATGCCTAACATTGCCCGCAACGCCATCGTTAACTGCACGGAACTGGTGACATACGACTTCATTAAGGATCTGCTTCTCAAGTCCACTCCTCTGACTGGTAAACAGACGCTGACTCAGTAAGACATGGGGCTGTTTGAGTTTGGAGTGGTAACCTTCAGCATGTGCTCCACAGACAACCTGCCCTGCCACTTTGCCTCAGCCTTCGGTGCCGGGTTGTGCACGACCGTGATCGCCTCTCCGGTCGATGTGGTCAAGACGAGGTACATGAACTCTGCTCCCGGCCGGTACAGCAGCGTCCTCGTCTGTGCTACCGCCATGATGACCAAAGAGGGTCCACTTTCTTTTTATAAGGGGTGCGCAATGACAGCAGAGCCTGGATTAAATCAAATGTCTTGACTGTGGTAAAATGAACTGAATGGATGTTCTTGTCTCTTTAGGTTCATGCCATCGTTCTTACGGCTGGGCACCTGGAACGTGGTGATGTTTGTAACTTATGAGCAGCTGAAACGAGCCATGATGGCTGCAAATCACAGCTACGTGGCTTCACTGTAGTCAATGATGTCTATCTGAAGGCTGGTACTAAGAAACGTTTATCTTTAGATTCAGCATATATTTCAATTTAAATGTAACAAGGCAAAGTCATTACAGTTTGTAGGAGTGCAGCACATGCGATGAATACATCAGTTATCTTGTAGACCCAAAGCTTGTTTGATCAGATGCTTGCTTTTAGAGGAGAGCTTCACTGGAAACTGGACGTCAAAAGCAATGATGAGGTTTCCTCTCTGCGATGGATCCTGTGACAGCGGCATTCCCTCTCCAGTCAGCATTTTCTCATACGTTGGGCTGAGGTGTCACAACAAACAGATCAGAGAGGGGGTGAAATGTAAAGATGCACAAAATCAGAAATAATTCAGTAAATGTCCAAATAAAAAATAAAATAAAAAATAAAATAAAAATTATATACAGTAAAGTGCCTGAATTGGTAGCATTTCAAAATAAAGGCACTTTTATTAATACTATAACAATAGGCTATTTTATCCTGCTATAGTTTCCTCATGGTCATTTATAAAACCAAACAGTCTTACATTATTAACCAGGGCAGAAAATTACTGGATTAGCACAAACACCTCTTTTTGACCTGTTTAAGAGCCCTGGGATGAAGGTGAAATGAACCCCCTGTGATTAGGGTAGCCTTCCTGATCACAGGTTCATTTCACCCTCATCACTCATTCCAGCTGCTGCCATCAGGCAGAAGGTGTAAAGTTCCACTGGCCCGGAAAAACATTTATAAGAATTCATTCATACCATTTGAAATATCCACTTTAAACTCCTTAAAATTAGATTTTCTTTTTAACAGTTAGTGAAACGGC
Organism: Nematolebias whitei; assembly: GCF_014905685.2. Taxonomy (NCBI): domain Eukaryota; kingdom Metazoa; phylum Chordata; class Actinopteri; order Cyprinodontiformes; family Rivulidae; genus Nematolebias; species Nematolebias whitei. Next base: position 37,035,740 of record NC_056511.1, read on the forward strand.
TTTGAATGTGTAATTGTGTGAGAATGCCAACTGAGGGAGCACTTGTCAAAGAAGAATTTGTCACCAGCTGGGACAGACAATAAAGTTTTTCTATTCTATTCTAGTCATGAGTTTGTGGACACTTTACAAGCACTTATAAAAATTACAAAACATTGTTCATACACTTGAGGCTATTTGGCAAGATTGGATAATGTACATTTTTGCTAGATGCTCAGTTTGCTTCTTTAACTAAAGCGCTTTAATTATGTTTAATATCCAAAACAGAATTTGTACCTACAAATGCTCAGAGTGGTTTCATGCAAGTAACTTCCTGACATTCATCCATTCATTTATTATTTTTACCTGCTTCTTCCAGTCTGGGTTGCAGACTCGCAGGTGTCCATATCCAGCAGTCACTGTATGAGAGGTGGGGGGGGACACCCTGGACAGGTTACAAGTCCAACACAGAGACAAACGAGACAAACAACCATTCACTCTCTCACTCACAACTAGGGACAATTTAGAGTTACCAGTCAGCCTAACATGCATGTTTTTAGTCTGTGGAAGGAAACTGGAGTACCCGGAGTAAACCCACGTATGCACAGAGAGAACATGCAAACTCACTCAGAAAGGCCCCTGGCCAGGATTTGATCCAGCAACCTGCTTGCTGAGAGGTGTCAGCTCTACTAACTGTACCACCGTTCTGCCAACTTTCTGACAGATGTTGAAATCTAAATCCTACAGAAACTAATAAAAGTACAACACTTGATCTCACAAATTAGTGAAACTGCTACAATGTATAAACAGTGTTTTATAACAAATGTATAAATGATTTATTACGGTAATGCTTTATTAAGTGTCTTCAAACTGATAAATAACATATTTATAAAACATTAATGGAGAATGAGATCGTGGACAAAGGTGGTGAAAATGAGTTTTCTCTGCAGAGTAGCTGAACTCGCCCTTAAGAGACAGGGTGAGAAGTTCAGTTATCTAGGAGAGACTCGGAGCAGAGGAGGAAGCTGAGGTGGTTCAGGCGTCTGGTAAAGATGCTCGCTGGACGTCTCCCTAGGGAGTTTTTCCAGGCATGTCCAACTGGGGGGAGACGCCAGGGAACACCCAGAATATTCAATTCAATTCAAGAATACGTTATTAATCCCAGAGGGAAATTATTTGTTGTTGTAACTCATTATCCTCATTTCATTAAGAGATGTTATAGATACTGATGGCTGTAGACAGGAAGGATCTCTTGTAAAGGTCCATCCCACAGTGGATCCTAAGAAACTGGCTGCAGATGCCGTCCGATCCGTCCACCCAGACTCGGCTGGCCTCTCGGTTCCCCTCGGGCTGTAGGACCGCCCCAATGCTGGGCAGAACTCCCCCCAGAGCTATTATTTGAGCTTTTGAGATGTTAATCTGCTGCTGTTGGTTGTAGAAAACTGCCTTGTTGCCGTGGTTACGCATCATAACAAATGTCCAAAACTAAACAAGTTTCAGTAAAAACCCTTCCAGCTGCACAGCATCTGATACCAGAGGAAACAATCATCCAAAAAAAAATTGTGATTTACATCCAGAAAAAGAGGAATTAAAGATTCCAAAAGCAAAATCTCAAAATGAAAGTAACAGAGCTGCTCCAACATGCAGCCACCTTGAGTGGCGCAATTCTAGAACATATAACATATACAGGGGCAGCACGGTGGCGCAACTGGTAGAGCTGCTGCCTCTCAGCGAACAGGTCCCTGGTTCAAACCCCGGTCCAGGGGTCTTCTGGGTGGAGTTTGCATGTTCTCTCCTGTGAAAAAATTAATAAACTAACATGTATTGTTTAAATATTATTTAA
>NC_056511.1:37037568-37091605 GCF_014905685.2 Nematolebias whitei
CTTTTAAGAGTTTTTTTTAAGTTTAGAACAATTATTTATTTTCCACACTCCGTGCATGCGTGGGTTTTCTCCGGGTACTCCGGTTTCCTCCCACAGACCAAAAACATGCATGTTAGGCTGATTGGTAACTCTAAATTGTCCCTAGGTGTGGGTGAGAGAGTGAATGGTTGTTTGTCTCGTTTGTCTCTATGTGGCCCTGTGATGGACTTGCGAACTGTCCAGGGTGTACCCCGCCCCTCGCACAGTGATTGCTGGACATGGGCACCAGCGACCCCCGTGACCCAAAATGGAATAAACGGGTAAAGATAATGGATAACATATACAAGAGAGACAGTCTGGCCTGGGAATGTGGCTGGACTTCTCTGCTCAAATTGCTGCTCTTACAACACGACTCCAAACCCACGGATAAAACATGGACCATTAAATCCTTTAAAAGGGGCACTGGGAAGTGGTATCCCTAAAATTCTCTTCATCACATGTGATGAAGTATTGATTTTTTAGTTGTAAGCATCATGTCTAATAATCAAACTATTTATTGTTTCTGTTATGTCTTAACATAAAAAAAACACGTACTGCACAACGTCGTTGACAGGAACACTGAGCAGCCTGCCATCTAGTGTCTGCACATCCACAGAGAAGCCAGTTAGTGCCTGTTGGGAAGGGAATCAAGTGGTGTCAGTGTTTAATCAGCCTTAAAAAATCTACAATAAACCCTTGACATGACTCACCATCTCCAGAGAGATACTGGTCTTGTAGATCAGGTCATTGTGTTGTCTCATAAACAGAGGATGACTCTTCTGTCGGACTATAAGCACAATATCTGCAGGGATGCAGTTTGGTCCCTGAAAGCAAAACAAAACGATAAAGATGTAGGACTTCAAAACCCAAAGTGCTGTGCATGAGTTAACTTTCAATCAAATTTAAGTAAACTGTGCAACATAAAAAGCAGTTTTGTATTGATTTTAACACAACATGTGTGAAATAAAGACATTTATTCCAAATTTAATCTGCTTGGCTAACTACACGTGGCAATAAAGCAGATCCCATAGAAAACCCAACATCTCATCTTTAAAAGCTAAATAAGTAAATATCCCCACCAAATGTTCAATGTCTCTATGTAAAGCTCTAAAATCTGTTTCCTATAAAATAAACTTGCCTCTAACTAGTTCAGTCCTTGTTAGTAATTTAAATATATTTGATGAGTCACATTCCAAAAATTTATTTCATAAAAAGAAAATAAAAAAACTGTATGCATTATGAAATCCTACGTGTTAAATTTAATTCAATAACCTTTTAATTCTGGAAAATCTTTTCCCTTCCAAAATAAAACAACAGCTGGAAAATATCTACATAAAACACATTTTAATTTGACAAGGAGTCTGTTTAAGACGTTAAGTAAAATAATTTAATGAAGGTGGTGGGTGATAAATATTTAACTGACATCACAAATATAGAACATTACGTTTTGCACCAGTTTTGAATCATGACAGTATCATGTTTACTTGATCTCCCTCTTTGGAGAAAATGATTCTTGTGCCTTCCGTCCATCCAGGCTTCACTTCTATAGTCAGAATCTTGTCCTTGATACTGGAAGTGTGTCCATCTTCATCCATGACCTGCAACACAGGTGAGACTACGTAATAAATAAGGAAAAATGTTTATTAGAGTTCAATGAAATATTTTATTCTCTTAAGTTTCAAGCTTTTGCTTGGTGTGCACTTTTAATTTCCCCTTGATATTCAGGATTAGTAGAACCCATTGAGTTAAATAAGACAATTTGATTGGTCACATGACATTGTGACTCACTGGAAGGACGGGCGCCACAACCACAGAGGGCAAGAGTCTGGACTTAGCATTGTTGTACAGTAAAAGTAAATATGCGTACTGTTATACACCCTTTATATATAAATTATGCTTTGTGTGTGTTATTGACTGACTTCGGATCTAGTTATTATATAAGATCTAGCCATTTTACACGATTGTTGAAGGAAATGACTATTATCAATTCTATTAATTTACTGTAAAGATTACAAATAAGCACGGTGGCGCAACTGGTACAGCTGCTGCCTCTCAGCGAGCAGGTCCTTGGTTCAAACCCCGGTCCAGGGGCCTTTCTGGGTGGAGTTTGCATGTTCTCTCCGTGCATGCGTGGGTTTTCTCCGGGTGCTCCGGTTTCCTCCCACAGACCAAAAACATGCATGCTAGTCTGATTGGTAACTCTAAATTGTCCCTAGGTGTGAGTAAGAAAGTGAATGGTTGTTTGTCTCGTTTGTCTCTATGTGGCCCTGTGATGGACTTGCGACCCGTCCAGGGTGTACCCCGCCCCTCGCAGAGTGATTGCTGGACATGGGCACCAGCGACCCCCGTGACCCAAAATGGAATAAACGGGTAAAGATAATGGATGGATGGATGGATGGATGGATTACAAATAATTTGTGACACAGATTCTGTTGCTGTTTATCAAATAACTGTAAAGATATAGAAGTCATTGAACTGGACAATTGTGTAATATTTTCTGGCCTCTGCACATCACAAAATCAGTAAAATTGGCTGTACAATAAAACTGGTAGAGGTGGGCACAGCTAACCAAAAGTTAGCTTTGCTAACCCATATTCTGCTAACTAAAGATATTAACTTTGCTAATGCTAAACAGCTAAAAAAAACAGCGGGAGATAACACTAAACTGCTAACCGCTAAGACGACTGTCCTTCAGCCAGCGTCACTCATCTTCGTCTCCTTCCAGTTGAAGCTGCGTCAACCAATCACGTCTTGTCATGTGTACATGTAGCAAGCTAATAGTGTACCTAACAGACTCTTCGAGATGCCCACAACAGACAGGAACAAGCTTGTGAATTTTGTTAGCGGACTTCAAGTTGGCAAAACCTAACAAGTTAATTTTGATAACAGTTTCCAAAGTTAGCAAAAACGCTAATACGCTAAACGAAAAATTTGTTCCGCTATTAGCTGTTAGCGGATTAGCAGAACTGTGCCCTCCAAACTGATCTACTTCAATTGGTGATTCCTTAACTCTCATATTACCAAAGTTTACAAAACACCATTTCACAAGATCAACATACCGGTAATCAAATTTCTGAAATTCTGTTCTGGCTTTTAGTTGTGGTGTGCCACCCCAGGATTTTCAGTGGCCCCCACTGTCAAGGTTTACTGATGTTTTTAACTGCTATGACTGATAATGTTAACTGCCCATGAACCATGTGTTTGAGTTAGCAGAGTTCTTTTCTCTCTCAGAGAGAGCTGAATGAGGAGCTGATTTGAGTGCAGCTGGATGTGCAGCTGGATGGCCAAGGACACCAGTCTGCCTATGAGCTAGCTGATAAGCTTATAAAAACAAACCATGCACACTGTCCGTGGCAGTTTGACTGCAGCATGTAAAACTTCTGTACATCAGTGTTACATCTGTGTAACCTGTTGTGAAAGTCTGCCCTTGCAAGTAAAGCCGGTTAAAAATCTTTTCCTGTCGAGTGTGACTTCTTTGAGTAAGTGATATGTATAGAGGATGGTTTTAACAAACACCCACATGGTCTCCCCCCCATTAATAAATGTATGGATGCACCACTGGTTAAATGGATGTACTGTATGAAAGATTTAACCACTGAAAAGCTTTGGGCAGAATGATCTTTTCTGATAAATAAAGTAGCTTCTACCCTGCGAGATATCTTGATCTTTTTCGTGCATCCGTGAAAGAGGTCCTCCAGGGACAAATTAAGATCTCTCTCTATCGGAGCGTCTTGTGTCTTCACCACCTCTGGCTGTAGTCTGCTGAGCTGAAGCTGTGATGCCTGTGTATAAAAGTCTACAAAACAACAAAAATAAAAGTATAATATATACATCTATGAAGTAAAGAACACTCAGTGCAATCTGTCTGTGGGTTTCTCACCTGCAAATGGGTTGTCACCCCCAAAGAACAGCCTGAATGTTTTGTCTGGATTCCCATGGTAGACGTATTTTGAAGACCAAGCTCCTCCACTTCCAAACTCGGCCGGGACACCACTTTTCAGACCCTCCTCACCAAATTTATCATAAGTTGCCTTTTTTCGAACTTTTAAGAAAATAGAGAAACTAAATGTAGGAACAACTTGCAAGGAGCAATAACATTTATAATGCAGTGCATTTGGAAGCAATTCCCCTTTACTAGAAAAAAAGATGCTTTACATTATTTTCCTGTTTCCTGAGACTTTTATTATAGAAGCTGTAAGTTGGTTTCTTTCAGCGCATCTGGGACGCAGTAGCAATTTTATCCTCTGTTTGGTGGTGCTCAAGCAGCACCCCTAAATTTTAACTAGGCACCTCTGAAAAATTAAGTAAAAATATCTATCTATATTAATTATATCTATATTAATTATATCTATATATATATATTGTTTTATTTATTTTATTTTTATGCATTTCTGGGTTTTGTTTTCTGTTTATTGCAATAATGATTCAATGCAACAACAACAAAAAAAAAGGTAACAGATCATTATAACTCTTGGTTTTATTGACAGAATGATTGCTGGATGAGAATTGCGTTGCTCTTCTAGAATTGCGCCGCTCAAGGTGGCTGCATGTTGGAGCAGCTCTGTTACTTTCATTTTGAGGTTTTGCTTTTGGAAACTTTAATTCCTCTTTTTCTGAATGTAAATCACATTTTTTGGATGAATGTTTCCTCTGGTATCAGACGCTGTGCAGCTGGAAGGATTTTTACTGAAACTTTTTTTAGTTTTGGACATTTGTTATGATGCGTAACCATGGCAACAAGGCAGTTTTCTACAAACAACAGCAGCTGATTAACATCTCAAAAGCTCAAATAATATCTCAACTACAGCCCCAAATCTCAAGTGAGTTGAAAAGGATGTTCTGTGGATGCATTCTCATCTACCTGCCCGCTGTGTTCGAGTGCCTGACCACTGAGATCCTGGAACTAGCAGGAAACACGACTCATGACAGTGGAATTCAATTCAATTCAATTCAAAAATACTTTATTAATCCCAGAGGGAAATTATTTGTTGTTGTAACTCGTGATCCTCATTTCATTAAGAGATGTTATAGATACTGATGGCTGTAGGCAGGAAGGATCTCTTGTAAAGGTCCATCTCACAGTGGATCCTAAGAAACTGGCTGCAGATGCCGTCCGATCCGTCCACCCAGACTCGGCTGGCCTCTTGGTTCCCCTGGACTGTAGGACCGCTTGAATTCTGGGCAGAACTCCTCCCAGAGCGATGGCCACTCCTCCCAGAAGTCTGCTGAGCTCCTCATAACTGCGGACAGCCAACTGTAGGTGCTGAGGGACGATCCTGTTCTTCCGCTGTCGTGAGCCATGTTTCCTGCTAGTTCCAGGATCTCAGTGGTCAGGCACTCGAGCACAGCTGGCAGGTAGATGAGAATGCGTCCATAGAACATCCTTTTCAACTCATTTGAGAGTTGGGGCCATAGTTGAGATATTATTTCAGCTTTTGAGATGTTATTCAGCTGCTGTTGTTGTAGAAAACTGCCTTGTTGCCATGGTTACGCATCATAACAAATGTCCAAAACTAAAAAAAGTTTCAGTAAAAATCCTTCCAGCTGCACAGCATTCGATACCAGAGGAAACAATCATCCAAAAAATGTGATTTACATCCAGAAAAACAGGAATTAAGGTTTCCAAAAGCAAAATCTCAGAATGAAAGTAACAGAGCTGCTCCAACATGCAGCCACCTTGAGCGGCGCAATTCTAGAACAATATAACAAGGACAGGATCGTCCCTCGGCACCTACAGTTGGATGTCCGCAGTGACGAGGAGCTCTGCAGACTGCTGGGATGAGTGACCATCGCTCTGGGAGGAGTTCTGCCCAGCATTGGGGCGGTTCTACAGCCCGAGGGGAACCGAGAGGCCAGCCGAGTCTGGGTGGACGGATCTTAGGATTCACTGTGGGATGGACCTTTACAAGAGATCCTTCCTGCCTACAGCCATCAGTATCTATAACATCTCAATGAAATGAGGATAATGAGTTACAACAACAAATAATTTCCCTCTGGGATTAATAAAGTATTTTTGAATTGAATTGAATTGAATTGGATGTCCGGTCCCTTTGCTGCTGGCTTTCAGTAACTGTGGCCCCCTGAGCTGTTTAGCTGAATAGCTAGAGTGGAATACAGTTTATTCCATTTCCAAAAACCAAAACTGAGTCTGGAAAAATGTAAAAAAAGATAAAGCCCTGCAGCCGACCTCATGAGCAGCTGAATACAACAGTGATAAACAGTACCGCATGTTCAACTGTGCGAGGGTAACTACAAGTAAATCCTCTATTTTTGTCAAAATTACATTGTATGCTTAATGGTTAAATTAAAGGTTAATGCTTAAAGATAGTTTTACTTTGTTTTGTGCGTTTTAAATGTAGATATATGTTGCAGCTTCTGGTTGCATATATCTTGTTATGATCAGTTAAAACTAAACTGATTTGTACAAAGCATTTATTAGGTTGTGTGATGTAAAGCAACACATCTGTATTGCACGTCGCTAATTAGCGCTACTTCTTGTTGTGCCATCAACTCTAAAATAGTTATTGAATCAAATGTTTACTTGTGTAGGTAAATGTAGATGTTTAACAACCTGTTAAAATACACAAGAATGCATGAAATGGCTTCTACTTCATTTGGGGGCTAAGAACCTCTAAAGGTAAGATTCTAGAATCGTCCCTGTTGAGAAGTATGAGCAATTTATTAAACTAAAAAACAGCCTTGAGAATAAATAAATAAATAAAATAACACGCAGGAAAAGTTGACTTACGGTCGCTGAGAACATCGTAGGCTTCACCCAGCGCAAAGAACCTCTCAGTGCTTCCTGCTTCTCTGTTTTTGCTCGGATGAAACTTCAGCGCAAGACGTCGGTAACTACGCAGACAGAATAAGTTTAGGATAAAAAAAGTCACGAAGCCGATATGAAACTTTTATTATTTAAGTTTTACTTTAACTTACGCTTTTTTGATATCCGCATCTGTTGCGTTTCTGTTTATTTCAAGCGTCTCGTAGTAACCCCAACTCATTTTTTTGGTTTAAACACTTAGCTGCACCCAAGAAAGCATACTGAAGATCGTTAAGTTAGCTAGTTTCACAGCTAAACCGCTAAAGAAAAAGTCGAGTTGGTTTCCATAGTGACGGCTATTGGGAAGCTCTCGCGAAATTTGAAAAAAGCAACGCAATCTTTTTTTTTTTTTAAATATCCGCATCTTTTGTATTTCTATTTATTTCAAGCGTATCGTATTAATCCAAACTCATTTTTGGTTTACATTTTTCCAAGCTACACTAAAAAAAAAAAAAAAGAAAAAAAGAGCGTAATGAACTCGTTACGCAGCTAACTGGCTAACTAAGCGTTAGGTTGGTTTCCATAGTGACGGCTGCTTAAGAAACTCTCGCGAGAGTTCCGTGCTCAAAATGGTTGCTAGGTGACACATCACAAAAAAAGTTAAGTCAGGTCATCTGGGCAGATTCTTCTTTGTTGAAACATTTCGTCTATCGTTAAGAGTTGAGGCCTTCTGTTGGGTTATAAAAAAAAGACTAAGCAGTTTCCAAAATAATTTTCAGGCGTAAAATGTGTAAACAACAACAAAAAAATCCAAGTCAACAAATATACCAACCAGATTGTTTTTAGCATTTTAGACAAGTTTGCTTTTTAATGTACATTTTTGGGAAAGAGAAATGTTAAAAAAAAAATAATGCCATACTCAATACAAGAGTTCCTCCCCCCATAAATGCCAGTTTACAGAAATCTTAGGTTACTGGTTTGTAACCAGTTTTAGCTCGTTTAAATGAAATTCTCATTTTCCCATAAATATGCTATTCAAAAATTTATTAAATGCTCGATTTTTTTACACATTGCATCCACTGAACTAATTAAGAAGTTTGCATTTCTTGGTTATAACCTTCCATTTTGTGCATCTCCTGCAGCTTTTCACGAGACACTAAATAACTCCAGCAGTGGTGAAAAGTGTATATTTATTCTTTCAGTAAAAGCAATCCCAAAAGAAATGTCAAGGATGACTCTGCTATACATATTGAACTCTCCCCATTTTCACACACACAAAATTGCACAGTATCATCAGTGTGATCAAACAGCAGACACTCTGATTATGTAAAAAGCTATCCAGACGAATGCATATCTTAGTAGATCTGAAACTCATTACCATCAGAGACAATATTAAAAGCCATAAAAAAAAGAAGCATGAATTCAACAGAAATAAATATTTCAAGTCATTGTGGATTAAATACACGTGCTGACTGATCACTAACAAAAGAAAAATCAACTCCAAAGTAAAAACGAGCTAAATAAAACAAAGTTTAGAAAGTGTTCGTATAGCTAAAGCCATGGAAGCCCTTTATCGTTTTACTCCAAATTCTCCATTTCTGTGGTGAATTTTAGGTGAAAACCCTCTTGAAGCGCTACCATCAAAGAATCAGGTGTAGTCCTTTAAGGGGAGAAGTCAATGCAATAAAAAACAGACCAGGAAATGGGACATCAATAAAAAAATTACCCATCTTAGAGGACATGTGCAGGACGGTCAATGTGCTCGACACTTTGTAGTGTAGCTATGCTGAATTACACAGTGTGGGTCAGTGTGTACTTGTGAATGATCTTTGCTAATGCGGATAATTTAACATTTAAAATAGGATCTTAGCTGCTGCCTGCGCATCATAGTTGGGACAGTTAGTCTGCCTCTAGCCTGGACACAAGCCATGTGTGGTTTAAAAAAAGTCACTTGTTAAAGATAAATGACACTGATGTGAGTCGTTACATTTTGAACATCCTCTTCATTTATAACAAAAACAACAACCAGAGCCGTGCAGAAGGGCGCGCTTCAGCTGTAAACACAGTTTCAGTAAACGTCTGGTACGGTGCTAAGATCCAATTAAAGTGATATGTTGCTTTTAGAGCATCCCAACGAGGAGACGGGGGGAGGGGTGTCCACAACAGCAAAAATACCAGGTGTAGTGTTGAGTCAGACTGGACAACAGAGGCGGGTGTAGTGAAGAGAATAAACAAAAGAACAACTGACAGGGTTCCAGAATTTAAAACAAAACTGGTGAGATTAGCAGGAACAGCCTCCTTCATTGGCGGGCTGCTCGACATGTTTCTCCAACTTGATGTCGATCACTGAGGAGGTTAGGAGTTAAAGAACATCACAGAACAAGAGAACACGTGCAGCATGTCAGAGCAGGTAAAACTATAGGTGACATTTAGAGCTGCAGAACCCAGGATGACCACTAGGTGGAACACTTGAGCAGCAGAATCCAGTTCTGAAACCAAACTCAGCCCTTCAGTTAAACAAAAAATACATTTTACTCTGATTTCATCCCTATTTTTTATTTATTTAATTTAATATGGAAAAATGTATAGCCATAAAAACACAACATTGAGTTTTAATAAACAGACTTTCATAGCAGCTGAATAAAATGCTTCACTAATGTAATTAAATATTAAAACATTACTTTTATTGAAGCTCGTTCTGATATCTACGGTAATCTTGCTCAGCGACAATAAGCATTTTAAAAACTGAGACAAGTTTCAAGTTTTGTATAAAAATTATAGAAAAACTGTCCTGAACGTGTTTAATTTGGAACATTTCCAGATTCTTTTGTTCGTTAGAAAAACTAAGTGTTGAGAATTTAATTGAAATGTTTTTCAAGCAGATTAAAAAAAGGTGAATTTTTTTGTTTGACATTCAAAAACAAGTTATCCGTTACTAAGCTTTGATTTGATTATTTTAAATGTTTTAAACAAATAAAAAAATTACCTTATTTTTCACATGAAAGGTACAATGTATTAGTTTAAACACCTGATATGTTTAATATGCTCTATTATGAATACATTTATGGATTGATGAGAATTGAATACATTCTGTTTTTATTTACATTTTACACAATACAATTTTTTTTTAAATTAGAATTGTGCTTAATACAAGATCAAAAATTAAAATGTAGGAAACTTTCGAACTCAAATTTGTAATTTATGTGAAAAGGTTTTACGGTTTTATTAATATAAAATCACAGTTTTTAAATAATTTGCTTGTGCATGTTTTATGCCTGTCATTCCCCTCTCTGTTACAGAAGCACGATCTGTAGTGTACTTCCAGGTCGCACGAATCACCGTTGTTTATGAATAAAAACCGTTTTAATTCACTTAGAAAAGTACGTGCTCTATCTCCACCGATCATGATGTAGCTAATTTACGCCACTCGTATTTCTGTTACAAATCACTGGTTAAGAAGATATGCGACGCATTAGACCTGACCCCATGCTTGGGCTGAAAGACAAAACCCTGCAAGATACAGAACGAGTTATTTCCATGGTGAAACAGCGCCCCTCAGTGGTGACGCTGCATATCATTTTAACCATGACGTAAATATGTCAATGATTTTAACGGAAATACAAGTGGCGTAAATTAGCAACATGAAGATCAGCGGAGATAGAGCACATACTTTTCTAAGTAAATTAAGACAGTTCTTATTCATAAACTGACTTATACTAGTACATTTTCCTTAATCTAGCATATTCAACAGTGATCCGTGCGACCCGGAAGCATTCCTTTTCGCGCATAAGCAAATGAGCAACACTAGGGATTGGGGAATGACGATGCCTTCAAAGATCTCTGGGGAAAGAAGCAATTTTATCCAATGGTGGAGCCACGGGGTGGACAATGGTGGCCTTGGCCCCCAAAGATTAATCTTGGGCCACCCCAATCATTAGAGGAAACTAAACTTTTAAGCAATATAAAAACTAGAAAGCAGAGTTCCCTCAAATGATCTGGGTGGCAGGTTCACAACTACACCTGGTGGTGATTTTGACTCAACACAATTTTTATTAGGGACCTTTTTATGTCTAGATGCAACCTCACACCAAAATGGAAGTCAGCACCTCACTTATTCTTCAATTTATGATGCTCACAGGACAATTGGATGAACATAGGGTATTTTTAAATCCCCTCTTTGCTCCGTGATGTGGAACATATAGATCTTTAGGTAAAGAGTCTTAGGACTTTACTAATTAAATTAAGGTGAGCTGGTCTGGGAAGCTCAGTCCTCACCTCCTTCTACAGGTGTGCAGTGGAGAGCATCCTGTGCTCCAGCATCAACGTGTGGCATGGAGGCTGCACAGCTGCAGAAAGAAAAGCTTTGCAGAGAGTGGTGAAGGCTGCACAGAAGACTGCTGGAGTCAGTCTCCCCACCATCACAGACAGCTACACCTCCAGATGCAGGAAGAGGACCACCTGCATCATGAAGGACCCCACACACCCAGCACACACATTTTTTGCCCCACTCCCCTCAGGAAAGAGATTGAGGAGCATTAAGTGTAGAACCACTAGACTGAGGAACAGCTTCTACCCTGAGGCTGTTGGACTCATGAATCTCTAACCAGAATAATCACTGTGATGACACTTTAATTGGCGATATGTGACTTATCTGTGCTGCTGATCTCTTGCCTTTACGCTGCTGTATTCATACCAATCTGCTCACAACAGCTTCATGTTCAGGCTGCACATTATTGTACTGTACATTATTAGTGTATATCTTAGATCCTTGTATGCGGTTTCTTTTTTTATACTTTATATGTGTGTTATTTTGGGGTTAACTGGGACCTTGAGTACACAATTTCATTCCACCTCAGGGCCCACATGTGATGTGAATGACAATAAAGAACCGTGAATGACAATAAAGAACCTTGAAATAAAAGTATAGTTGAATCTTAAAATCTATATTTGGTAAAATAACTCTAAAGCAACAGACTTAAATGACAAAAGTGAGAAGTCAGAATGCTCCACTTGATTTTTCCAATAAAGAGTTCATCTGGAGGATTTAATTTGACATAAAAAAAACAACAACACTTCCCAACTTTGTTTTTCTATTGTCAGACACATAAAAGGGATACTGTCCTCTCTGCTCTTGTCCTGCGTGGTATCCATGCCAGGGAGGGCGGCTGCCACACGGCGGAACAGCTGCAGGACAGAAAAGCAGATGTTTTAACCAGAAATATTATCAAGGAGAGACAAAAAAACACAACATTTAAACAAGCTTGGCTGCTGCATTGATCAGTTTATAAATTTAGCAAAGAGCCACCTGGAGCTTGCACAGAGGAAGCTGTCAAATCAAAGCTTTTTGTCGAAGTCTGATCTCTGAATAAAACTGCTTGTTTTGGAGCCAACGTTAAGGACACGCTTCAGGTCGGTACAAGAGGCTCAGAAAAACAGATGAACCCGTGGCAACTAGTGTGACTAAAAACCAGGAAGGATGTAAATGACTGATTGACCCTCGTGAGATGAAAGAAAGGTGATCCAGAACATGCAGAACCCGAAACACCTTCATCAACATGCAGATTCCACAGCAACAAAGCCGTTGTTGCTGTGGAACCAGTGCAGCTCCGGCCGGTGGTCAAACTCCGACCCAACGAGGAGAATTTCAGATTAAAGATTAAAATCCCAGCTGGGTCAGAGCTTGAAAAAACTATTTTGTGCACCTCACTGGAAGCCGACGTCCAGCACACGCGTGAGTTTGTGAGAAAGAAAGCTGATCGGATCAGATCAGGGCACAAGCTCTGCACATGCGCATGAGCGTGCACACGCTCTACCTGTTTGACATTGTAGCCTGTCTTTGCACTGGTTTCAATAAACAGAACGTTCGTCTCTTTTGCCCTCTGCTCTCCTTCTTCTGTGGTTATCTGTCTGTAACGAGTCGCCGCAAACACCCACCGGGACGCACACGAAGCACCGACATCAAGCAGACAGAAACAACAAACACAACAAACAAACAAACAAACAAACGGGCTGTGATTAAACTGAAGGAGACGGACAAGCCGTGCCCCTCCCTGCTGCAGCTGCCACCTTTGCTTCAGACCAAAAGCCTCCAAATGGCTATTATTGCTCCAGGAAGTTAACTGGAGAGACCTGACACCTGTAAATAAACATTCTGAAAAGCTTTTCATTCTTGCTGAACGTTAGCTGAACACAAACACACACTGCTGATGGTTTTACTCTGCTGAGCAAAGCAGTCGACGGCTTGGCGTCTTAATAACCGTGTGCACTGAGAGCCTGTTCATGAAAATCAAACCCTGATTGAAAAGCTGGTGTTGAAAAGGCAACTGTTCGAATTAAAAGACTGCTGATCAGCTGTGGGCTGAAGAAGAAAAAGAGCTAAAACAAGAGCTTTAAGGAGGTGGAATTAACTACTTACAGCATTTATGTCATTTATAACAGAGAGGCTGCAAAAATGCACCAAACAGCATCAAGCTTTGTTTTGTGCAGAGTGAAATATTTCAATGAATCAGAGCCTTATCACCACTTTGGACTGGAACGTGTAACAGAAGAATCAAAGGTCAGACGCGGAACACTTCCTAAAGTCCATCTGTGATGATTGAATGAAGGAATGAATGAAAGGAAGACAGACAGACAGACAGACAGAAAGACAAAGGCAGAAAGACAACAACAGAGACAGACATATGTAAATAAAGACAGAGCCAGAAAGACAGAAAGAAAGATAGACAAAAAGACATAAAAAAGAAAGACATGAAAAATGAAAGACAGATAGAAAGAAAGATAGAGATAGAAAGACAAAGAAAGACAGATAGACATAAAGAAAGACAGACAGTCATAAAAAAGGACAAAGAATGACAGACAGACGTAAAGAAAGGCAGAAAGAAAGACATTAAGACAAAGACAGACATAAAGTCAAAGAAAGAGACAGACAGACAAAGACAATGAAAGACAGACATACGTAAAGAAAGAGACAGAAAGACAGACAAAAAGACATAAAAAGACATGAAAAATGAAAGACACAAAGACAGAAATAAAGACACAGACAGACAGACATAAAGAAAGACAGACAGTCGTAAAGAGACAGAAAGACAAAGAAAGACAGAGACAAAGAAAGACAGACAGATTTAAAAATAAGACAGAAAGAAAGACAGAAAGACAAAGGCAGACAGAAAGACAGAGACATAAAAAGAGAAAGAAAAGAGACAGAAGGATAAAGGCAGACACAAAGACAGACAAACAGACATAATGAAAGACAGGCAGAAAGACAGAAAGATGTAAAGAAAGGCAGACATAAAGAAAGACAGACATACATAAAGAAAGACAGGCAGATGTAAAGAAAGACATGCAGAAGACAGAAAGAAAGACAGTTGTAAAGAAAGACAGGCAGAAAGACGGGCAAAGACAATCAAAAAGAAAAAGACAAAAAGATATAGAAAATGAAAGACAAATATAAAGAAAGACAGACAGAAAGACAAAGAAATACAGATAAAAAGACAAACAAAGAAAGACAAAGACAGACAGACAGAAAGAAAATGGTAGGGAGTTGAACCTGTGACTTTCTGGCCCCAAGCCAGCTGCCCCACCACTGCACCACAGCTGCCCAACAATTGAGGATTCCTGCTGCGTTTGTGCCGCTCACATGTAAACTGAGACTTTGTTTAAAAAACAAAAAAAGGTATTTTTTAAAGTGGACCCAAAATATGGAGATTTCATCTGGTCCTGTCCTCCTGAAACTTTGATGATCATGTTCTGAAATTGTTTTTAAAAGAAAATTAAACACGGTTTCTGTACTTTATGATGTTGTTTATGTGTCACAGCATGGGTAAGTTCAAGTTTTTTGTTAGAATGTTAGTTGTGGTCTGGTTCCTTTAAAAACACAGCAGGAAAAATAACGATCTGCTTAAAATGTATTTAAAACCGTTTAATTTAGAAACACAAACCTAATAAAAATATAAAAAGGTGTTTCAGAATGTTTCAGTGTTCATCCAAACACCATCATCAGATGTGATGAGAGTGAATGATGATTTGATGAACACCAAAATGTTTTGTAACCCCTTCTTGCTTTATTGTCCTGTGTTTATAACGTATGTATTTTAAATAAATCTTGTCACCCGGATGATTAAATGAAGCTTCTGTTAAAAAGCAGCAGCGTAGACGAGGCCTACGAATCCAAACGCACGTCAAAATGTTCATTTGTAACCTCCAGCAAGAAAGAAAGTCAAAACTTTAGGATTTCCTACTAATGAAACCACCAGAATGTTTTGCACAATCCACAAATGTTGTTTTTTGTACTGGTAATGCGAGTGAATCTCTGGCCTCCCAGCTTGTTGTAGTAGGAACCGTTTGGTGCTGAAGCTCGGGCAGCAGAACCTGCAGCGGGGCGGAAGAGCTCGGCGCTCACACATCCTTACCTGCTTCACGTTGTAGCCCGCTTTCGCACTAGTCTCAATAAACATTACATTTAGTTCTTTGGCTTTCCGCTCACCCTCCTCAATAGATACTTGCCTGTGATAGATAAGGAAGTTAAAAGATATACAGTGGGGGAGGGGGGGGTCAGAATCTATCACACATTGGATCAATATATAGATGAATATATTCCATCATCAGTGAAGGAGACCTGCAGTGAGAATCAGACACTTTGAGGAAGAATAGACTACCTTTTGTCTGCAAGATCTGTCTTGTTTCCCACCAACATGATGATGACATCACTTCCTCTCTCTGTTCGGACATCATCGATCCACTTTGTGGTTTGCTGGAAAGAGTTGACATCTGAAAGGAGGACAACAGGAAACAGGAAGCAGAGATTTAGAAAGAACTCACAATTCACATGACCCCTAACCCAACATTTGCAAAATAAAACAAAACATTTAAGTACAAATGAACAAGCAGTACGCCAATGTCCCCCCGTTGCTGAGGGATTTGAATAGTGAATGTTTGTAAATCTCAAAATGAGTGTTTTTCTGGACTGGAATTGAACAGAAACTGCAAGTAAACCTAAATGTTTTTGGTGCCAGATACTCAAGTGGGTAGGAATTACACTGTGTAGAAGAACAGAGGTAGTTTTATTTATTTATATATTGTTTTGCTTGTTCGAGACAGCACAGGGTGACAAATCCTGGCAAGCAGAGGAACAAATTCAATCCACTACCAGGTGCAATGGTGGAACCAGGGATTAATCTTTGGCCACCACTATCATTTAAGAAAATTACACCTAGATGTAGCCACACGCTAATATAGAAATCAGTACCTCACTTATTTTTCAAGTTATCATGCTCACAATATTCATGGACGGACAGAATTTCCAATATTTTTCCAGGCGCGTGCGAGTTAACGAAAAGGCAAACTGCTAACGGTGTCACCTACTTGTGATGTCGTAGACTACGACAGCAGCGGCCGAGTCTCTGATGTAACTTGGGATTAAGCTGCGAAATCGCTCTTGCCCCGCCGTGTCCCACAGCTGCAACCTGATCTGTCAGACAGGAAGAGGATGGGACGGAAAACAACAGAAAGGGAAGAAAGCAAAATAAAAAACAAACAAAAAAAGAGAGGATCAAAATAAATGAAGAAAACAGACAAATGAGCTGAGTTTGCATGGCAGAGAAGAAACCAAATGAAGTAAAATGATGAAGAAAAAACAAAAAGAGCAGCAGAGAGTTGAGCATGCAGGTGACCATCAGAGAAAGCAAGTTGTCTGGGCCTGAAGGGGAAATAAACAAATAATCACCCTTCACTTGTCATCCACCCTCTTCCTTCGATCAAGTAAGGTGTTTAGTTATAAAAATGTGATGGCAGATAGATGGAGGGGTGAGGGAGAGGGAGAAAACTTAAGCTGAGGAAGAAAGCACACAGTGAAAAGGACGACTTCCAGAGGACACACAACCCTGATCATATCTGAAAATAGATAATCCAACTCCTAAAGACGTAAAACTAACTGTCAGAAATCAGCCTGCGAGAAGCTTCAACAGCATCAGAAGATAAAAATAAACTTACTGTTCTGTCTTCAAGGTACATGGTTTTCGATAAGAAGTCTATTCCTATCGTGGCCTGAAAAGAAGAAGAATATTGTTTTCAATGAGGGTTCATAAACGCTCTGATGAAGTGATGGAGCTGAAGTGCAGACTCACCTGGTACGTGTTGTCAAAGCTGTCGTACATGAACCTGGTGATCAACGACGTCTTTCCCACTGAAACAGGAGAAAAAAAAACTGTTTAGTTTGGAAAATAGGTTATAATTTAAAATTATCTAAATAACGTGGCTTTCCTGACAACAGCTCCCATCAGAATAAGTTAAAGTGTTAACAACTGACTGTGTTACAACAAATTATTCAATCAACAATTTACCTAAAAATAAAAATCCTCAATTGATTTTTTTTAATCCTAAACTACAATTTGATGAACTAAAGTTAAAAGGGCGGCTGTGGCTGAGTGGTTAGAGCAGTCGTCCTCCAATGCAAGAGTTGGGGGTTCGAATCCACCAGCAGTCACATGCCGGAGTGTCCCTGGGCAAGACACTGAACCCCTCACTGCGTCCGATGCGTGTCCCATCAGTTTATGAATGTGATAAAGCTCTGAGTAGTCTCTTTAGAATGATTTGTTCCATTAGCTTGGTAGAGATCTAGTCGAGTGCTGGATGGATAAATGAGGCACAGACTGTGTTGTAAAGAGCTTTGAGTGTCTTGATTAGATAGAAATGTGCTATATAAGTGCAGTCCATTAAAGTCTAAAACCTAAAATACACGTCTTAAAAACTGGACAAATTATTTATTTTTATCCCAATAAAAATGTATTTTCACAATATCTATTTGTATTGTTAAGTTGTGGTCGTAGGGCAGCATTTGAAACTCTAAATCTTTAATGCCTGGTAATTGTTTTGTTTTTTTTGTTTTATTTTACATACAACACCTAATCTTTACCGTCCAAAATGTCCATATTTGGCAACTAGAAAAGACTTATGAGATTAATTTAGGGAGATTATCTCGCCTAAAGCATCGATGCTGAGAGGACTCACGCGCTCACTTTGACCTTGGGGTCGGTGTTTCCCAGGCAGCGGCCGTTTTTGTTGAGCTCAGGTTTCAGGATCGGTTTCAGCGTGCATCAAGTGACGCAGCTGAAGCCAACACAGCCGCAGGACAAACAGCTGATGACAACAAGCGCCAGATCGGTCTGCCTTATTGTGATGAGTGTCATGAAGGGTTGTGACGTGGAGGTTCAAGAAGCACACTGACTGACAGACGCAAAAAGTTTGTTTCTTTTAAGGATTTTTTTTAAATTTTGATCCTGCAGAAAGAACGACCTGAACAAATACACTAAATCACTTAGGTGGTGCAGACGAGACTATAAATTGATTTAATGCCGTCATTTTACAATCCATTCTTTTCATTGTGTCTCTGTTTGGGTTGGTATAATTATAAAACTTTAGAAGATGTTTAACGATCATAGAATACAGTTACAGTTCATATTTATGTGACTAATATATCAGTTAAATAAAAATACATTTCTTCACCTACAACTCCTAAAGAACAGCAACTTCATAAGATTTTTTTCTGCATTTCAGGCTTTCTAAAACACAAACAATATTAGGTTAATCTATTTGCCTTGATTATTCGATACACAAAATATTTGCTGACAGTTGACAAAATGCTTTTAAGCTTTTGTTTATCCGAGTTGGTTCTCTTACTTTAAAAGTCTAAAAAAAGTGTCAGATCAATATCTCAGTCTAATCGTATCCGACCCAGTAGTAGACCCACAACACAAAAATGACAAGGGCTTGTGTTTCCATCTAATGCAGGTTTAAACCCTATATTTATTTAGGCCTTCTGTAACAATTGTGGTGAAAGTATGACCAAAAACATAACTTCAGGTCTGGAGATAAAATAACCTTGTGGACCATGACCATTTAAGTATCTAATCTAATATGAAATGTTCTTACTTTACAGAAAATATTGCAGAAAAATAATTTTAAATTAATTTTTAAAATGCCATCACATAGTTTGAACTCCTTTGGTGACAAAAAGCATGAATTAAGAATTTCAATCTGTGAAACATCTTTGCTGTAAATCTCTAACATACAGAATATGATGAAGCCTTTTGGGTAATATTAATGTTATTAGTGCTACATTTAAGGGCCTTCCAGATTCTAAATGCTCTGAACATATAGTGCCATACATACAGTACATGATATTATCAACAACTCCCACAGGGACAGTAAAAGTTCAGTTCAGCTAAAAAAACATCTACATCAAACCCCAAATTAAGCTCACACAGACAGTACAAACAGACAACTATGTGAAGCCTGGAAAGATGATCTTTAAAGGACGAATCAATCTGAGCTCCCCTCTCCTTCCAGCATTAATGAAGCCTGTGTTCACTGTGGGAGGAAGAGGAGGGGGGATGAAAAGGGGGAGAGTGGAGGAATGTGACGAGACAGGTTTGTGTAATTAGGAAGCTCTCCCCAGGGTAGAAAATCACAGCTATGATAACGTATCGACTTCTAGATAAGAAGGAATGACAAAATATGACATGGAGAGTGGCTGACACGGAGCTTAAACGTTAGTCAACAGATAACGTGTTTCCTGGGACACGAGTCATGATGATCTAGGTGAGGGTGAACTAAAGCCATAAAGCCAGCGTGGACAAGACGCCATGGAGTGTTGCAATGATACAAACTGTGCCACATCTACCGATCAGCGGCTAATGCTAACTGGCTAACACAGACAGGCTGCCGGCGTCACCACACCGACCCATTAAACTCCCGAGAACTTCACAAACAGCACTTTTTTTTTTTTAATCCACTGACAAACTCACCGCTCTGTTCCCCGAGAAAGACCAGTTTAAATTTTCTTAAAGGGTTTCCGAAGTCTCCGGCCGCAGACATGATGGCTGGATCACAAACTGACGATCCTCTTCTCTTCAGAAGCTCCCCGGCTAACCCGCTAAACAATCAGCTAAGCGGCTCTTCGCAGTTTTTATAAGTCCGGAATCCGTTCGTCAACTTCGAAGGCCCACCAGGAGGTTATTGCTGCTATAAAGACACTCCTTTCAGCGTTAACGCTCTGTGGGATAACTCTGTGACTAACACTACAAAGTTAGCATTACTCCAGCCTGTCTGACTAACAGCAGAGGACGCCTTCTTCTTTTTCTTCTTCTTCTTCTCCTTCTTCTTCTTCTTCTTCTTCTGAGAAAAAGAGAACGTTGTTTGTGCCTGCACTGTTATGCTGCACCCTAGCGGTCATACAAAATAAACACACCCATAAACAACCGAGGTCAACAAGCGAAATGACACGTTTTAATTTTAAAAGACACGAATATAATATTACATAGTTAAATTTCACCACCTGGGCAAGCAATAGATAAATAGCAGGTCAAAGGCTGAACACAAAATCGAAGTTTTCGAGGGGGCATGTTGTACCAAAATCTGACCACCAGGGGGAGCGCTCACACCACAACTTGGATTTCGCACATTAAGGAATATTAAATTAATCTGTGACGTCATGATATTGGATTACAAGCTTTAGTAAGTATTCACCTTGACATATTTTTTCTCTTCTTTATAGTATATACATATTTTATTTTTAATTGAAATTGATACTAAATTGCTGCCTAATCTCTGGGACACCTGCAATTGCAACGCTTTGATTGAGAAATATTTAGTGAGGCCAAATACAAAAGTGCAACACTTGTTTCTAGAGTAACTTATAGAAATTTTACAACAAATGTTTATCAAAATAAAATAAAGCTTTGGTGTGCACTTCTTCAATGTCACCTCTTTCTGCCCAGGGCAGACTTGAGATGCTGTAGCGATGAACTTGTGTGGTTTTACAGTCACTACAGTGATGGCAGCGCTTGTTGGCAGCCTTTCAACGCAAAGCCAACTGGCATTAATTATTTGTGCGAACAAAAATAAATCACAGTTTTGGGTAGCAGTGTGTAGGTGTGAGAGCGGAACTTGTTAAGACCTGCTCTGTCTGACACCTTTTCATCCGGCGGTGGTGTTTACACTCTGGAGCTTTTTTGGGGGATCTCTCCTGACCTCTGGCTTGTGAGACAGCAGCTGTCCTGGAGGATGAAGAGTCATGACAAAAATAATCAAGGTGACTTAAAGACAGATGGCAGAATGAAAATGCTGGTTTAAACATTTTATAGGTTAAAGGTCATTTTGGACATTTTATGGTTCTGCGTTCCCATATCCTGCATGTTTTAGATGTTTCTCTGCTCCACCACATCTGATTTAAATTACTGATTAACAGGCTTCTGCAGAACTTAAAGACCTGCTGAAGAGCAGGGAAACAACTAAAACATGCAGTATAGTGGCCTTCGAGGACCAGGATTAAGAGGCACTGTTCTAAATAATTAATATCTTACCTGTTGTAGATAACTTTTTCTAACTTCAGTTTGGACAAATGAGATTTAACTCTAGCCTGACCGATGAGATAACAGCTGGTCTAAAAGGAAACAACTCCAAAGTGATGTAATTATTGCTGTTGTTATTTAATAAACATTAAATTACAAACAATTTACATTTCATGGTTCTCTAAAAAAAAAATCAGTGATATACAAACACAAACAACTGAATACCTGGCAGCACTTCTGTCTGAATAATTATATTAAAAATTGGACATTTACTGAGCCCAGAGGGGGGAAAATCCATTATAATAATGACAATAAATCAACTCAATCAATGTAAAATATTCAATTAAACGTTTATTATGAAACCAAATCACTCTTGGATTATGTGTTGTGAATTACTCCCAGCTACTACCACACAAAATTTAGCAAAATATCTGCAAAGTTAACCGAATCACAGTCATTTTTGTATTTAGTAACTTCAATAAGCTGTGTCGGCCATCTTGAATTATGTTAGCTCTAAAAGTTAATCAGTTGTTGTTGTTGCACACCCAGGGAATATTTCCTGACTATTTCCAATAAAACACCTGCAGTGGTTCATGAAATATTTTGCTAACAGACAGAGACTCCAAATAAGTAATGGAAATATTGTAAACGCAGATCTTCATAATCTGTCAGCGCTCAGCGAACATGTTGGGGATCAGTTTTGGCTACTATCACCCCAATATTTGACCAAATAGCTATAGAATTGACTGAGCCGTCGCTGTTTATGTGTGATTAAAGGTCAGTTGGCTGTGGCAGCCATCTTGAATCAGGTTGTCATGCCAAAAATCACCTCATTGTCCCTCTTCCCCTTCCTGTCATGGGCAATAATTAAGCATCTAGAGTTGTGTTACATCGAGGAAACATGGCAGTCAGTGATGGTTGTGTTTTTCTGCCAGCTTTAGCTGTTTTAGGTCACACCTGCGCCCCCTCCTCATTCATCTGCCATCCAGTTATTCCTGCTCTGTTTGAGAACCGGGCCCTGCCAAACTACACCGCCCCATCCCTGTTTCAGCACTCCTGCACCATATGTCCTTGGTATAAGGAAGAGACCCCCCACCCCTCCCCTATTCCCCCTGCTGAAGTTGCTGAACTGACAAAATCTCCTTTGCTCTACATCACCCCCCCCCCCCCATCTTTAACTCTTTCCTGCACACGTTTGTCTTGCACTGACCTTTTATATTTTTTCAAAAAAGAGATTTTCCTCCCAAAAAATGGCACCAGCACCAACAATTTAAGGACATTAAAATATTTGTAAGTGGAACGGGGACTGTGCATCTGCGTCGAGTCTTTTCACTGCAACTTCTCTGGAACTTGGCCCGCTCTTCCAGATGATCAAGTAAATAAATCGTGAAATTGTTCAATTTGTTGCTTTCTTGGGGTTTTTAGACAAAGATTTGCAGTTGTTGTTTTATGTTGATTTGATCTGCCTGCATCTGTGGGTGGGAGAACATCGCCCCACCCCACCCCAACACCACCTTCACATAAATCCTATGAATGCAGCTTTCAATGTCACAGCAAAGTACAATACGACACTCGTTTCTCTTGAGAGAGGAAGGGAGGGAGAGGAAGGGCTTTCGTGGAGGGTGGGAAAACCAGAGGAGACGATGAGGTGGTGCGGGGGGTGGGGATACAGATAGGGCATGCAGGTTGGGTCAGGATATACAGTATATATATATATATATATATATATATATATAATGTGTTTTCATTCTGTTACAGTAAAAAAGGTGAAGTGGAGCTGGAGGTTAAAAGAGGGAGCAGCATCTGAAGTGTGGATGAAACAGAACTGGATCAAAGGACGGTTATGGAGACCAGGCAGGAGGCATGGTTAGATCTCACATCCATCTTTTTTTTTTTTTTTTGTCTCTGCAACATCAGGCGCAGCAGAACAGAGCGTGAGGCTGGTTCTTGCAAGCATAAGTGAAGCTGCAGATCAGGGTAGCAATCCAAGCACATTTACCAGAGGAGGCGAGAAGAAGCAAGGGAGGGAGGGAGAGGGTGAAGGAGAGGGAGCAGAACTATGAAAGGACAAGGAGGAGGAGGAAGGATGTGTGTGTGTGAAGGGGGGGTGTTACATGCTCACAGAGTGTGACAGAGATAGAGCGATGAGCGAGGAACTGAGAAGAGAGCACAGAGCTCCAACGAGCGAGCACTGAGATCTGAACACGACCAGGAGCAAGAAGAGGAAGAGGAAGTGGAGCAAGATGGGAGGGAGGAAGAGGGATGCCAGATGATGGAGCCCAGAAATAGGTTGTACAGGACGGTCCTTCATCCCTGCTCCCTGCAGCCGACATGACTCTCTGGGCATCGGAGGGTGCTGAAATCAGCCAGTAGGACGACGGAGGACAGCAGGTCTGCGGCGAAACGCTTTTGGTTCTGCCTCGCCGAATGCAGCAAGCTGATTTATTACTGAGGTGCTGGGTGGCAGCGTGTGTGTGTGTGTGTGTGTGTGCAGGTTTTTATGGGTCTGTGGAACGACCCATTCCTCCAGTCATGAAGTGACATTCAGCAGGCTGGAGCTTTGTGCTCTGGTATGGGTCTGCAGTCCCTTGTAGGAAGTGGGAGAGATTCAGGGCTGTCACTGTGTGAAAGAGTGTGTGTGTGTGTGTTTACAGTTCTGTCTGTTGAGGTGAACCGAGCAGGATCAGCTGTATGAAGCTGTATGTGTGTGTTTAGGGCAGGAAAGGCAAAAGAGCCACGATGCAAGGACGAGAAGGGAGCAGCACCGGTGGCAGAGAGTGCATCTGAAGTACAAGCAGTCCCTTGGGGGTAGAGGGGTGTATATGTGTGTGTGTGTGAGGGGGTGGGGGGTTCGGACAGGGGAGGAAGAGGAGAATTAGGTAGAGGACAGAGATAGGAAAGTGGAAGAGAGAAGAGGTGATCATGGCTGTCACACAGTGAGCTATAGCATATGCTGTAGTGCAGAGCAGAGTGGTACTGCAGGGGGGAGGCAAGAGAGCATCACTGCACTGGAGAGGGAGAAAAGTGTGTGTGTGTGAGGGAAGGGGGGGTTGGGGGGAGGCATTGAGTTCAGCACCTCTCCTTCAGCAGAGTGGGACAGGCCCGGCAGAAGACACTCGGAGGCTTGGGCTGAATTTAGAGGTCAGAAAGGGAGCTGGTCTGGGACACGGGTGTTGGTCTACACCCCACATTCTCTTTCTTCAGGCTGGTCCTGTGAGGAGAAGACAGAAGAAGGGGCCAGCTCCCCCTGTAGTCCCGTTTCTTCGGACCACTCTGCCATCCTTCCGTCGCCATGGGGGAATGGACCATCCTGGAGAGGCTGCTGGAGGCGGCCGTCCAGCAGCACTCCACCATGATCGGGAGGTAAGGCTGGATGTTCTCGTGTTGTGTTCAGGTGATCTATCCTCATCTGAAGTTTTCCGTACCTCTTTTGTAAGCAGAACCCCCCTCAAGGTACTCTCCTATCCTTTTCTCCTCACACTTATCCTCCACACCGGTCACTAGTTAAAGGATAAACTAATTACATATAATCGATACGAGGCTTTGCTTAGCATTACAGTTAATGCAGAGAGGTTCCTGTGATGATTCCACCTAATAGCCCAGAGACTGATAGATGGTGCTTGGCCACGGACCAGCAGGGCAGAAGAAAGTAGGAGTGAAAAGATGAAGGGAAGGTGTGCAAGCAGGTGTCAAAAATAGAATAAAAGGTGATGATGGTGGTGGTGGGGGGGGGGTGACCTCGAGTTGGGAGTTTCTTTTTAGAAAAGTCACACGGTGAACATGCCGTCAGGCCAAGTGTCCGAACAGGAAAGGTCTTCGATGGACCATCAGATGAGACACGCTGTTAAATCTGTGTGAAATGTGCTTTCACATCATCTCTGTGTGAGTAATGAGATGCAATAAGGGGGGGAGCTCGGATTTTCCAGCCGTTGAACACGATCCAAATGTCCCATTCGGTTGTGGTTTGGATAAAAAAAAAAAGAAGAAGTGAGGAATAAAAAAGCATGGGCTGGTGAAACCTGGATGTTTGCTGCAGTTTGAAGAGTTTATAAAGAAATAAAAAGAAACCACTGGAGTGGAGCTAACTCTGAACCTTCTTGAAGCTTATTGAAGGTGTTTTTAATCCTTATTGGTTAAAGGAAAGCAAGCGATGCGCCGGTGTCCCCTGTCTCTTAGGGGTTTGAAAACTAACGTTTGTAGTTTTTGAGATGAGTGTTTTTCTTCACTGGAATTGAGCAGGGAATGCAAGTAAACCTTAATGTTTTTGATGGAAGATATTCAAGCGGGTAGGAGTTAAACTACGGGGGAGAACAGTGATAGTTTTTTCTTGTTTGCTTGTTCGAGACAGTGCAGATTAACAGACCCTGGAGACAAAGAGCAATTTTATCCTTAACTAGGTGCAGTGGTGGAGCCAGGGGGTGGCCAAAGGTGGCCTTGACCACCATAAATTAATCTTCAGCCACCCCAATAATTGAAGAAACAATTTTTAACCAATATAAAATGTAGAAAGCATAGTTTCAAAGTGGTTGTCGATTTACATATAAATATGGTGGTGGCCATCTTGGATTTTGACATGGCAGCCCTATTTTCAGTAGTAACCTTTGTCACACCTAGATGGAGCCGCATACTAAAATGGAAGTCTGCATGTTGCTTCCACCCCCCATCCCACCCCACCCCAAGTTATCCGGCTCACAAGATAGATAGACAGACACATATGGCGGTAGCCATCTTGGGATAGTAATTTGGTGTGGAAACCCAATTTTTGATAGGGACCTTTCTTACACTTAGATACAGCCACACACAAAAAAATGAAGTTGACACCTCATTTATTTTTAAAATTGTCATTCGCACAACATGGACGGCTGGACAGAGGATACAATCTTTTCAATTCCCCCCTCTGCTCCACAATGGGGGGAAAAGAAAAGTGCCATCAAGTGCAGAACGTGCACAGAGCCATAAGACACAGAGATGATGTGAGAGCTTCCAAAAAGTTAACTGGTTACTGTTTATGAAGACAAGTTTCCTTTCAAACGAACACTAAAGCAAGTAATTTATTTATCTGTTGATGAAAGTGCATTAACCAATGAAATCATCTGGTCTGGACCTCGGATGGAACCAAACTCTGCATGTTCTCTTGATTTAAAGGTGAATTAAGCAAAGTGTTTTATGACTTTACTGAAAAACAACATATTTGAGTCACTAAACAGTCAGCACACTTTTTTTTACCTCTCAGAGTGATAAAACGAAGAAGAAAAAAGACATTGGCTTGTTATTGGCCCTTCTGAGGATAAGAACAGCTAGCTGCACGCTAACTGAGCAGTGTGAAATTGCAAGAAGCTGGAAGAGCCGGTGAAGGAAGCAGGACATGTAGCCAAACCAAACCAGATACCACACGTATCGTTCTCTCGGAAAAGCAAACGAGAACTAAAAACGACAGTGAATATTGGAATTACGTTCAACAGGTGGCCAGACAAAGGAGACCGAAGGGATGTCCGTGTTGCTCTGTTTCTACTGGATATGTGAGTAGGCACCTGTTTAATATGTCAGTCATAACAACCTGATAAGCCAGATGCTAACTGTTGTGAACTTGTTTCGAAGTCTTTCCGCCCCCTAGTGGTCAAATATATAATTTTTTACTTAATGCAGATTTATAATCCAGTCCTGGCAGCTCAATCATAAAAAACCCTGTGAGGGGTGGTTGGGATGAAACATAATTTTTAAAAAATTGTTGAAATTAATCTCTAGATGATTCAAGCCACCTACAGTCTTTCAGAGGCACAGAAGCAACTCTCAATTTGTCTGCTACCTCTTTCAAAACCATAACAAATGCTCTAAGGATCTAGTGGTTTCTCCTTCAAAGGTTTAATTTGTTGAGTCATTGTGAAAACACTAAATATGTTGAATAAATTACCGTTTATGCTTTTCATTGTCTGACAGTCTGGTAAGACAAACCTACTTTGTTGAACATTTTAGTGACATAAATTTAGATGGTTAAATCGATCTACAGCTATGTGACAGAGGGCTGAATACAGTGAGGCGCTCTGTAAACGATCCCTTTGTGTTTGGCTTCCCTCAGACTGTGTTTGTCCTACAAAGAGCTTAATTTGACCCTAGGGCTTTAGTTGTAATATTATCTGCTGTCCAGTGGGGGTTTCCTCTTTCTACTCTGTTGGTCTAGGGAATTTGAGCCAAACATGAATGCCTTTGGAGTCACTTTGTTCAGTATTTCTGAGTATTCTTGGGTTTTAGACTCCTGACTATGGGTTTTGTCTCTTCAATTTAGCTTGTTTGCAGGATACTATAAAATAAATCAGAGCTCTTCAGTTGTAGAATTTAGGCTAGCCTTTAGCAGTATACAAGTAGGTGATGATCTGGACCATTTTACTTACTTACATTTTTAGCAATTATATAAAATCCTAAGCATGTGTCTGCATGGTCAGGAAATCAACAACCTTTAATATTTTAAATCATCACAATGATGTCTTTGGGACGTACCAGCAAGTTGGAGATTTGTTCACCACTGGCACACTTTTGTGCAGTGAAGGTGCCTCCTAAATTGGTTCTGAACCACTCCACGCCAAATTACAAACTGAGTCCAAATTATCGCACTGACCTCTAAGGGTTGAAAGGTTCGAGTCAATTGCACTCCTGACCACGCCCCACCGTCTAGGTGGGCGTGGTCAAGGTGTGGTGTCCTTTGCACTTGTGAACATAACCAACTGTGATGTGGTGTTGTGACATCTGGCACTACACGGTTGTGTGGCCAGAGCATGCAGCCACTGCTCGACGGCAGTAGGACGTTCCCCGTGTGTACTGTTACTTTCACTGAACGTGCATGTGTGTATGTGTTTGGTTGTGTTTCCAAAGTACAGAACAGTGATGTCTCCCCACGGCTAAACAGGCTCCCCTGGCATCAAATACTTTGGAACATGGTTGCATGTCAGTCATCTTCCCTAAACCCTCTGTCAGATGTCTAGACTGCCTCATCCAGCTACAATTAAGCAGTTTCTTAATTGTAGGTTTTAAGCTAACCTATGCCCGGGCATAGGACAGGCAATCAGCCCAGGAGTGCAGAACAACGTTAAAAATAGAAACGGACCATCTTCGTGGAGCGGCATAGGTTAGCTTAATTATGGTCTTTGAAAGAGACGGAAAATGGAGAGTTGCTTCCGTGCCTCTGACTAACCACAGGTGCCTTGCACATGATGACTCACCCAGAGATTGATGTTATTTATTATGATTCTCATCAGCCTGTTTCCTAACTGATCAATGTACAGTGTGTGCATGGATAACTAATGTCTGTAATCTTAATTACACACTGAAAGACATCATTATCAAGGCTGCATTAACCTCATTTATAGACCAAGGCATACGCAGATTGCCCTTCACTTTGAGTTAAATCAACCTGAGGTTTTAAATAACTGATCACTGTCTGAAAACTGTCAAAAGAAAGGCTGTAGGCGTTTGTTTTTTTTATTTAAATAACTGTGTTTTAAAAATAAAGAATACTTCATTAGTTATCATTGTTAACTTGTGACATTACTGTAGTCTTAATGACTAAGACATGGGGCTGTGGTAGCTTGGTGGTCAGTGCCGTGGTCTTGTAATCCTGAGGTTGTAGGTTCAAGCCCAGGTTGCATCAGGGAGGGCATCTGACGTAAAACAATTGCCAAATGTTGCATGTGAGTTGCTCGCTGTGGTGACCCCTGAAAGAAAACTGCAGTCTTGATAATGTTTGACTCTTTTCCACATCTTGAATGTATATTTCAATACATGCTTCTCTTATAAATAAATGGAAGTTGCACTTAATTTTTTTTAACATATAATACAGATAAATGGACATAAATGTGTAATTTGAATTACTGGTGGTGTGCTATTACACAATAAACAACATTTACAATTGTTCCTATGAAACGTTACTAGACCCTTTTTTAATTTTATTTTCTATTTTTCCACAAAAATGCTAGGATTCTCAAAATACAACTAAACCCAAATCCAGACTGTTATAGCAAAATCACAAGAAAACCTAAATGATCTGCCAAAAAGATAACTGAGCTCAGATGGTTTTTGTCTCGCGTCTCTATCCCAGCCATCTGTCTTTATTAACTTTTTTTTTCCTGAGAACACACAGAAGCAGATCTATGTCACAAAACTACAACAAAACACATTTAACCACAATCGATTCATCCATTTTCTATCGTTTCTCGGTGGTGGGGTCGCTGATGTTACAGCTCCAGAAGGAAAACCCAGATTTTTCTCTCATCAGCGACTCTCCTGAGGGACTCCACATGGTATTTCCAGGTCAAAGAGGATACATAATCCCTTCAGAAGCTTCTGGGTCTGCTCTAGGGGTCTATTGTAATGGGACATGCCCAGAAAACCTTCACAGGGAGGCTATAGTCAGATGTCCAAACTACCTCAGTTGACTCCTTTTGATGTGGAGGAGCAATGGTTCTCCTTCAAGCGAAACACAGAGTTCTTCCAATCTCTAAAACAGATGGAGCTGATTCCAGCAGCTTTAGTCACGATCCATGTCTCATATCCATAGATGAGGGCTGCAACAGCTCAAGCCCTTCATCAAAAAAGATTGGAGCAACACCCTCATTGCTGCTGTTGGTTTGTCTCCCATTCGATCCTGGTTCCTGAAAAAGATCCCCGGATACTTAAAGTCCTCGGCTTGAGGAAAATTCTCATTCCAGACCCAGATGATTAACATAAACACCATCTAGTTGTAGGAAGTTTCTATGAATGCAACACTTTTCGTTTGTAAAGCTGTTCTGTAGCCTACGTGAGAAAGTTGGACCATCTTAAAAAGGAACTTTGATTTGATGCATTTCCGGTAGGAAGGAAAAAGGAAGGAAGCAAAAGCGTTTTCCACCAGACTGCAATGCTGTATTGATGGCAGCGCTGAAAACAAATCGTGTGAAGAGGGGATACAAAAAGAGAGGCAGATAAAAGAAGGCTAGAGTGACTTTAGGACATATAAAATAAAGGTTTCTTGACAGATATAAAGCAGATGATGTGAGCTGTGGAAGCAGAACAAAAACAAGTGCAGACAAGAGAGGAAGGAGGAAAAGTTTTCCCTCTGCAGAGGTTTGGTCCTGAGAATCTGTGTCAGAGCCTCATCTTGCACACTGACTCTCTATGTCCTCTACACTGAGATCACATTTATTTTAAAAAAATGAAACAAATGACCTTGTCATATTAAAACATCAACACTAGTTTAGTCATTTTAGCTGATCCTGGCTAACAAAGTTAAATGATCAATTATTTATAATCACTTCCCTCTTGGGTATTATACAGGATAAAACCTTAATAGATGTTTGTCTGCAGCCTGTTTCGAGTTGTAACTCGTGTCAAGTCATTCATCAATCATTCATGCACAATCGACCAGCCTCTCAATGACGTGATGAAAGTGATGTATGAAATAACTCCTGCAAAAATAACCCCTTGCTGCTCTTAAAAGGACAGTTGAATCAGGGCGTATGAGGCACTCAACGTCCTCGTTTCTTGGCTACAAAAGCGAAATGCAGATGTCGTCTGCCTCTCCACACTGCAGTCGTTTACTCCTCAGGTTTTCAGGGATACGTATCCTCTTTGCGTTCCCCTAAATGGGTCAGGATATCCACAAGAAGGAGGTACCCGCCCGGCATTAAGAAGGGCACTCTAGTTCTATGAAAATAATTTAAGAGGCAGAGACGCTCTGATGAAATTGAGGCCATCAGCCTGATTACAACTCATTCACAGTCTCCTCCATGGAGCAGATTTTGTTGCAAAGTTGAGCCATCGCACCAACAATCCAAACAACTCGTAATATTTGAAACCCTTTACACCAAAGGGCTGCAAGATACAAATAAAAGTGTTTGTGTGCACATTCAGAGTTGTCGCAGGTTTATTCCTGCGGTGGTCGCTGATGTTGAACGCTATCGATTATTCTATTTGACTGGGCGATTTTTCTAGAAAAGCTGAGCTCGACTTTCATTCTGCACAAGCTATTGTTCATTTTAGCAACCGATAAATGTGTGTGTAAAGGCTTTGTAATGTTTTCCTCCAAGCAGTAAACATGTTCTGTGGTCCTGACTTCACACAGAACTGTTTATTATCCAAGAGCCTGTTCAGAAAGCAGTCCAATAAAGGAAATTTTCTGCAATACTGCACATTTTGTGCACAATATGACACATACAAATCTATAACATCCAACAAAGAACCTCAAAACCACATTACTGGGATTGCTTTACTTTACGGTTTTGTTTTAATTGATTGAATTTTGTCTTTAGGGTTTAACTAGGAGCAGCCAACAAGATCAATAAAACCATCCACCAACAGCTAACCCTTTCAAACTTTCAAAATAAAAGCATCATTAGTGAGACGCTTACTTGAGATTTGCAGCCCTTTCACACTAACGTTAGACAAATATATGTCAGTAAACAAAACAATTTTCATCAGATTTTTCCAATCAATAATTACCAAATAAACTAAAGAAAACATTTGGAGTCACTCAGTAGGATCATTGTCGAAATTATTTTCCGACACTAACTTAATACAATCATTTATCACCTTTGTTTTCATAAGCACACAAAATCTTAGCAACAATGCTAAGCTAACTAGCCATTAGTTAGCCAGAGTTGGGCTAGTTTCAAAGTAAATGTCTACCATAAAAATAAAAAATACCTCCAAGGAATTTTACAGCAATTTTAGTGACAGCTAATTGCCCAATCTTAACATTGTAGTCACTTTAGCACTGGCTAGCTAATTATAAATATAAATACAGTAGTCACTCACTTATAGCGGGGGTCATTCCAGACACCCTCGCAATAGGTGAAAATCCGTGAAGTAGGAACGCTATATTTACTTTATTAATCATATATATAAAGGCTTTATAAACACTTCCCACACTCTTGCAATGTTCTAAGCTCTCTAAATGCTCTAAAAGAGCACAGCGAAAGAGAGCAGACAGACTGATGCAACGGTGCAAGGGTGAACTGGCTATTGGGAGCATCAAAACATTTCCCGGTGGCCTGGCCCGCTTAGTGATCACCAAGGGGGACTAAAGGCTCGGTTTGGGTCATGCTTGAGTCTCTGCTCTGCTGTGACAGACAGCCTCTGAAAAAGAAAGGAGGAGGAGAGGGGGTCTGTCTTAGACCTGAGTGAGCTGCGTTAGTGGCATGGATTGCTTATTTAAAATAATCAAGCGTGACCCGAATCAAGACTTTAGTCCCCCTCAGCGATCACTGTTGAGTGGGCCAGGCCACCGGGAAATGTCCCTGTGCTCCCAATAGCAAAGTCCACCCCTTAGCACATGCTCTGGTTGGTCACCTTCCATCAATCAGTAAGTCGTGTGTCGTGTACAAGCTTATGTTGAAAACCTGTAAAAAAGTGAGTCCGCGAAAGTTGAACCGTGAAGTATTGAGGGACTACTGTATGTGTTGATTAGCCAGCACAGAGAGTGGGAGCAGCGCTAACGTTAGCATTTTCAGTCCAACCAGACACTTCAGACAGTAATGTTAATGTCCCAAAATTTCTGCAGGAAATAACTACACAATGTGAAACCACAAGTGATGTAAAAGTTTATACATTAGCATTAGCGTGAGTTGTGAAATTGATCTAAATTATAGTCTTTTTAACACATGTAGTCTTGTCTCGGCTTGAACTAGCCATTAGCTCATCTGTCCAGTCAAAGTTGTTTAAAACGCCATCTACGATATATATTTTAAAATAATCTTTTTACAGAACTTCACTGTTTGAACTTTGTTTACTGCAGCGAACCAAGTGGTGAATAAGAAAAACAGCCTTATTCCTTTTGGAGTTGAGTCTTTCTAATGTGGCAAAAGTGCATCTAAAACCATCCATCAAAAAATAAAAATAAATAAAATATAAAAAAATAAATAAAATTGATCTTAAAAGAAGCAATCATCCAAAGGCATTAGAAATAATAATAAATAAATAAAAAAATCAGAAAACACCCCCCACAATCTAATCAACATTGCTTACTCAGACTAATTCAGTTTGCTTCCAGATACTCAGAATTCAAATGTGTTTGTGTTAGAAATCAAAGTTTATTTATTCATGTTGACACTGAGACATCAGCATTTTCATGACAGTTTGAAAAATTTTATTGAAAGTGTTGTTTTTTTTAATTAATATTGAATATTTGACAGAAACTCTGACACCATGTTTTAAAGTGTAAATACAGATTGTGACTATAGAGCAACGTCTCCTCCAACTGACTCCATTGTTCCAGGTTGTGAAAACTGTAGCTTAAATACCACCTGGCGTCTTGATCTCTCTGTATTTTATAATGGAAAAGATTTATGAGCAAAGCTTCATTTAGAACAGAATTAATCATGAACATTTCATTGTTCGTGTCAGGTCGTATTTACTTCCACACCCTTAAATGCTCCGTCTTTGACTGTCGTCTACACAAGCCGGCCAAATGGGGCAATGCCAAGTCGGCCGGGTGAGGGACCAAAGGGGCCGAAGTTCAATTCTTGTCAGATTCATGTGCTTCTGCTTTATCAGAACACACAAAACCATGACAAATAAATTTACTTCTTTACATTTTTTCTATTAATTTATTCAGATTTGTATGGTAAAACATGAACTGAGTTTCTGCCTTTTGTTAAAATATTTTGACTGTGTGCATTGATACAATTTAAAGGCTAGTTAGGTATATGTTAGTGTTTTTCAGCCGAAACCTTAAATATACGGAGCAATTTAAAGTGATTGTTTAAATCCATTAAAAGTTTTTTGTTTGTTTGTTTTGTTTTTTGTGAAAAGGTTTTAAAAACTAATTTCTTCCCTGTTGTAGACATAGTAGCTCTTCAAACAACCTCAGTTTCAAAAGAGTTTGATTCTGACCAGAATGACCCACTAATGGCTAGTCGGGTGCCACCAAGAAGGGTCTACTGGGGGCTATGGCCACCCCTGATAAACTGGTGGCCCCCTGACTGGCTCCCTTGGCCAGACAGTTGTATCCTTTTGAGTCCCATGCTTTGTTTAGTGTGCATTTTAAATATTATGAGCTATTTAGGATTAGAAAAATCTCACAAATATTAATGTAAAAACATTAACATTATTCAAAATAAACTACCGGTATGACTTAAAAATGTACATAGTTTATGGTTGTGTACTTTTGTCTTTTAATTCCTAGTTTTGGACATTTATAATACCCAGTTTTTCTTCACAGTACACAATAAAGAAATAAAAGTGTTTTTCAATAGTTAAAATGAGTGGTGGCTTTAAATATGAGAAAGCTTGTTGCTAGAACAGTAAATATTTTGTTCATTTTAGTCTTCTGAAATAAAGATGTAGATTTAATTTTTTTTTTTAAGAAAAAGGACAAAAAAGCTCAATGTAAGGACAATGTATGACATTAGATGTGTATGTAAAGATAAAAAATACATTAAAACTGGACTGTTGTGGAACTCCCAAAATTTTCCAATCATCATTTTACAACAACGGAATAACAGAATTTCTGAAATTGTTTTATAACTTTTGGTTTCGGTGTGCCATCCCAGGATTTTCAGTGGCCCCCACAAGGCCACCCCATTAAAACATTTCTGGAGGCGCCACTGGTCCGAGCAGGGGTAAGACCAAAGAGGATGAACAAACATTTTGTGTTTGTTCACACAAACACTGCTACACTGCTGTCAGGATAGCTTATGCTGCTATTTTATGTTTTCAGTTAACTAAAGGATTCAGTGTTCATGACAGTAACATAAAGGTTTATAAGCTAGCATTTGCATAACCTGCTATAAATATTTTTGAGGTTGAAGTTGTTTTAAATGTTAATAATCCCCTTTGGCTGTACCCCTCCTCAGATTTGATGTTATCTCACAAAGCTGATCAGAATTAAATCCTATTTCCTCAAACTGAGGTAATTCAAAAAGATGTCTGCCGCAGGTAAGATACTGACTGCTCATGACCTTTCCACAGAGCCCCACTCCACAAACTCTTAACTAGTATGTAAAAACCAATTTCCTGGTTATCACACATTTGTGTTGACTGAATACATCACCCGCTAAGAAGTGATTTATGAAATATTTGGAAATCCAGTTTTCGTGAAATCAGCTTAATGTGCTGTCGGGATCTGAAGAGAAACGCTGACGCAATTCATTCAAGAGTTCTAAGCTTTCAAGTTATTTTCGATGTACTTCATACATAACGCTTGCTTCCCTGAGCTTGAATCAAAGTGAAAGCACAGTTTTAGATGAAAGGGTAGTTTTAGATGACACAAAGACAAATGGGAAAGCTGCATCTGGTACGCTCTGCATCCCTCTCCTCACGCTTGGTTAGGCAGTGCAGCGAGATGTTAGAAAAGCTGCGTGTGCAAATTGTTTAATCCTACTCCCCAGCATCTTTGAGTGATCGTCATGTTACTTTTATTCTCAGCTTAACAAAAATATTCTTAAGGAAGCATTTTTCCGCCCCGAGACTTCAACTCGGTCGTTCACCGTGTGTTTACGTTCCTCTATGGCGCGATCTAAAAATAAATGCAGTTGATTCCAGTCAGCCTTCAGCTCTAATTGCTGCAGATACCTGTTGAGTTTTTCTCAATTATCTGTTTGCATTTTCGTCGTTTTTCCCAGTAAAGCAGCTGGAGGCCAATTCTCTGAGAGATGCAGAACAAGCAGTTAAAATAATGACATCTCTGCTTGTGTTGATTCTCTGTTGTGGCCTAAAAACCCTAACCCTAACTGAGCCACCGCCGCCGAAGGTGCACTAGTTTATCCCGTATTAAAGCGTTCGTTTTGCCCACTATTAGTGTGCTCTTCTTCCTAATACGTGGGCCAATCGTTAAACTATTAAAACAGTTTGAGAGCGAAGCAGGCACAAGGGAAAGGAGAAAAGAAATATCTGCTCTCTGATAATTAAGCTGCCTAATCTTGAGGCCTGCTGAGGTCTTTATTCATTACATGCTGCCATCAGCAATCAGTGGAGCTTTTTATTGAGAGCGTATGGGCGGGTTGGGTGGGTGGGGGGAGAATATTTCTATCTCTGGCGTTTCTGCGCATAACATCTAGCTCATCCAGTTTGACAGAAACTTGTCTCTGCTCCTGTTCATGTTATAAATATGCACGAGGAGAATAAGTCTTTCAGTTCTAGTTTAAGAAAATCATCTGGTCTGGTCAGATTCTAACATTATTTTAATTTATGCTAAAGTGTAAAAAAAAAAAGAGAGTTCACAATAGAGCTGTTTACCCATAATGCAAAGTGTCACATTTGGCAAAAACCAATTGGAGAATATCAACACAAACACCTCACGTTAGTTGTCAGGCACTAAGGTGGAGGGCTGATGATTTGGGCTTGTTTTGTAGCCAGGACATGAACACATCGCAGTCCTTAAGTTGATCATGAACTCCTCTGTAGACTAAATGATTCTAGAGTCAAATGTGAAACTTGGACCGAACCAGCTCATAAAGCAGCACAATGATGCCAAATGCAGCAAATCTACAACAGAACAATTAAATAGGAAGAATTTAAGGTACTGCAGTGATCTGGTCATAGTCCAGACCACCTGATGGGACATTAAGAGAGCTGTGCCGAAACAAACGTCTTCAAACCTCAATGAACTGAAGCAATGCTGTAAAGAAGAGTGGGCCAAAACTCCTCTGCAACCATATAAGACTCAGGGAGTTAAACAGAACAAATGTACTTTAAGTTATTCCTGCTTAAAGTGGTTCTAAAAGCTGCTGAATCGTGCAGAGAGTTTTATTCTAAACACACAGCTTTTCCATTTTGGCATGAAAAAACATTATAACGGTGAAGTTTGTGGCACGCTTATGTTCACTTGAGGTTAGATTTGAATAACTTTACAACTTGGTAATAAAAGCAAACAAGAGGTACGTCGATGTCCCTCATCACTGAGGGATTTAATGGTGGGATGCATCAAAAACAACGATGAGTCCAGCTACAGGCAGGAGGTGGAACACCTGAAGAGCTGGTGCAAGAAGAACAACCTCCATATCAATGTGAAGAAGATGGAGATGGTCGTGGACTTCAGATGGAACAAACACACCTACCACCCTGGAAATAGGAGGATCTGCGGTGGAAGTGGTCTCCAGCTACAAGTACTTGGGTGTGCACCTGAATGACAACCTCAGCTGGAGCAACAACACCACCATCCTGATCAAATCAATTCAGTTTATTTATATAGCAAAGCACATCAGAGACTCTACTTCCTCAGGCGTCTGAGGCGAGCTGGATTGAGAAGCTCAGTCCTCACCTCCTTCTACAGGTGTGCAGTGGAGAGCATCCTGTGCTCCAGCATCAACGTGTGGCATGGAGGCTGCACAGCTGCAGAAAGAAAAGCTTTGCAGAGAGTGGTGAAGGCTGCACAGAAGTCTGTTGGAGTCAGCCTCCCCACCATCACAGACATGTACACCTCCAGATGCAGGAAGAGGACCACCTGCATCATGAAGGACCCCACTCACCCAGCACGCACACTTTTACCCCTCTCCCCTCAGGAAGGAGGTTGAGGAGCATTAAGTGTAGAACCACTAGACTGAGGAACAGCTTCTACCCTGAGGCTATTAGACTCATGAGTCTCTAACTAGAATAATCACTGTGAAAAGTCACATCATGTTGCTGCTGATCTGTTTCATGTTACTACTGATCTGTTTCATGTTGCTGCTGATCTGTTTCATGTTGCTGTGTTCATTCGTGCTCATCTACTCACACAGACTCATGTTCGTGCTGCTGTTCGACGTAATGTTTTTATTGTTTTTGTGCTATTAGTGCTTAGTGTATTTTTAGTTAACATTTTTCTTGGTTCATATCTTAGATCTTGTTACTGTTTTTCTTTTACATTTTATACTTTTGTTGGGTGTTACTGGGACCCTGTGTACACAATTTCGTTCCGCCACATGTACCACATATGACAAATAAAGAAACTCTGACTCTGATTTGAACAGTGAATGTTTGTAGTTTTCCAGGTGAGTTTTTCTGGACTGGAACTGAACAGGGAATGCAACTAAAACTGAATGTTTTTAATACAAGATATTCAAGTGGGGAGCTGCACTGTGGAGAGGAACAGAGGGAGGTTTTTTATTTTTTGCGTGTCTGAGGCAGCGCAGACTTACGGATTCTGGCAAGACGAGGGAGCAATTTTATCCACCACCAGGTGCAATGGTGGAGCCAGGGAGTGGCCAATGGTGACCTTGGCCCCCATAGATTAATGTTTGGCCACCCCAATCATTTGAGAAAACTATACTTTTAAGCAATATAAAAACAAGAAAGCATAGACTCCTCAAATTATAAGGTGGGGGTTGGGGGGGGGGGGGGGGGGGACCCCCATGGTTTTTGGGGGGGCAACCCAGTTTTTGATAGTGACCTTTCTTACACCTAAGCCCTATTCGTATGGGATTAGCTTTACCTAGGGACCACATGCTATTTGTAATAATTATGGAGATTGTCTGTGTTGTTAATCCCGTGCAAATCGGCTGTCAGTAATTTGTGAAGTAAAAATTCCCCCGCAAATTACCTACTATATTTTCTGAACTCCGAGGTCCTGTGGTAATACTAATCCAATGTGAATAGGCATCTCTGTGATTTGGACAAAAATGGTCAGGATCCGATACGTAATTAGGCATTTTTTGTTTCCTGGGCGCATTTTTATTTGCTTATTTATTTGTTTGTCCACTCTCCAAAATCACGGACAGATGGGCTCCGGGTGACAAGGTCATTGTAAATATTTTCCCAGACAGTGTGGTTGTGCACCATTTGTTCAAATTGCCTTTGGTTCACCCCAAATTTAGATTAATTTAAGGGTTTCTTCTCGCGTCCTGTCTACGTTTCTTCGTAACGCCCGCCATCTTGAACACACAAGCGGATGTTATGTAATACGCAGCGCGTTAACATTATATCCGGAAGATGTCCGTAAATTTCAGCTGAATCTCAAGCTTTGGTTATCCCGTGCGAATGCGCCACATAAAAAGCAGACATTGGGGAGTAATTTATTTATTACATGTGGTCCCTAGGTAAAACTAATCCAGTGCAAATAGGGCTCTAGTTGTAGCCACACATCAAAACTGAAGTCAGTACATCACTTAATTTTTAAGATATACTCACAAAATGCATGGATGGACAGACCGACGGATGGTATTTCCAGCTCCCCCTCTTTGCTCTGCGACAGTGGACAACAAACAGATCATTTTGATTATGCCCTGTTATGTAAAATACTAAAACATTAAAACAGGGCAGATTTCATTTTCCCCAGGACTGTATGTGATCGTTTCCCCTCAAAGCAGATAATAAAAGTAAAAGAGAAAATATTTATCCTCATAAATAAGAAAGTGTGTGCTTGTTCTTGTGCTACAGGGCCCACAGATCTCCTGTGTACCCTGCAGCACCAGCTGTTGTATGAATGAACTTTGCATATGTGTGTGTGTGTTTGTGTGTCCATGTGTGAGTACGCCTCTGGGAAAGAGAGCTTGCATGTCCAGCCAGCTCACCCGCTGAAGAGCAGCTACAATTAGATTACACACACACAGCCTTGCAGGTCAATCAGCAGCCTGGAGAGTCGTTTGAAGGGGTTCTCATGCAATAAAGAATCACATCCTCGTCTTTACTTCCTCCTCTCGTTCGTCCCTCCAGATATTTATTTTGGCCTGACCGCGAGCTGCTGCTGCTCTTTGCAATTAGTAACAAATGCTGAAAATGATGCTGCAGTTTCATGTGGAAAACATAAACGCATGCGTAGATTAGTTTGATTTCAAATCGTGTGAAATCTATTGGACAGCAGGAGGGATTTAGATGATATCTGAAGCTCTGATCACTAGTTTTCACTTGAAGCCCGTCCT
Source organism: Nematolebias whitei (assembly GCF_014905685.2). NCBI lineage: Eukaryota > Metazoa > Chordata > Actinopteri > Cyprinodontiformes > Rivulidae > Nematolebias > Nematolebias whitei. The sequence goes on from NC_056511.1 coordinate 37,077,495, forward strand.
CTGGGATGCAGCGAAATGAGGTGATGAGAAGGAGACAGATGTGGGAGATAATTTAGCAGCCGTGTAACAAAGTTTTGGTTAAAGAAGCCTCAAAAAGCCCCAATAATTTTCGTTTTCTTGGACAAACTGACTCAGGAAGAGATATGATTTTTTACATCCTTTCCCCCTAAAGTTTAAAACACTTACAATTCTTAACTCTTACTTTAAATAATTTATGATCAGTATTGAATATTCTGCAGGTTTGAGCCTCTGGGCTTTGCCGTCCCGATCGGCTCCAGCTAACAGTATTGGCTCGTTATTCTGCAGGACCTAAAACACTGATGTTTGCAGATAACCTCAGAGCTCTGCTTTCTGCTAATGCAGCAATCCACCTTATGCTGATTATCCTGTTATCCAGCAGCAGTGCACGCACAAACAAACACACACACACCTGCAAACACACAAACCGTTCGATACATGCAATGCCTTGGGATTTTTTTTTAATGATAAAATTTGCTCTGGTGCAGACTGGATGACTAAATATCCTCAATGTTGCAGCAATAAACATCCGTAAGTTGTGATATCCAGATAAATTACTGCTTCAGTTGAGTACCGTACTACCGTACGGTTCAGGACGTTGGGATGTTAGGCCCCACTAAACTTTTTTCATATAGGTTTCCTACTGTTTGGTGTAAAAAAAAATTAAAAGTAGGGATTCTTTTAAATTCAGTTTTTGGTGTATCAACATTGATGTAGCAATTATATGATTTAATTGTTCTGCATCAGCCTTGCTTTACCCCGATCCTGTCAAACTTCCAGTTCTGGAAAGGTTCAGGTGGCCACTAGACAGCAGCTGTCGGACCAGTTCTTCACTCAGAATAACAAGAAAATGGGCAATTTTTCTGTTGCAATGAGTGTTTTTAATAATCAAAGTTTATGCTCAATAATCCAGGTTAAAAAAAATCCACCAACGTTCAGTCAGGTCATGGACGGCTTCTTTCTTTTCTTTTATTTTCTTTCATCTTGAAGGACAAAAGTTTATTTGTGGCTCCTCAGGTTGATGAAATCCTTTGGATGAAAGACAAAACATCTAAAAAAACAAAACAAAAAAGAAACCGTCCAGATAAACTGACTGAACTTTGTTGGATTTTTGACGTGGATTATTGAGCATGGACTTTGATGTTTTGAACAACTTTGGCTATGGCTGCCTCAGAGGAGTCAATAGGGGAGAGGGTGGGCCCCAAAAATCATCTTATCACCAGCAAACTGGTTGGTCCACTATGTGAGTGTGCTGCTTGTGGGACTGAGTTTGTTGTGGCTCATCGGACTGATGAAGTCCTTTGGATGAAGGATGAAACGTCTCAAAAAACCCAACAAGAAACCGTCCAGAGGACCTGACTGAACTTTGTTGTTTTTAATAATGTTACCAAGCTGTTTGGATGTGTTTGGTGCAGCCATTTAAAAATATTACACCCTTTTTTATGCACGATTTGTGTCCCACATTGCACCCACCTTGGCAGCAGCCCCACCATTTATGAAGTACAGTACACATTTTAAACAAAAAAAAAAAAAAGGAAGAACTGGACCAAGTATTTAATAATTATTTATGACTGGTAAAGTTTTACATTTGGAAATTTGAGGATAATAGTCAAAGATGCTTTCTGTCAATGAAGAGCTCTGGTGCAGAGGTCAACTACAGCTCTAGTGTTCATGAGATTGGTAAGAGATACCTGCAACTAATTTGAAAAGGGTTGGGGATGCCCGCAATCACTTTCTGGGTGTCAACAAAAAAGTTTAAATCACGTCATCTGGACCAGTTTCTTTAAATGAAAAACGTTTCTTCCCCCATCCAGAGGACTTTGTCAGTCTACGGCCTGCCAACCAGATCTGACCCATAGATAGTCTTCACTGCTGTGTTTCAAGCCAACCTCCTGTTGGATTCTTAGAAGTAAACTTTTAACACATTCAAAACACACCCATCCAAAACAATCAATCATCATGTACAACAATCAGATGTTTTTGAACTTACAACCCTTTTTCTGAACCACTTTAGCCTTGGTTGTCTTCAGGCTGTTTCTGTGAGTAGCAAGTTGTCATCTGGCCTAAAACATTTGATTGTTGTAAATAGTTATTGGTTGATTGGATGGGTGTGTTTTGCATGTGTTAAAGTCTACTTTTGAGACTTCAACAGGAGGTTGGCTTGAAACACAGCAGTGAAGACTACCTATGGGACAGTTGGCAGGCCGTAGACTGAGGAAGTCCTCTGGATGGGGGATGAAACGTTTCTCACTTAAAGAAACTGGTCCAAATTACACAATTTAAACTTTTTTGTTGTTATCTACCTGGACGATTAAGCTTACAAACATTTCACTTTGTGGTTGTCTTCAAAAAAAAATTGTACTTTTTTTTTTTTACATGCTTAAAATTCAAACATCACACTGAAGCCCCCACAAACCTCTTGAGACGTTTTGGAAACTCCCTAATGAACACTTTTCAGCAACTAGTCGCAGCCCAGTCAGACACCACCCCGATGGCTGTTTTATACTCCCCAAGAACTGACAACACTGTTCTCTCTCCCAAAAGCTGCGGGGAAATAATTTCGTAAATCTTTTTGCGGTCCTGGTCCGGGGGTGCTAGCAGCTTGTTCTCGACGCTTCATCTGAGCAGAATCTGTGAGTGGTCAGAAATTTGACTTGGTTAATGTGGACAAGTGAAAATATTGACATTCCTGCATTAAGGACTTCTCAGGAGTTCAGCACTTAGGTTTTTCATGAATCGTCCTGGCCGAAACAAACTTTTGGTTTGTTCTGGTAAGAAAAGGCTTTGCCTCAGGTGGAGGAGCTCAAGTATCTGAGCATCTTGTTCCTGAGTGATGGTAGGTAGGATGGAGCGGGAGATGAAGCGGCAGATCTTGTCCTCAATAATGAGGGCGTTGCTTTAGTCAGTTGTGGTGAAGAAAGAGCTGAATCGAAAGGCAAAGCTCTGGATTTACTGGCCTATCTATTCCAACCCTCACCTGTTGTCATGAGGTTTAGATCATGATCAAAAGAATGAGATCCTGGATACTAGTGGCTGAAATGAGCTTCCTTCGTAGGGTGGCCGAGTTCATCCTTAGAGATAGGGTGAGGACTTCCATCATCCAAGGGAAGCTTGGAGTAGAGCTGCAGCTCTTTTGCACCAAAAGGATTCAGTTGGGGTGGTTCAGGAACCAGATTAGGATGCCTCCATGACACCTATCTTTAGAGGTTTTCTGGGCAGGCCTCAGAGAACCTTGAGGCAGACCAAGATCTTGCTGGAGGAGTTGCGTATCTTCGCTGACCAGGGAATGCTTTGGGATCTCCCAGGAGGAGCTGCAGGGTGTTGCATTTCTTTCTCTGTATTTTGAGACGTCATCAACGTGATGATTATCACCACCTAGTGGTGCGGCCTCAGTGTTGGTGTTTTGGTTTTTGTACAAACAGATGAAACCTATTAAAAAGTGAATAAAACACTCAGACCTCTCCTCTTCAGCTCAGAGCTCTTGTTTATTCATCTGTCAACACAAATATTACATTTAATTTGATTTAAATACTTGTATCCATACAGTAAATCCTTCTGGTAGATTTAAGAAATATTTAGAACTCTGATCATAACACACAAAATTCATGTTTAGATGTAGATTTACATGTAAATTTGACCAATCAACTTTTTTTAATCCTTTTTTGACATAATTTAGTGTCTGTTTTAAAGGTACTTGGATGTATATCTTGTGTTTTTACAGTTTTATTTTTTTGAACTGACAAATTGGCCAATTTGACCTATTGATTAACAAATAAGTATAATAAATGTGAAGTGAGGGCAGCGGAAGGCAGACAGAGATGTAAATGTGCACAGAAAGAAGACTCCTGGGAGTTCAGGCCACCTATAATTAATCCTCAGACACTCAGGTGTTCAACGTGCAGCAGGACAGGAGATAAAGCGTTTGCAGGTAATGAGGAACAGAACTTATTACTTGTTTCCAGCTGATTGCAAGGAGTTGTTGTCTTTTTGTAGATACAGATTCTTTATATTATCCGTTAGCTGTGAAATACAAACTAAACCCTCTGCTCTTCAGAACAAAGGAATGTTGCAGCTGAGACGATCTGCTGCCTCTGCACACATTTAAAGACAGGAGGTGACCTTTAGTCCGTGCTGTTACCGTCATCGAGGTTAGGTTGAGAAGAAGCAGACCTCAAGACGAAATGTGCAGCTTGTTACGAATTCAAACCAACATTCAGCTCTGCAGATTTAGACTTCCACGCTCAACAATAGTCACGTTTCCTGTCTTATCTGAGCCAGAGTCAAACAAAGTGGTTCGTTTGAGCGTTCTTGATACAGATCCAACCCTAAGATCAAACCTACTACCTTCAAACCAGCAGTAATCAGGCTCGAAGTGGCTGAACATCTTCATGTAAATTACATGCAAAATTTGAAGTCCAAAAGTGCAGAGAAGCTGCTGATGGGTGTTTCGAATGCACGCAGAGTCAATGTAGCGTGTGCACTCGCAGCTGCTCTGAGCACAGACGTTCTGCACACACATGGCTGCCTCTGCGTCTTTGTTTCTGCGTCCTCGTGTCTGTCACACAAAAAGCACATGCAGGCTGATAGCACTGCACTCTTATTTTAGTTTATTGGGTTTTTGTTTTACGTTAACACGTTTTTCTGCTCCTCTTCACCTGCCTCTCGTTTTGCTTTAACAAGCTGCCAACTCCATCACCCTGTTCAAAGGTTTCTTTTTACACCACACAAGGAAACATTTTTAGACACTTTCTTTCACCTTTTTTTTCATGCAGCCTTGTTCCTGTTCAGCTCCAGTTCATCTTTTCTGCCACTAGAAGCTGACGTCGTCCTCAAGAACCCACTTTGGAGTTTCACTTTATTTGTAGATTAAAGCAACAAAAGACATTGAACTGTAACAATCTGCATCACCTTGAAGGGATGCTGCTCTTACCCGTCCTGCCATCCCCTCTGAGTGGCCCTCTTGTGTTTGGGGGAACAAAGTGTTTTAAAAGTGATTACCTCCTCCGTGCTCATCCTCTGCATTGTGGCAGTGATGTTGGGGAGCCCCACGATGCGCAGGCTTTCCTCACTCATTAAAAAGAGCTGACGGTGCGGCTCCAAAGCCCCCGGTCCTCCTCCGCAGTGCCCATGTTGGATCGAAACCAGAATGAAGCAGTGCAGCGCATCAGTCTCTTCAGAGGCCCTGAGAAGCAGCTGCACCACTCCCTGGACTCGACTTTCTGTAACTGCAGCAGAGCCCTAATAACGCTCTGTGGGAAGATCTTCTGGATGAAAACAGTTCAGCAGGAACCTGATCATAATTAGGTTTCACGCTAGGACCCTTGAGAGAACAGATTTATTCCATTTGTGAGCTTTTTAAATGGATGAACTCATGAAAAGCTCTGAAGTTGTTAAAGCGCTTTGTACGGTGGCCTTGAGGGGCAAAAAGCAGAATAAAAAACCTAATAAAAATAACTTTTTACAAAATGCAACAGTGAAACTGAAAACTAAACAGAAACAATAACTTTAAAACACAATTAAAAAAAGAGAAGAATAAAATAAAACTGTTTGAGATTTAACCCAGCAGAAAGCATATTCTATGAATCCATCACCTTCTGTTTGTTCTGGAGTCTCTGGCGCAGCAGATTTAGTTTTAGCAGGGAGGTCCAGACATCTCTTTCTTCAGCCTCTTCTTCCAGCTCTTCTGGGAGGACTCCAGATGTTCCTAGACCAGCAGTTTTGGGCCTTCTCCAGGGTCTCCTCCCAGTCAGACATGCCTGGAAAACTTCCCTAGTGAGGCGTTTCAGGAAGCATCGTTACTAGATGTCTGAACCACCTCAACTGGCTCCTCTGGATGTGGAGGAGCAGTGTTTCTACTCAGAGTCTCTCCTGAGTAACTTCTCACCTTGTCTCTAAGGGAGAGTCCAGCTACGCAGAGGAAAAACTCATTTTAGCTGCTTGTATCCCTGATCTCTTATTTTCAGTCATACCCAGAGTTCAGACATAGGTGAGGGTAGGAACATCGTCCGACTGATAAACAGAGAGCTTCTGCTTGCAGCCCAGCTGCTTCTTCACCACAACAGACCGGCACAGAGTCCACAATAATGCAGAAGCTGCACCTATCCATCGGTCAATCTCACGCTCCATTCTTCCCTCATTCGTGAACAAAACCCTGAGATACTTGAACTCCTCCACTTGAGACAGAACTTCACCCCTTAGAAAGCAATCCCCCCTTTTCTGACTGAGGACCATGGCCTCAGAGTTGGAGGTGCTGATCCTCATGCCAGCTGCTACCACCTTGCCCGCAAACTGCTCCAGTGAGAGCTGAAGATCACGGCACGATGACGCCAACATTATTTTTAAATTTTACAAAAACAAATATACAAAAAAAAAAAAACTGAGGAAATCAGTACATATTTCAGAATAATCTCAGAAAATCAGTCTTTGAGCATCAATCAGACGTGAACACTAACGCACCCTGCTGCTTTCAGCCCCTGATGATTGGTGAACTTACGTTTGCACGCTAACTGGAGCACAACTCCACCATCCTGTCTGTTCATCACTGTGACAACGCACGCAGACATTCATGCACGCACACACATTCAACCTACAGAGGATCTTTTTGCTGATCTGAAACTGGTTAGAGTGTAAAATGGCTCTAAGATCATTAGGTTAGGAATAAAAACAATAAGAATATGTTAAAACACCTACCTGCTGTTAGATTTAAAGGGAACCATCAAACAATGTGAACGATCCGAGTCACTCCCACAGATTTCCGGCTCATCCGTGCATTTGCACCTCATTAACTGATGTCTTTCTCTTCCATTTGTCTCTCTGCAGGATCCTGCTGACAGTGGTGGTGATCTTTCGTATTCTAATAGTGGGAATAGTGGGCGAGAAGGTGTACGAAGACGAGCAGATCATGTTCATCTGTAACACCATGCAGCCTGGCTGCAACCAGGCGTGTTACGACAAGGCCTTCCCCATCTCGCACATCCGCTACTGGGTCTTCCAGATCATCCTGGTGTGCACGCCCAGTTTGTGCTTCATCACGTACTCTGTTCACCAGTCCGCCAAGGCGCGCGACCGAAGCTACTCCCTGCTGCACTCTCACATGGATCACCATGGCCACGGCCACCACGGCCGCCATCATGACCACCACGCCCGCAAGCTTCACTCTCGCAACATCAACGGCATCCTGGTGCATCCCGAAAGCAGCAAGGAGGATCACGACATGGAGGTCAAGGAGATCCCCAATGGACCTCGGGGCGTCACCTCGACGCACAAAAGCTCAAAAGTGAAACGGCAAGAAGGCATTTCTCGCTTCTATGTCATCCAGGTGGTGTTCCGCAACGCGCTGGAGATCGGCTTCCTGGCCGGCCAGTACTTCCTGTATGGCTTCAACGTGCCGGGGATGTTTGAGTGCGACCGCTATCCGTGCGTGAAGGAGGTGGAGTGCTACGTGTCCCGTCCGACAGAAAAAACTGTCTTCCTGGTCTTCATGTTCGCCGTGAGCGGCATCTGCGTGCTGCTCAACCTGGCCGAGCTCAATCACCTCGGGTGGAGGAAGATAAAGACGGCCATGCGAGGCGTGCAGGCCCGAAGGAAGTCCATCTGCGAAGTGCGCAAGAAGGACGTCTCGCACCTGTCCCAGGCCCCGAACCTTGGCAGGACCCAGTCTAGTGAGTCAGCGTACGTCTGACAGAGGCTTCTCCGCCTGGGAGCTCGAGGACCTTTGAACTTTTGGACACGAGCTTTTCCCCGGCCTGCTCAGTAGGGCACAGAACTGTAGTCTTATCCAGGAGCACAGACTCTGTGTAGTCACAAGTATTTCACAAGTCGAGTTTTCAACACTTGAAGATAAAAGAATGACCTTCATAATGAAGAGACAACTGTTGACGTTACAGCTAAAACTGATCTTAGTGACTTCTCAGCTCTGCGTAGGCGACACTAGGTGCCTTCAGAGAACCGAGTACATGATCCTGAGCAACTATAAATATATTCAACACGGTAATGATAGTTTGAGATCGACTATTCTTGGGTTCTTTATCATTTGCCTTTGCTGTAGGTGAGGAAACAGATAGAGCTTAAGGCGTGTGCATGCATACGCATGAGTGTGTGTTAAAAAAAGAACTTGTGTCTGATTAAGTCAGAAAATAGAACGGAAATTTAAAGTATTTAAAGAAAGATAACGATATTTCTCATTGTTTGAGAGTTGTCTTTATATGAATTAAGAAGCACCTTTTTCTTAAAGAAATGCAAAAGTCACGAGCACGAAAACGAGCGAGCAGAAACTGGAACGCGTGTTTTGTTGACGCTGCAGGAAATTATTTTAAAAGTCGTCAATATTCTCCGCGAGCTTGGAGAGCGACGATGATTGAGATTTTGTTTCCAGCTCTGTACTGGTGCTCTGCCTCGCTCCCCAGTGCCTATGAGGCGCAGCTGCTTAACTTTCAAAACACCGGAGAGAAAAGTTGACGAAACCTGCGGCGTCTCGACTTTACGTGAAGAACGGGAACGCCTGCAGACCTTTAGGGTTGAGAAGTCACAAACGTTTTAAAGCGTGACATCGTTTTCTTTTGTTCACAAGCACATTTAGTGGCATCTTTCAAAGTTACTGTACATAGATGAGCCGTAGTTCTGACACTCAGCCTCCCCCCACAGCTTTATGTGAAGAGGTTTGAATGGTTCTGAAGATTAATCATAGATTGCCAGCTTTAACAATATGTATCTATAATGTGCTCTTTGTTATGCCTTCACCCCCTCCTTTAATGCAAAGCCTTTTACCCTCTTTGGACTTGGACCTAGGCATGTTACAGATGCATTGATAGAACGGATAAAGTATGACATGTAACTTTTAAAAAAAGAGACAGTTTTATTTATTTATTTGCATCCCGTTCCTGTAAAATGTATTACTCATGCATGTATGAAGATGAAAAATATAAAGAGACTCGGACAATATGGGAAAACTTAAAGCGAAAACCTGAACGGCGCCTCAACTGCAGCAATAAAAGACTATAATATTAAATAATATGTGAAAAGAAATATGTGAATAAATGATTATGCAGTGATTTTGGCTGTGATGTGTTTTACAACGAGGTCATCGTTGGTATTTTATATTGTTAATAAGAAAGGTCAGAACTGGAAAACTGTACAACTAAATTTAAACATTAGAAAAATATATTTGAAGCAATGAAAGCAAGAAATTATTTTTATAAAACATCTTCACATGTGGTCTATATTCTGATTAATTATTGGTGTCAACACACAAGTAGTTAGCTCCTTTATTTGGTCGATGAGCTTCCATTTATGTCACAATATTCAGTTTTCTTCTGGAGCTTTAGAAAAAAAAAAAGACCTATAACTGTGCAGCTCAAACTGGACTATCGTGTTATGACATTTGTTGGCGGTTTATTGGAAGACGAAAACAAAATCCAACCAATTTCCACAGACACAAAAATGGAATTTTGATGAAATAGGTGGGAAAACCCAGCTCTACAGCTCTATGCTTCAGAGCAGAAACCTCTTTAAAAGCTTAAGTGATTCATCAAAAGTTAAACTTTATGTGACAAAAAGGCATTTTTGACATCGTATAGTTTTTACACAATCCAATTTATGATTTTTTTTGGGAGGATAGTACCACAAAATGTTCAGCCTAAAGCAGGAGTCTGCAACCTTTTTCAGGAAAAAGAGCCTTTCCTGCAACATCGATCACTAAATAAATAAAATGTGTCCAGAACTTCAAAACATGTTGCAGTTGTTAGAATCAAGTGGCAGTCCATGGGCCACTTCAAGCTCGTTAGAGGGACTTTGTACAGCTAAAAATAAATACCGTATTTTCCGCTGTACGCGTCGCACCGCCCTATAAGTCACATTGGTCCAAATATGTCTAATAAAGTGGGGAAAAAAACATAAATACGTCACTTTGCCGTATACATCGCATCTAATATGCGTCAACCACTGACAACCCAGAAATGTGTGCCGGTGTTGTGCCAAAAATCAATTGGCTTCCAAATGGCAGCCGCGGGAGCATGCATGGGAGGACTAACAAGAATTTAACAAGACAGCCACCTAAAAACAATTCTTTGTTTGCTCGAAATTATAGTAAAGTGTGTCTCAGTCTAACTTTTCCTTAATAAATGCACTTTGACGGTCAAATCAGCTGCATTTCACAAGATGACTTGCGGAAGCAGGAGCGCACAGAGGGACGACTCTGTGCATTTGTTTGAAATTTTGCAAGATAACCACCTAAAAACAAATTGTTTGCTTGAAATTATAGTAAAGGTGTGTCTCAGTTGAACTTTTACTTAATAAATGCACTTCAATGGTCAAATCAGCTGCATTTCGCCAGGGCTGTGTAGCAAAATGAAGCTGATTTGATGGTTGCTCCAGGCGAGCTGGACGAAGGTGGGGTTCTATGGCTAGCTAATTGTGTCATTAATAGCCACTTTTACCTATTACATGACACAACAGCATGCCATAACCCTTGAGTGCCATCTAGCAGCAGAAAATGGTAGTGTTCAATATTTTCAGTCAGAATGAATAAAAACGGTCATATCTCAGCTAAAACTTGGTTTATAAATATGGGAAAAATCCATAAATACGTCGCTTCGGCGAATAAGTTGCAGGGCATGCAAATTTTGCAAAAAACTGCGACTTATCGGCTGGACACAAAAGTGGCTATTAATGACACAAAAAAAGGTAATGTATTTTAACATTTATTTATTTAACATTTATTTATTATTAACAATCTTTTTTACATTTTAGGACAAAATAAATGCCATTCATGTAAAGAAGGAAAAAGTTATAGTTAATATAAATTTTGATGAATTAAAACACTGAACTCTGCGGCCTATGAGTCCGCCTTTTATCTGAGGAAAAATTAAGTAATTTAAAGTAATAAAGCATAAAATTAAACACCATGTTGTTGGATATGTTAGTGTGACTTATTGTGTTTTCAATATAGAAACAAAAACTTTAATCATGTTTTTGTTTTGCAATTACTATTTTCATCAGTTTGACTCCTCAGTATGACACCATCAAAATATGGGTGGAAAAGGTGAAGCACCCACACCTGCCTCCACCCTTATTTACCCCACAAGGTAAGCAAGGTCCTTAAGCCCTCCCCCCTCCCAATTGTCACACAGATGGCAGAAGCAGTGACTATTTACATTTTACAAGTTTTTATTTCAAGATGACTTACAGTTTTATCAAAGTGGTTGTTTGACTGAGGCTTACTTTTTAGTCTGATTTTCAGCCTGCCTGTCTTATTATAGGTGCTGTCAGGGACTGAGAGACACAGAAGTGTGGTTACCATGGTGATAATATTGAGCCACCTTTACATTTCTTCTGATCTTGGGTCATTTTTACTGTTTTATGCAGTTTGTACATCAAAACGTATGTGTTTTATCACCTTAGATGAGACGTTGGCAACTTCTGGCCTGAGGTCCAAAAGTGGCCTTTGGACAATCTCCATCCGTCCCCCAAAATTCTTAATTAAAAAGAAAAACAATTTTAAATGTGTTGGAGAGAACCAGCAATTTTTTTTTTTCAATGAAGCTTTAGGAAATCTAAATTAAACATTTTGGAAAAATATATTGAAAACATTTAGATTAGGATCATCTAAAACTTTTTACTTTTCATAAGTTGCCATGTTTCCAGACTAAACATTAAAGTATTCCAGATGATCAGTGTTAAAGTAAACTTTAAAGCTTTAAATATCTTGATTTGTCCCTCTGGATAAAACGTTGCCCACCCCTGCCTTTGACAAAAGTAAGTCATAAATTATTAACTTAACGGGGTTTTATAGAAAAAAGCTGATACACATTTTTAAATATTCTAGCATCATTTTCTAAATGAACCTAAATGACTCAAACAGTAAATCCATCCCATTATCTTTACCCGCTTCTTCCTTTTCGGGTCGCAGGGGTCACTGGTGCCCATGTCCAGCAGTCACTGTGCGAGAGGCGGAGGAAATCCAAGTCTCCAGTCCATCCCAGGGACACCTAGGGACAATTTAGAGTTACCAGTCATCCTAACATGCATGTTTTTGGTCTGTGGGAGGAAACCGGAGTACCCAGAGAAAACCCACACATGCACGGAGAGAACATGCAAACTCAACCCAGAAAGGCCCCTGGACCGGGGTTTGAACTGGGACGACCTGCTCGCTAAGAGGCAGCAGCTCTACCAACTGATCCACCGTGCTTCAAACAGTAAATGAATTAAATATTTTATCACAACTAGTAAAAAAAAAAAAAAAAAGCTTAATCAAATTTATTTAGGACTATGCTTCAAAGTTTGGCATCTGGTCAGTAAATACCAACAACTGAATTTTTTCATGTCCTGGATGTTTTGATAAAGAAAAAGGTCCGGTTGTGGAGTAAACGTGGTTCTTTCCTCTGTCTGTGCAGGACGGAGTGGTACTCCTGTTGCATGGACTGAGCTCACCACAGAGAGCATCGCTTTCATTTGCTCCAAACCTGCTTTAACATTCATTATTAAACTCAGAGAAACAATATGCCTCTTAGAGACCCTCTGGCTTTCTCTTGCATTATAGATACTTAATCTGTTCGTTTCTATCATATAAGACTCTCGAGCAAAGTATAAATATCGCCATAAAGGCAGCAGGAACCTCCCGTGGTGGCCTTGCTCATTCGCTGCTATTTCTTGTGTGTGTGTAAATATCGTTTTCACTTTAGGAAGATTCTGACGCCCACCGCTGTTCCTCAGACTCGCCGTGACTCATCCAGCAGGCAGGTGAGTTATTAGACGGGACCTGATCACTTCAGTAATGAGGAAGGCTGCTGAGGGAGAGAGGAGCGAGGTGTGTGGGGGCGGTGAACCTTTTAGCATTATTAAACCTTCAGTCAGCGCCGGCAACGTGAGGCCCCAGAACTGACAGCAGAGTGGGACCAGAGGAAGAGGAACAAAAGGTGATGAGGAGGAGTGTTAACAAAATGGATGCAAAGTAATGAACGCTGCGGTTATTTGTTCCCTCAGAGGCCACGCGGTGATCCCATCGACACATGGAGTCACATGATTGACTCTGTGTTCTACAAGTCTGTGTCAGGAGCCCAACGATCAAACACATAAATGCCTAAACAACGGAGGATGTGACCAGGCCGGTTGCTGTGGTGACAGGAGGGCAGTAATGATGTTAAGCTGCTGCAGCGGCGAGGAGCACGGCGGCACATCGTTCCACAGGAAACACTGGAGTGCAGACTGATTCATGGTCAAAGTTGGGCACGCACTGCGCTCTGCTTTCTGCTGCAGCACTGCAGCTGCATCACTACAGCGCCTGGACACATGTAAGAACAGCGGACTGCTGAAGATAGATGAACGTTTCACTCATCACTGATGATATATTCGTCAAAATTTGGTGTAAAAAGACAACTGAGCAGAAGATTTATAATGTACAGACACTGAAACAGTTCGTACTCAAAGAGTTCAAAAATTTAAGTTTATTTTAATATAATAGAAAAGAGTAGAGGCTAGGCCTGTCACGATAACAAATTTTGCTGGGCGATTAATTGTCTCAGAAATTATTGCGATAAACGATAATATTGTTTGAAATTTAACAATAATTTGTAATTATTGTCAAATTTAAGAAGAAATGTTTGTTCATTTGTTTTGCATGTAGTACCTTTGTTGACCACTGAATGGAGGTATAAGACTGTTTGAACCAAAAGATGGATAGTGAGGGAGTGGAGAAGGGGTTATATACGTAAGTATATATATATGTATATGTATATATAATATATATAATATATATATATATACATATATATATATATATATACATATATATATGTATATGTATATGTGTATATATATATATATATATATATATACATATATGTATACGTATATACATATATGTATACATATATACATATATATATACATATATACATATATATATATATATATACATATATACATACATATATACACATATATACACATATATACATACATACATATATACATACATATATACACATATATACACATATACACATATATATATACACATATATATACACACACATATACATATATATATACACACACACATATACATATATATATACACACACACATATACATATACA
>NC_056511.1:37092005-37103751 GCF_014905685.2 Nematolebias whitei
AGTAGAATTTCCTCAAACAGTTGGAGTGGCTGGTGGGGTGACCGAAGTTTATCCTGTAGTTGCCAAGGCCACCACCCCCTGGCTCCGCCACTTCCCTTGGTGGTGGATAAAATTGCTCCCAAATCAAATCCTCCAGAGACGAGGGCCATTGGTGTACCACTTGCTTGGGTAAAATCCTCTTGTTGCTTGGATGGCAAGCTAGTTATTCATTGGCACTACCTGCACAAAATGCCATAAAAATCTTTGCTGGAGTAACTGAGGAATGCAAAGCTGACAGAAGTGGAAAGGTTTAAAAAATAGCATCTGCAATCCACTTTAAAACCTCTTTGACTTGTTCTCTTAAAATAAAACCATTTATCCAAACTGAAGTTAGTCAAGTACCTATCTACAACAGGTAAGATACTAATTGTTCATAACCTATTCAAACGTGCTGAACAATTTCTTTAACATTATCATATTGTAAATGTACAGACTGTGCAGTTTTTCCTTCTATCTGTGGTAAGATTGATTAGCATTCGTTAGCCTGTAATAGAAGCCCGACCCTGCCTCATCATCAAATGTTCCTTCGCTCTGACCTACTCTCCTCCTCTGATTTATTAATATCCCAGTAATAACGCAGCACAACAAGGAGAATCATTTCATTACTCCTCTCCTGTGTTCCTTCAATTTTTCCCTCTCTGCCACTTCACTCACTCATGAAGATGAAATTGGACTTGGCTTATTCCTCTCTGGAGCCTGCTCCGCTTCCACTCTCCTAATGGCTTCGCTCGTCAATTTGTGTCAGTCTCTGTTCTGCTCCCTGCAAGTGACTCGATGTCCTTTAGTGAAATCCCTGCCCACCTCGGTCTCTCCGTTCTTCCTCCCTCTCTGCCTCCATCTGGTCCTCCTCGTCGTCCTCCTGACTCACTCCTTCGTTCTTCTCACCTCTACATTTTCACCCTGACCTTCTCTGTTTGCTCTCACACGGGCCCGCTCCGGCTCGTCCACCTGGGGTTTCAACTCAAATCCACGTTCATTACCGCTGTTTCTTTTTCACATGATATTATTCCTCCTGGTTGTTTGTTTCTGTCAGAGCTGAAGCTGCGAGGCAGTTTTCTATTTTGTACACCATCAAAAAAGAAATTTGAAGGTACAATAAAATACCAGCTGATGTGGTTGCCTGTATTTTCCCATAAAAATAAGATGACAGTGATGACAAACAATGCAGTTTATCTTTAACAGTAAATTATCATGTAAATATATATTTTCACTGTAAACTTGATTATAAAATAAATAATAGGAGAGTCAGCTGTCCATCCGAGGCCATTGTTCGCGAGTGGAAACAGGTGGAATGTCTCCTCCGGGTCTCGGGAAGTCTTTTCTGCAGGTGGAGGAGTTTAGGTATCTGGGCATGTTGTTCCTGAGTGGTGGCAGGATGGAGCGGGAGATGGATCATTGGATCGGGACCTCGTCCTCAGTAATAAAGGCATTGCTTTGGTCAATCGTGGTGAAGAAAGAATTGAGTCAAAAGGGAAAGCTTTGGATTAACTGGTCTGTCTACGTTCCAGCCCACTGTGTTCATGAGGTTTGGATCATGACCGAAAAACGAGATCCCGGATACGAGTGGCCGAAATGAGCTTCCTTCATAGGGTGGTTGGACTCAGCCTTAGAGAGAGGGTGAGGAGCTCCATCAAGGGGGAGCTCAGAGTAGAGCTGCTGCTCCTCCACATCGAAAAGATTCAGTTGAGGTGGTTGATTAGAACTCCCTGGTGGAGGTTTTCCAGACATGTCATACAGAGAAAAGACCCCAGGGCTGATCCAGAACACTTTGGAGGGACTGCGTATCCTCTCTGACCTGAGAACGTCTCGTGTCCCCCAGAAGGAGCTGCAGAGTGTTCAAGGTTTCTCTTCTGGAACTATTGCCTCTGCGACATGACTACGGATAAGCTGTTTCAGATGGAGAACACATCTTCTCCTTTACATCCTGAGAAAAAGAACCATTTTCTTGGTTTTCTTGCGAAGGTTGCAACAAGCTATAATAACTGAGAGGAAACTGTAAACTTATTCAAAAAAATTTAAATAAAGACAAAGTTACAGTTGTTTTGGGAACAACTTTAGACAGCTTAAAAACATTCTTTGTACTGTGAGATGACATTAAGGTGAACCGTGACCAGAAGAACAATCCTGAATACAAGCAGCTGAAATGTTCTCCCGTCGTAGGGTGACCAGACTCAGCTTTAGAGATAAGGTAAGGAGCCCCATCACCCAGGGGGGCTTGGAGTGCAGCTGCTGCTCCTTCGTATCGCACCTAGTGGTTCAGGCATCTGACCTGCATGCCTCCCTTTGGAGTTTTTTTGGCCACTTCCCACTGAGAAGAGACCCCGGGGCAGCCTCAGAACGCCTTGTAAAGAACATTTACAAGACATTGCCATCCGCAGTGAAGATTTTAAACAAAACTAAATAGACACGGCTTAATGGTAGCAAGTTAATGACGATAATGTGGTTTTCATTATATGGAGCGTTTCCAGTTGTGGTAGACAAAGTTTATCATACATCTGGAATGCCAAAAATCTCTCTTCTCTCCAGACCAGCTTTACTTTTGACTGTTTTCTACCTCTGCTGCTGCTCTTGTGACATCTCACATCTTCTCTCTGACATCAGACGTAAATAGAGCATGTCGTGTGAATATTTAGTCAGATTACAGCTTTCAGATTTGTAGAGCTCATCGTCTTCAGCCTTCTGGACTCAGTCATTCATGTTTTGGTGTCCTACTGGATTCATTTATTTCTGGAAGACAGATTTGTGGGGCAGCCTAAAAATACCATCTGTAAGCCGTCGTCTAGCTTTGCAATGTGCTAAAATCTGGCAAAACTTTTTTCCAATCCCTCCTGTGGCCAAGTGATAAGGATAATGAGGCTGGATTTACCGTATTTAGGATTTCTTCCATCCACAGAGTTAAGACTGTTCAGTTTTAGCCCTACAGCTGTGGAAGCTGTTACTGCACTGACACATTTTAAGAAATATTTTTAATTATAGTGCTTACAGGGTTAAAAAAAAAAACTGCTTATGCTCACCTAGTCTGCAAGTGGCCACTGCAGCAACAAATTCAGCTACCGTAGACACAATAGTCTCTGCTGGAGGGCTTTTCTTTCAGCGCCAACGTGACACTTTGTCATTGTTAGGCTGCTATTTCAAAAGGTTGATAGATGGGAAAAGCTGCAGCTCATTTGGTCATTTTTTTTTTCCCAGTTCAGCACAATTCTTTTATCAAAACCATTTTTCTACTTAGTTCGTTCCAACAGCGAAGAATATAAAACCCACTGACATCAAACAGGTACTGTTGTAACTTTAAACCAACATTGAGGATGGACAAGTGTATTAAACTGTATCAGAAACAAAAAAATACAATAAAATAGAATTTCTTGAAGTGATGCATATCACCCGCCACCCTTTATACCAAAGTTTTTGTCCCCTGTTGTAGAGCGAAAATGGGGAGTTGGAAATACCCCCCCCCCCCCCCAGACCCCCCACCCATACCCCGCCCACTATTTGCATTCTGGCATCGATTGGTTTACAAATTAAGCCCTGCATATATGTATACAGTAGTCCCTTGTTTGTCGCAGGGGTTCCGTACCCTGCCCACCACCACGATAAGTGAAAAACCGCAAAGTAGGGATACAGTTGTTCAAGTTCAAATTCAAGTTCAGTTCAAGTTCAGTAAACTTTGTCATGACATGTGCCAGGCTGCAATCACACTCACTCATCACCTGTTACTCCCAATATCCCTCCTTAAATAAACAATTTAAATTTAATTACTGTAATATTTTAAATAAACAATCGATGCAGCATGGATTGTTTATTTAAAATGTTACAGTATTTATATTTAAATTGTAGAGAAGAGGAGTGCAGCAGGACAGCAAATGGTTAACTCTTCACACAGCTCAGAGTCAGAGAGATTTATTTGTCATACACACCACATGTGATACATGAGGTGGGACGAAACTATGTACACAGGGTCCCAGTTACAACCAACAAAAACACAAATTGTAAAGAAAAACATTAGTAAGATCCGAGTCATGAACTAAGAATATACTAAGCACCAACAAAAACAACCACAGCTGTATCATCTGCAAACTTTATAATATGACAGCCTGGATGGGTCAGTACGCAGTCATACGTTATCAGAGTGAACAGGAGGGGTCTCAACACACAGCCCTGGGGGGAGCCCATGCTGAGGGTTATGGTGGAGGAGGAGAAGTCATGGATCTTCACAGATTGTGGTCTGTTTTTTTAAGACGTCTAGGACCCAGTTGCATAGAGAGGAACTTAGTCCTAATGTGAGTAGTTTGTCCATCAGGGTCTGGGGAATCATGGTGTTGAAGGCAGATGTGATGTCCACAAAGAGCATACAGATGTAGGAGTCCTTCTGTTCCAGGTGGGTGAGAGCAGTGTGTACCACAGAGGAGATGGCATATTCTGTTGATCGATTCTTGCGGCATACTGGTAAGGGTCCACGTTGATGTTGATGTTAGCTTTGATGTGGGTCATGACCAGTTTTTCAAAGCATTTAGTGACTATTGGTGTGAGGGCTACCAGCTTATAGTCATTCAGGCCAGTCACTGTAGAGCTCTATGGAACTGGGATAATGGTGGCAGTCTTGAGGCAGGTGGGAACTGTTACCTGGGTGAGGGAAGAGTTAAGTATGTCAGCCAGCATCTCGCAAAGCTGACCTGCACATTCTTTCAGCACTTTCCCCGGGATGTTATCTGGGCTAGTTGCCTTGTGAGGACTGATCCTCCTGAAAGTACTCCTTACTTCTGCTGAGGTCACGCTGAGGAACTCTTCTTCTTGTGATAAGGTGAGTCTGGTGCTGGGTGGTCTGTTTGGGTCTTCAAAACATTAGAATCTGTTGAGAGCATCAGGCAGTGATGGATTCCTAGGGCATTGTGCACCTCTGCCTTTATAATCCGTTATGCACTTAATGCCTTTCCACATGTTCTGTGTGTTTTGTGAGGAGAAGTGTCCCTGTATCTTCTGTGCATATGCTGCTTTGGCCCTTTTAATACCAGAATACAGCTCCAACCATGTCCTCCTCAGCTCCTGTGAGTTACCAGACCTGAAGACAGTGTCCCTGGCTGTCAGCAGGGTGCATACTTCTGCATTCAGCCAGGGCTTTTGGTTCGGGTATAGCTTTTCACATTCCTGAAGGTGGTGACATCACCAGTACGCTTAGAAATGTAACACAAAACTGAGGCTGTGTATTCGTCTAAGTCTATTACCCCTTGCTCTTGGACAGCAGCTTCCTGGAATACTTGCCAGTCCGTGTGTTTAAAGCAGTCTCTTAAAATAGTCACTGTTTCTTACCTCTAGCTCTACAAAGTAGAAATGTACTTATTGATCAATTACACTTCAACAACTGAACATAGAAGTTTTAAAATAATTAAAAATAACTTTGAACACTTTTATATTTTGTGATTATGACGATTTTAAGATGTGACATACTTTGAATTTTAAGTTGGAAGACAAAAGTCGATCAGTGCATCTGGACAGCAAAGGGTTAACCCTTCACAAAGAGAGCGGAGATCATGACAAGCTGCAGGAGGGAGCTTCCCCTTGCACTTGTGGGCTGCACACAGGTGCAAAAACACATAAAATAAATACTTTATTTTAAATAAACAATCCATGGCTCATCCATCAAACAGTCAATTGTGTCATGTCCAATCTTACTTTGAAAAACCGCGATATAGCGAATCCACGAAAAACGAACCGCAAAGTAACGAGGGACTACATGCAAACTGTATGAGTTGGATAACTTAAAAAGTGAAAAATGCGCAGACTTCCATTTTGGTGTACTGCTGCATCTATGCTTAAGCAAGGTTGCCACCAAAAACTGGTTAACCACATCAAAATTCAAGATGGCAACCATCATATTACAATGTAAATCTTACCCACTTGAATATCTTGCACCAAAAGCATTGCTTACTTACATTTCCTGTTCAATTTTTGTCCAGAAAAGCACTCATCTCAAAAACTATCCCTTCAAATCCCTCAGCGTCAGAGGACATCTGCGTATTATTTGTTAACAATGGGTGTTTAAAATAAATTAGTGCCCAGAGTAAGTGTTGGGAAGGACTCTCAGCTATCTCCACACAAAATTTAAGGTCAGTGTCACTGAAAATGGCTGAGTTTTAGCTATTTTTGTGTTTGATAAGGTTCGTTAGCTGTAGAGGCCATATTATTTTAGAGTGACTCGAAAAGTTAATCAGTTATAGATGGCCATCTAGTGGTTTCCTTCTGTGAGT
This sequence comes from Nematolebias whitei, assembly GCF_014905685.2. Lineage (NCBI taxonomy): Eukaryota > Metazoa > Chordata > Actinopteri > Cyprinodontiformes > Rivulidae > Nematolebias > Nematolebias whitei. The sequence goes on from NC_056511.1 coordinate 37,098,287, forward strand.
TTCATTGAAATCCATCCTGTGTTTCATGAGATATTTTGCTAACAGACAGGCAAACATGCAATTACCCCTTTTCCTGGTAGCGGGCGGTAGATCTGATCAGCTAAAATACACTACATACTGCATTACCTAAATGGTTTGTGTGGTCGTTGCACTCAAATGGATACGTTCACACGGAGCTGTTTAATCACCATAACCCTCTTCCCATCTTTGTAACTCTACCCCATCAATACACAGAGGTCACAAAAATTAACTGCAATCTTCTTTTCCAAATGAGAATAAATAGCATGTAGCTCTCTTTGCTTTAAAAAACATTATTAAGGACTTCTCATAAAAAAAGGAAGGCTATCCAATTTGAGATGCAGCAGAGCAATTACTGCGGAGAAAAATTATTTTCTGCACAGCTTCTCCAGTCTGGGCGAGTAGGTGGAGAGATTTATGTGGACATTTGAGGGTCACAGTTAAAAGAGCACCGGGAGAGTAGATATCAGCTCCCTGCAGCTCTAAGAATGACCACATCGGTCAGAAATGCGGAGTAAACAGTGATCCTGCTCTACGTCTCCTGGGCTGTGTCTATTTCCTGGCACGCAGTCAACGACCTCATTACGGCCCACTGCCACAAAATGCAGGTGAAGATATACAGCAATTGTGTGTGTGATTATTTCTCTGTCTGTTAGCAAAATATCTCATGCGCCGTGAGTGGCTTTTAACAAAAGTAATCTTTTGGTGTTCATCAGCAACTGATTAACTTTTTAAGTCAACTCAAGATAGTTTAGTATTATATAGTCTATTTTATAGTATAATTTATTCTATTTACTTCTATTCATGTGCCTTTTATACGACTGTATTATTGTTTGTACCTCTTCTGTTCTTTGTTAAAAACAGGTCTCTTTTGTAAATGAGTCCTCGTGGCTCAATGAGACTAAACTGTATAAATAAAAAGGTTGAACGAATGACAAAGATGACCTTGAAGAAATCGATACGACTCCATCAGTGTGCAAGGCGACAGGCAATATGCATTCCTTTAAGAGATTTAAACTTTTGTTGAAATAATTTAAACGAATACATTTTCATTCATTCAACCTTTATTATACTGGTTAATCCCACTGAGCCTCGGATTCATTCACAAGAGACATAACATAAATAAATGAGAAATTATCTGTATTGTTTTTATGTTGTATGGTCACAACTGGCAGGTTTATCGCACACATTTTTATATCTTTTAGCGTTCGTTTACAAATCTTTAACCGAAGTAAGACCGTACAGACACACTCAGTCTCACCTTTTAGTGCTGCAGATCAGTAAAACAATCATTCACTTGGTGTAACAAGCAGGAAACTTGGCACAAATAATCTCCTAGACCTCAAGTCATCCATCCATTATCTTCCACTTGCTAAAAATATTCCTGATGCATCCATATTTCTATGCTGATGACACAGTTGTTTATTGTCGAGCTAAAACAGTTGCTAAGGCTTTCCAGCTTTTGAAATCTGCATTCAACATCATCCAGTAAGATTTGTTCCGCCTCAAACTTGTCCTAAATGCAGACAAAACCAAAGGGATGCTTCTTTCAAACAGGAAGTCGGTCCCAGCAGTTCTTCCATTTTATCCTCAAATGGTGTCCCTAATGAGTTTGTCGATTCCTATAAATATTTGGGTATCTTGGTCGACTCGCATCTTTCTTTTAAGCTTCATGTGGAAAACCTAGTAAAGAAACTGAAAGTTAATCTGGGTTTCTTTTTCAGAAATAGATCCTGTCTAACCTTAAATGCTAGGAAACGCCTTGTAACTGCGAATTTCCTTCCCTCAATTGATTACGGTGACATTATTTACATGAACGCTCCTACAAGAACCCTGCAGATGTTGGATGTTGTCTGTCATGGTGCACTAAGATTCATAACTGGCTGTGATTATCGTACCCACCACTGCACCCAGTATTCACTGGTTAACTGGTCATCATTAACTTCACGCAGACTCTCCCACTGGTACATTTTCATCTTTAAATCACTTCTTGGTCTGCTGCCTTCATACATCTCCTCCTACATGTCTCCGAGTGAGTGCAGCTACAGCGTGCGCTCTCAGGACATCATTACCTGCAGTGTTCCCTTAGTGCGGACTGAACTAGGTCAAAGGACCTTCTCCTACTCCGCTCCTGTTTCCTGGAATATCTTACAAAAAGACCTGAAGCTCGCGACCTTGACCTCTCTAAGTGGCTTTAAGAATCTGTTGGACTCCTGGCAGGGACAAATGCAGACATGTTCCTGTTTTTAGTTTTCTACATTCGCCTCATAATTTAGCTGTTTGTTACTTTTTTGCCATCTTATTTGTAAAAAAAAAAAATTAAATCTGTATGCCTTTTTGTGGCCGTCTATTGTTGTCGCTGTTGTCCATTGTTGTCATCATTCTTTGTTGAAATCAGGTCTCTCTTGTAAAGGAGTTCTCGAGGCTCAATGGGATTTATCTGTCTAAATAAAAGGTTGAATTAACTAATCCCTATGCTTATCAGAAGCCCAAACCACCTCAACTGGCTCCTCTCGATGTGAAAGAACAGCGGTTCTACTCCAAGTCTCACCTGGATAAGTGAACTTCTCACCCTATCTCTAAGGGAGAGTCCAGCAACAACCAAAACCAATTTCAGCTGCCTGTATTCAAGATCTTGTTCTTTCTCTCTGGGTCTGACTCCGGTTCACTACCCAGAGTTTGTGACCATAGTTGAGGGTAGGAACATAAACCAACCAGTAAACAGAGAGTGGCCTTACAGCTCAGCTCCCTCTTCACCAGAACAGACTGGCACAGGGTCTGCAATACTGCAAACGTTGCACAGATCCGTCTGTCAATCTCACGCTCCATTCTTCCATCACTGGGAACAAAACCCAGAGAAACTTGAACTCCTCCACTTTAGGCAGAACCTCAATCTTGACCCTGACGAGGCAGTCCACCCTTTTCTGACAGAACCATGTCCTCAGATTTGGAAGTGCTGATCCTCACCCCAGCCGCTTCATACTCGGCTGTTAATGCTTCAGTGAGAGCTGAAGATCTCAGCACGATGACGCCAGCAGGACCACATCATCTGCAAAGAGCAGAGACGAAATTTTGAGGCCACCTAACCGAACTCCCTCTGCCCCCTGGCTGCATCGAAATATCCATCCATCCATCCATTATCTTTACCCGCTTATTCCATTTTGGGTCACGGGGGGTCGCTGGTGCCCATGTCCAGCAATCACTGTGCGAGGGGCGGGGTACACCCTGGACAGGTCGCAAGTCCATCACAGGGCCACATAGAGACAAACGAGACAAACAACCATTCACTCTCTCACTCACACCTAGGGACAATTTAGAGTTACCAATCAGCCTAACATGCATGTTTTTGGTCTGTGGGAGGAAACCGGAGTACCCGGAGAAAACCCACACATGCACGGAGAGAACATGCAAACTCCATCCAGAGGGCCCCTGGACCGGGGTTTGAACCAGGCACCTGCTCGCTGAGAGGCAGCAGCTCTACCAGTTGCGCCACCGTGCTGCCCTGCATCGAGATATTCTGCCCATAAAAGTTATGAACAGAATCTTCCAGACTTGTATCTTTCAAAAGCCACTGTATCCAATTCTGTGAAACTCTTGACTTTTTGTGTTCCCAACAACGCGTCATCACGTCGTTCTGACCTCTGAGCTGCAGATTCTCTTCTCCACCTGTGAAGTATTATTTTTGTCTAACACCCTGAGATTTTAACACCTCGGTGGCGTGCCAGTGCTGTGCTCACCGGGCGACTGATTTTCAATTAGTAGTTCTCAGCTTGGTCATTATCACCCAGCAGTGTCTGTCTACGTAAAGCCAGAATGACCGAATTCTGTTGGATCTGAACGAGGTTAAACAAAAAGGACAAAATGATCATCTGCCTAAAGACTATTATCAAATGACCATTAAAAGTCTTCATGCGAATTAGTTCACTGTGGCGACCCCCTGAGGAAGGGAGCAGCTGAAAGAAGATACTATACGTAAAATAATACTGTAAATGATAGAAAAACAGTGATGCTTAAAATAAAATGTCCTCAACTATAGAACAGCTGCTCCACCTAAACTGAATGACCACAAATTCTAGAAAAGCTGTAGTGCCTACAATTATTAATTACCAGAAATTGTTGGAAAGCTGCACCACCTCAAAATGAACAGCCGTAAACGTGGGAAAAGCTTTTGTGCATATTCGAGATCACAAATGATCCAAATACTTTAACGTCTCTTTAAAACCAACGACGGGGACTGAGTGAAAGACAATTTAAAGCCGTTCCTTTTAAAATTAATTTCCCCCGCATGGTTTCCTCCCCAAACGCAGACACATACACACCTGTAACGACCTGGTGGTGGTTGAAGCCAAAATGCAGAGAGGACTCAGGTTTAAAAGTAAAAATGATTTAATAAAAATAAACAAAAGGACTGACGTGGCAGCAACAACTTACATGAACCATGAGGAGAAACTAGAAACAGGAGAAGCAGACTTATATACATACACTGATGACAGACTGATGACAAACAGCTGGGAGAAACAACAGGTGGTGGCAGAAGCTAATTACACGAGGGAGCAATAGCTGGGACAGACCACAAGAGGGAGACACACACAAGGAACAGTCACAAACAAGGATTAGGAAAGAAAACAGACAAAAAGGACAGATTATGACACACACCCCTACTCTGCTTCACCGAGGTGAAGAGAATGGGCATATAGGAGGAGTGGTATGGTAAATGGACTGCACTTATATAGCACCTTTTTATCTGATCAAGATACTCAAAGCTCTTTACAATCTGTGTCCTCATTTACCCATTCATACAGCACTCTACTAGATCTATACAAAGCTAATTGAACAAATCATTCTAAAGAGACTAATCAGAGCTTTACCACATTCATACACTGATGGGACACACATCAGAGGCAATGAGGGGTTCAGTGTCTTGCCCAGAGACACTTCGACATGTGACTGCTGGTGGATTGTATATCAGAAACGCTCAAGAGGGGGAGTTGCAGGGCTTAATTTGTAAACTGACTGATGCCGCTCACAGAAAATTTTGAATAACAGAGATGCCATTTCCTGCATTTTGGTGTATTTTAACGGGTTGTTATACATCAACATTTACCTACATTTGTAGACACTTAATAAAATTACTGTTTTGGAGAAGAACAGCAGGTTGTGTGTGCAGCAGCTCTGATTCTGTCAGGTGTCCTAAACCTCCCTCCTCTCTCCTCCCTCCTCTCACTTCACGGTTCTGAGCTGAACTCTTCTTTGCTGATTCAGTCATTGTTGCTCCTGCTCCAGTCTCATGGCACCGTTTGAAGCACCTGAAGGCTTCAGTTCTTGGTTGTCGGACAATCAATCAATCAATCAATCCATCACTCACTCACTCAATCCATCCATCCATCCATCCATCCATCTATCCATCCATCCATCCATCCATCCATCCATCCATCCATCCATCCATC
>NC_056511.1:37105275-37116057 GCF_014905685.2 Nematolebias whitei
ACAGGCTTGAAACACAAGAGTCAGGGTGGCTTCTGGGTAATACCAGATGGCTAGGCCTCAGACTGACAAAGCCTCTTGGATGAGGGGCGAAACGTTTCTTTTTTAACAAAAAAAAAAAAACGAAGTCCAGATGACATGATTCAACCTTTTTTGTTGTTATATACCTGGATGACTGAGAAAACAAACTTTGTATCTGTGCAGAAGTTTTCAGCTGGCTGCCGGCCTGACATTTCACACCAGGTTTTAAGACTTGTTGAGGAAAACTATAGAGGAACCGTTCCCTAGTCTCCATCGGTGGTTTGATGGAACTGAAAGTCAATCTCAGGACAGAAGTTGGACGATTTATTAAAAATGTTTTCCAGCTTCTCTGCACCTCTTCATGGCTGACTACTTCAGAAACAGTGCCAGGTCCTGACAGTCTTTGTCATCATGAGTGACGAGCCTGCCAGGTCCTGCCAGGTCCTGGCTTCCTGCTACCAATCATTAAAGTGGTGGGGGGGTTGAAGAAGGGAGGGTCTCCTTGTTGTCCTGTTGAAACAATGCACAGAGACAAGACTGGGCTCTCTTTATGCTGAGAAAAGATCTCGTGACCTGTTTCTCTTGTTTTCTTGTTTGTTTCCTTTCGTGGAGGTAGTGTGTGTGTGTGTGTGTGTGGGGGGGGGGGGGGGGGGGGGGCTGTCTCTTTCAGTTTCAGTCAGGCTTCAGAAAACCACAAACAAAAAGCTAGTTCAAATTAGCACAAGAAACCATCTCCTACACGAGTCTGACCGCTCTCAGCTCTCAAACTCCTCTCCACCAGGACATCACCCCCTCCCTCATAACCCTCCTCCTCCAGTGGAGCAGAAGGAAATTTTAGGAATTCTTCTCAGCGACCACACCGCACTACAAAGTCTCATGTTCTGGTTTTTTTCCTCTCCATCCTGCCTTCTTCCTAAATAAGGAATAACATTTTGAGTGGCATGCAGGAGGAGGAGGAGGAGGAGCAGGGGCGGGTCGAGGAGTGACATGAGAGGAGGCGCCTCTCCCTCTCTCTGGATGTCAAGTCATATTGTTCACACAAGGGGGTGTTTGGAGTTTCTGAGCTGGCAGTTCAGTCAGTCTGCTCTGAGCTGGAGAGGAAGAGCGTGAACACAAGGCCGGGCTCACCTCTACTCACCTGGAGGCAACACAAGGTAAGCTACTCTTCTACCCCCCCCCCCCCCACACACACACACACACACCCGGGCCTCCTCTTTCAGTTCACCTCCCTGGGTTCTTGCTAACTTTTCAAAAAGAGTTGTGTCTACTCCAGACAGGAAGCTTGAACAGAACCGGTATCTTCCACCCCACCCTCCTCCTTGCACATGTCGAACCTCTAAAAGTTAATGTTTAACGACTCCTGTGTGAACCAAACACATCTACCTTCTCTTTATTTGCTCAAAGGTTTCAAGGAATGTTAACAAGTCTGACTTATCCTGTTCCAAAACATTAACTCAACTTTCAGCTCAGGAAGTGGATTCAGCATTCTGGTCACGTGTTTGGGAAGGAGTCCTACGTGACTTTTGTTTTTCATCTTTGAAGATAAGGAAGCAGAAGACTGGAGCCGTCAGATCCGTTAAAACCAAGATCAGTATCAGCTCTAGTCAAAATGTGTTTGCAGAGGTGAAGCTCGCAAAAACAAGTTGAGGAACGCCTCTCAGCAGAGCAGAGGAGAGGTCAAACGATGATGGACGTGGATCTGAGCAAACACTGAATGAAACCGGAACATCTGGTGTTGAAACGTAGAACGATGGGTTTTCTTACAGCACGAAAGGATGAAAGTGAATGAAAGAGAAACATTTCTGTGGGGAAGTTGCAGCCTCTCTGAGCGGCCTCCGTTTGGAGAAACGGAAATGAATCTTCACCAGACTGAGCTGAGGCCAAAGTGGATGTTCTCAAAAATGTTTTGCATAAAGACTTTTTAGACCACCATCAAATGCACATTCGTTGTTCTGAAAGAAATCAATGTCGGCTGGACGTGCGTCAAGAAGTGCAACAAACAGGGGTGTCAAACTCGTTACAAAAGTGGGGCCACATTAACAACTCTGTCCAAGCCACGGAGCCGTTTTAGTTTAAACATTAACTCGAGTCAGAACCCTGACACGTTATCTTGGTTTATCGATCTCGTTTGTTTGTTCTCTTTCCGCATCAAAATATAAGATTACTGAAAAACCCAAACTTTTCTCTGGTTTCAAAGTTGGCCAGCTGTCACGAAAAGTCTGCACAAAATGAAGCATTTATTAGCTTCTTTAGAAGCTATAAAATATTTCACATTTAAAATATCATTCTGGGGTGGGGGGGCAGAAAAGATGTTAACAAGGGCCAGATTTGGCCTCCGGGCCTTGAGTTTGATTGACACATGCACTAGCAAGACTTTAATGTAAACAACCACATTTCTATAAAGTGGTGTAAAATGGCATTAGATTAAACCACTTTGAATTTTCTGAGATGGAAGTTTTATTTTGTAAGAGTTTAATTTTCGCCAGATTAACGAGATGACAGCTCGTCCTAAGAACATCTAAAGAGGACCGCTGCCATCTTTCTCCAAAACACTAAAATGAAGCAGCAGCCTGCTTCAGTCCTGCTTCACTAAGACTAGCCTTTAGCACAGACATGGGCAACATATGGCCCGAGGGCCAAAAGTGGCCATTGGATAATCTCCGTCCGGCCCCAAAATTCATAATTGAAAAGAAACACCCCTGCTTTAGTTTACCGGTCTGGTAAGATTGAGGTTGTTTCTCCTAACTGAAGTTGCTCAAATAGCCAATCTACAACAGGTAAGATGTTTACCTTTCTACAGAACTATCCCATTAAAGATTTAAGATTTTGTCTGGAAAATAACTGAGAGTGTGCTACTTCAAGATAAAGCAGCTGAGAGTAGCCTGACATCTCTGTGCTGCTGACGTACCGGGACCAGACACAACTACAAGCCTGCAGAATGTGATTACACTGGCCTGGTTTAAAAAATAAAACGTTACAATTTAACGAGGACTGGAGCACAAAGTTCACATGAGTTCAGGAAGATGTAGAATGACCTCACATTTATAGAAAGTTCGACAAGGACGAGGAGCACGACGCCTAAATGTGTCGATCCTTCAGTTTTAAAAACGGCTGATTTTTGACGTCGGCAGCACAAACACCAGGGTCACGGCGTGGCTCTGGCTACAAGATGTTCTGTAAGCACTCCCAGTCAGAACACAGACTGGCTCCACTAATGTTTTTAAACTATCAGTACAGCCTGATGGGAGATTCAAAGTGTAGCTCTGATAAAAATCTGCTCGGATCAGTCCCTGATGTTTGCAGCTGTGTCACCCGGGCGTGCCGGGACAGCACAGGCCTCCAGTGATTGAGAAACACTTCCATGTTGTGCTTCGGCTCTCGTTCCTGCAACAACAAACTGGTTCTGGAAGATATCAAACACGTCCATCTTCCACTGAAAAGAGACGAGTGATGTCATGTGTGGGGGATTTGTCAAACAGCATCACGTGTCGAGCTGGACTGACGAGGCTCTGCTTTGATAAGTGGTGGAGGAAAAAAAACAACGTGCTTCACTGGCTTTGAACCTTGTTTTCCAGCTAAAAATGTAAAACAGATGCTCGCACAAATATGCAAATGTAAAAAAAAAAGTCAACAGTGTTCTATATTTTTTTGTACAGGAAGTGAAGGGAAAAGAAAAGCAGGAAGAATTTCCCCCATCAGCTCAAACCCTGTCGTCTTAACGCGTTTATCTGAAGTTTACATCTAAAACAAAACATTCTGAATATCGATGTATTTACTGATTTAGCTCTCTGGATGTAGTGCTTATCTGCTAAAGGCTGTTCCCATAGTGACAAACAGTGCATTCTGTTTCTGGTCACCTTTTGTCAGGAACAGGAAGGAAGTGACAGCAGAATGAGCAAACAGGATGCAGGGAGCAGGGCGGCCCTGCAGACAGGAAGTCCATGCAGCAGCAATAAGAGAGACGGGCTCAACATTATGACTTGGAGAGCAGCAGGGCTGTAATTCTGCGAGACGTTCAAACGTCTTTGTTGGATAATTATCACTGGTGTGGCTGGGACAATGCATGGATCACTAAGCTCATTTCTTTTTACCTTTTTAGATCTGTCGTTTTAAGTGACCACACTTTGTACATCTTGACGTCTTTATCAGCTCTTGCTTGTATCTTAATGTTCAGCACAACTTGGATATAAGATCGGCATCACTTTCTTACCAGAAAGTAAATTAGATCTTTTGAAGATCAAAGTTATGAACAGTTAGTATCTTACCTGTTGTAGATGGCTCTTTAAATGACATGAACTAGTTTTACTTCTGAACATATTGACAAACTAATGGCTAGCTTTGAGTTTCTGGGTTGCAGTTTGTTTGTTTTTTCCATATTTTTACCACACACGTGAGATGTAAGGCATATTCAGAAGACAGTTCTGTAAAAGGGATGCACAAACCAGCCCGTCTTTAAGCTTCCTTCCTTCCTTCATGTCACAGCTGAAGCCGTCACATCCCGCTCAGATGTGATCTTCGAGTAGAACCAAGAGAGGCGTGAAGCAGAACTCTTCTGGGCTGAAGCGGCGCGTGATGCATTAAATGTGTCGGACAGCTCCCTCGTGTTGTTTACTAAAATGAAGTAACTCACTTTAGTGATCCTGTTTGTGGTTTAAATATCTGTTTTAAACTACAGAGCTGCTGTGCACCATCATCAGTGTTCCCTCTGTAATCTGTCTTTGTTGTTTAATCCCATGAGTGGGCACAACTAATGCTGTCAGTTCATCACATTACTGAGCCGCAGCTCCTCTGGGTTGTTCCTTTTCCTTCCCACGTCGGTCAGCTGCTGTTGCTTGGAGGCACAGAGACTCATCAGAGGAAGTCTGCCTCCGACCCCACTCACCTCCTCGGTGTGTCTTCTGAATGGACCGAGGCAGCCAGAACACATCTCAGTCTCGGACTGAGGCGTCTTGTGAACGAGGCTGTGCTCAAGTGGAGCAGCGGGCAGATAAGCTGCCAGTGGAGCAGTTAGGGATCAGATGTCTTGCTCAAGGACACCGCAACATGTGAGCATGGCTGGGAGTTGAACCTGTGACTTTCTGGTTCTAAAACCACTGTCCTCCCACTGCACCACATTTCCCCAATATTCATATTCAGTCTTTTTTTTTGTTGTTGTTGTTACCAAGTTTTTTTGCATTCTTGATTAATTTATCCTGCAGTTCTGGCCCATTGTTTCCTTCAGTGATTGCTGGAGTCATCTCTCTCTCTACTCGCCTGTTTCTCATTTGCTAATCAGCCCTGCTGACATCACACCCTTATCCCTCTCTTCTTCCTCTAGTTATCAAATTCATACACATCATTTGATGTGTTGAATTCCCTCTGACATCACTGAAGACCACACTCCAGTTTTGTAGGTGGCGGTAAATGCTCCTTAAGTTGGTTGCCAACTGCCAATAAAAACCAAAAGAAGAAGAAGAAGAAGAAGTAGTTATCAGATTCTGCTGTTTGCTTTATGTTCATAGGAATCATTTTAGACTAGAGTTGTCTAAAGACAGCAGCAGACCATGCAGGTCGAGGAACTGGACCAGGAGTGTTCAATCCTGGTCTTTGAGGGCCACCATCCTGCATGTTTTAGTGGTTTCATAGCTCCAACACACCTGGTTCAGTTGTTGAATTACCTTGTCATGTTCTGTTAATCAACCATTGATTCACATAAGGTGTGTTTGAGCAGAGGAACACCTAAAACATGCAGGACAGTTACACTCAAAGTCCAGGACTGGACACCACTGGTCCAGGTCCTGTTCAGAGTAGCCGTTCTCTTGTGAATCTGGTCAGATTAAAACTCCTGTTTCTCCAAACTGAGGAAATTCAAAGAGATTTTTACAACAAAAAGCTCCACATAAACATAAAACCCTGTGATAGCCAGAAGAAACCACTGATTCACCGGAGAGGATCTAAATCATTTGTGGTTCTGACAGCATGCCAGTAGTTTAGGGCGTGTGCAGCAGATCAGGAGTTTGGTTGTGAATGCTAACAATCTGACACTCCCAACAGGATCCAACATGGCAAACAAAGGACCTTCCTACGGTCTGAGCCGCGAGGTTCAGAGTAAGATCGATAAGAAGTACGACCCGGAGTTGGAGGAGCGACTGGTGGCGTGGATCGTAGCTCAGTGTGGCCCAGGAGTGGGCCATCCTCAGCCGGACAAGATTGGCTTCCAGACATGGCTCAAGGATGGATGTGTGAGTGTTGGCTCTGTGAGTGTGTAATTATCTGTAATTCTTGCTGGTGGCAACAGTAATGAGAGGGACATGCTGCTTCTGGGTGTCTGCAGGTGCTCTGTGAGCTCATCAACAGCCTGCATGGAGCCAACAAACCCATCAAGACCATCAAAACCTCCACCATGGCCTTCAAACAAATGGAGCAAATCTCCATGTTCCTCAAAGCTGCTGAAAGTTACGGAGTCATCAAAACGGACATGTTCCAGACCGTAGACCTGTTTGAGGGTAAGACCACAGACTTGTTTATTCCCATGAGCGGGTAGTCACAACTAATGCTGTCAGTTCATCGCATTACTGAGCTGCAGCTCCTCTGGTTTTGTATTTTTTTCTTCACACGTCGGCCGTTTTGTGACTGTGGTCCTGTAAAATGTTACAAGCCCAGTTTTGTTTCCTCCCTGTGTATTTATTCATGTGAGACTGATTCCTGTCTACAGGCAAAGACCTGGCTGCCGTCCAGAGGACTCTGCTGTCCCTGGGTAGTCTGGCTGTCACAAAGAATGATGGGCAATACAAAGGAGATCCCAACTGGTTCCCTAAGTAAGTTTGTGCATGTTTCTCCTCTTCGCATGTAAACCAATGTGTCTGTGAAAAGCTGAAAACCACACAAGGTGTGAGGGATGATCTGTTGAAGGATGCCTGCCTGGGTGTGTTTGTGCAGAAAGTCTCAGGAGAACCGGAGGGAGTTCTCGGAAGATCAGCTGAACGAAGGCAGGAACGTCATCGGTCTGCAGATGGGCACGAATAGAGGAGCGTCCCAGGCCGGCATGACTGGTTACGGCCGGCCGAGGCAGATCATCAACAACCCCTGAGCTGGACTCAACCGGCCTCAAAAGCGCCTTCTCGTGCCGTCAGACGGGAGGGAGAAACTCTGACTCTCACCTCGTCTGCGAGGGAGAAAAGTGACCCGAATGACTGTTTAATCAAGACAAAACTGGATCAAACTGGGGACCAAAAAGTACATGTGGAAAAGACTGCATGTCACGCACACACACAACCCCTTACGTTTGTATCTCATGGAGCTGCGACTGCTTGGAGACACAAATGGTGCACGTTTTTTAAATTAAATTTGACCACTTGTTAGCACAAAACTGCAAATAAATGGAGACATTCCTGCAACTGATGGGCTTGATTTTGTCTTTATTTAATCTTGTTGTAATTTGATCACCGTTTAATTTTTCATCAGTTTAAGAAAATATAAACTAAAACCCTTCAGAGGTTGTTGCATATTTTACACTTTTTTTTTAATCCACAAAAACTAAACAGATCTGCTTCCAGACTCCCACGACAACTTTAGAATATTTTGATAGAATTTGTCACAGCATGTTTTTTTTTTTCTTTGAACATATTCAAAATTCCTGCAACATGAGGGAGGCATTACCAATAATATAAAAAGGAAAACCGGAACCTTTTGGAAACTCAGGAATAGAGTCGCAGCTCAGTGAGAGACAAGCTTTAAAACATTAAACTTTACCAAAAAAAAATTCAGCTTTTCGTGGCTCCTCTTTCTCTTTAAATTTTTTAATTCCAGTTTAGATTATTTTGTTTACTACCTTTTTTTAAAATGTGCTATTAATAAAAAAATAAATACAAATAAAATAAACACTTTCATCATTTTGGTAAACATGCAAAAATGGTCACATTAAAATTCAGTTTTTATTTACCTGGCGGTGCGTTCAGGGACACGCCAAACTGAGATTTTAGGTGATAAAACCAAACGATACATCATTTGGCACAGTGTCCTTGTGCCTTTTTTTTTTGTCTGCAGGGCTATCAGTTCATAGATGTCGGACTGTCCTCAAACGCACCACAAAGTGTAGTTCTCAAAATGCTTCCAGCCACAACAACATGGCCATAACTCAACCTTGAAGAAAGTGACGTTTTCTGGGAGAATGACTAAAACAAGCAGCGTCTGGTAACACACTGCAGCAAACCTGAAGAACTGGTTTAAGGATGTGAAGCTTTTAGTCATTCGGTAGAAGAACTGAAGTTTATTAGATTCACTTAAAGGTATTCAGGAGATTTTGGGTGTCAAACTCATTTGCAAAAGGGGCTAAAATTAAAAATTAATTTCAACCCGTGGTCCAGTTCCAGTCAAAATGTTACCTACAGTCATGTCTGACACCTTCTCTTGGTTGCAGGCTCCTCAAGAGTTTTGTTGGTCTCATTTGATCTTTGTTCTGATCACATCAAAATCAAAGATTAGGGAAAAATTCAAACTACCTTTCTTGGCTTCAGAGTTGTCCAGTTGTTTGAGATTTATGCTCAGTTTTAAAGTAAAACAAGGTGATTAAAATGATTTTACATCTAAAATATAATTTTGGGGTCCAGATGAGACGATGAGAACGGTCATATTTGGCCCCTGGGCCTTGAGTTTGACACAAGGTTTTATTAAAAACAGAAAAAGCACATGCGTTTTTCTGATCCCCACAACATAATGGTGTATGATCAAAATGATTGAGGTTTGATAAATAAAATATTCAAAGGCTGTTCGTACGATGAACAGACCGTTCAGATGATGCAGATAAATCTTTGAGATCATCGTGTGGTCCTTTCAAAACTGAGCTGTATCTCAACCAGAGATCAGCAAATATGAAACCTGACAGAGGAGGAAAAACAACTCCTCCACAGGCCAGAGGAGAGAAGAGGGTGTTCTGAAGGATTTAGTGTGATTGGGCGGAACGAGGGGAACCGGTTGGGTTCAGAGGAGGGAGATTGCTTCTCCTGCCAAGGTTTTGTTTATACTGTTTTCACTTTCAGCGCCGTTGAAGTAAAGTTCAGCACGAACCGGCTCAGGGATAAAGATAAGAAGCACAGAAGAAGCAAGCATGGCTGCTCGAAGAAATTAAAAGTAAAAAGATACTTGTGAAGGAAAAACGTCCAGATGGAGTCACAGGAAGGAGGCCGAGGCCAGAAAGGGACGGGTTAAAAAAAACAACCCTGTATTTCTTAGAAGAAGAATTTTAGAAAACACTATTTTCTGGATCTGCAAAATGTATAGCACCTAAATCAGTTTAGTTTTCTGCGCCATATTTAAGAGTTGTTTTTTTCACATTGAAATCTCCTCTGACCTGCTGCTGATGGCCCTGCAGCCCAACACACAGGAAGGAGCTGCTTTCCTCAGATTGTTTCATGCTCTTTGAGATGTTCTTAAAAGAAAAGAAAGAAAAAAAGAACCCAGGATGCTCAGACACAATGACCATCAGCAAACGTTTCTTTTCAACTCAAATCTTTATTTGAACACAGGCAGATGCCGTGCACGTGCAGCAGAGTCGAAGATCCACATGCAGAGTTAAAACTCTGGAGGCAAACAAGCGAAGACAAATAACTTCAGCTGAAGTAAATCTAAAGCAGCTGCAAAGGGTGTGTGTGTGGGGGGGGGGGGTTCTAATTCAGAGCAGAAATCCAGAATACGTGAGCAGGTGTTGCACGACGAGGGAGAAAAGAAAACTCAGCACGGAGAAAGAAACAAAAACACAAGAATCCGACGAGACGAGTTGAAACCTGCAACTGTACGTGCACAACAAGCAGCTGTGATCAAACTGGGAGGAGGTGCTGGGGTGGGGGTGTTGAAGGAAGGACGACAAACTGAAATAAACCTGGAAACAATCGTTAAACGTGTTTAATTTGAAATTCTATTCACGCTGCAGAGCTCCCATCTACTGCTACAAACAGTTACCCATAAATGCACACAGTATTTCAAAACGTATATAATCAAAGATTTTGTGATATGTTAGAGAGTTTAAATAATTTCTCATTTTAAAGGTCCAGCGTTCCTAAAGGAATGCACATCACCTGCCGTCTTTCAGCTCCAAAACTTACTGTATTTTCTGACGTATAAGTCGCATTTATTATGTGTCAACGCTGACCCGTCACATTTATTTAATGGTCAAAACAGCTTTATTTCACCTGGGCGGTGCCATCCATCCATCCATCCATCCATCCATCCATTGTGGCCGAAGCCGCTAGCTCTCCAGCGCTCCTCCACCTGCACCAGCTGAGTGAAGCGAGCACACTTGGGAGGACTGTCTGTTACAGTTCTTAGAAATCTAACAAGAATAACACTTAACAACAATTATTTTACTCGACATTATAGTCAAGGTGTGTCTCAGTTTAACTTTGCCTTAATAAATGCACTTTAATGGTCAAAACAGCTGAATTTTGCCTGGGCCATGCGGCAAAATTGACCCTGAACAAACAAACATGTCTGCTCCAGGTGTTCCTCTCTGCTCTGCTGCCTGAGTGGGGATGAAGGTGGCTCGTGGCTCTACAGCGTCCCTCCCGCCCGCTTCTCGCTGCTTCCCGGGGCTACGGATCACGTGCCTCACTGCCCCATTCTTCCCCACTCCGGCAGTGGAAGAACACTGTAGAGCTCGTAGCCAGAGCCGCGATGAATGAATGGATGGATGGATGGATGGATGGATGGATGGATGGATGGATGGATGGATGGATGGATGGATGGATGGATGGATGGATGGATGGATGGATGGATGGATGGATGGCTGGA
>NC_056511.1:37116457-37140281 GCF_014905685.2 Nematolebias whitei
TGGATGGATGGATGGATGATGGATGGATGGATGGATGGATGGATGGATGGATGATGGATGGATGGATGGATGGATGGATGGATGGATGGATGGATGGCTGGCTGGCTGGCTGGATGGATGGATGGATGGATGGATGGATGGATGGTTGGTTGGATGGATGGATTGATGGGTGGGTGGGTGGATGGGTGGCGCACCGCCACGGAGCCTTCTTGCACTTCTAGCGGCTCCAAATGGTAATGTTTACTCGGGTTCATGTCAGAATGAATGAACATTTCAAGCGTCAGTCAAAAATTATGTTTTGCGTATGGAAAAAAAAACATTTTATAAGTCACAGGACTTGCAAATTTATGCAACAAATTGCAACTTATACACCGGAAAATACGGTACACTTCAATCTTTGTATTGTGATCAGTTATTATTGTCATCATAAACTGGATCGACTCCAGTAGTTTATATGTTTTAAAACAGTGGTTCCCAACACTGGTCCTTGAGGAACACCATCCTGCATGTTATAGTTGTTTCTCTGCTCCAGTACACCTGATTCAGTGGTTTAATTACTTCTTTAAGTTCGGCAGTAGCCTGTTAATCATCCTTTCATTCAAATTAGGTGTGCTGGAGCAGAGGAACAACTAAAACATGCAGGACGGTGTTCCTCAAGGACCAGTGCTGGGAACCCATTTTAGATGTTCATTCAGTTATTACTTTGTGTGAGTTTCATTAAAATCCACCCAGTGGTTGATTAGATATTTTGCTAACAGACAAGACAGGGCTAACTTTAAGTGATCTGTTAGTGCTCAGGATATAAATCTAGGAAGACTCTCAGCTACTACCACACCGAACTTTAGCTCAATGTTTGTAAATTAGTTATTTTAGGTTGATTAGTGCTTAGTGTATTTTTAATTAACATTTTTCTTAGTTCTTGTCTTAGATCTTATTATTGTTTTTCTTTTACATTTGATACTTTTGTTGGATGTAACTGGGACCCTGTGTACACAGTTAGTTCCACCTCATGTGCCTCATGTGATGCAAATGACAATAAAGAACCTTGAATCCTTGAATCTTGAATCAGCTGTGGCGGCCATCTTGAACTGCATCCACTCCATTGTATGTGTACATCTGACAATAACTTTCTTAGAGTTTCATTTAAATTCACAGAGATTCATGAAATACTTTGCAGACAGACACAAGTACAAACATTTTAACCTACCTTTTGGTTTTGTGCAGTTGGCAATAATGCAGAAAACGTGGAAGATTTATTCAAATTCAACTATTATTATTTCGTTAATCAAGTATTTTAACCATAATGCTTTATTTAACTTTAACTGTAAGTTGTTAAAATGTGACTTTTTATGAATTATTAAATATTTTGGTGAAGACGGTCACCATCATCAGACATTGATCGATGCAGAAGTATCAATATCCGTGACACAAAAAGCTAAATTTATAAGTCGGCTTGGTGTTGGGAACGACTCCGGAGTCCATTTTCCTGATTTGAGAAAGAAAGACATTGTAGACAACAACTGGGTTCAGTCAAAGTTCTGAGTTTTCGCGAGTGTTATGAGTATTTTGTTATTCTCACTGCAGTATTATGAGTTACCATCTGGCAATAATAGAGTTTGATTCCACTTGACTTATTAACAAATTTAATTCATTTTTTACATAAAGTTTATCAGCGTGGTATGATTATGTGATTAGCTCAATGAAAAACATGCTAAAACAAGTTTAACTTAACCGATGAGCTAATGGCTAATCAGAGTTACTCCGTGTACTGCTGCCATCTTAAAAATGCTCCAATATTAAAGATATAAGATAATTTCATTTATTATTACTTATTTAAATTATTACTTATTTAAACGATGAAGGAGCTGATTTAAACCTTTTTTTTTAACCACTGTGCTGTCAAGCAAGGTCCAAAGCTGCTGAACGCTGGTCCAATTCCCACCAGGAGAGAGCTGATTTCACTGATAAACACCGACTATTTACAGTTAAAATCATCAGAGTCATCAGCGTTCAACACTAGTTTTTCCTGTGGGCAGGAGGACTTCCCAACATTTCTGCACGACTTCCTTACAAAGTCCTCTCAGATGGTTTTGGAGTCACCTGAACCAGTCAGGCTGAGCTAAAAAGACCCGGTCCTGACCTCTGAGTCCCACTGTGATTTCCAGGCTGGTACTGATGCAACATAGTGACCTAAGAAGTGGGACTCTGAGCGACGCTGTGGAAAAAGTGGCGCCAGCCGCCGCAGATCTCTGGGT
The DNA here is from genome assembly GCF_014905685.2 of Nematolebias whitei. Taxonomy (NCBI): domain Eukaryota; kingdom Metazoa; phylum Chordata; class Actinopteri; order Cyprinodontiformes; family Rivulidae; genus Nematolebias; species Nematolebias whitei. The sequence goes on from NC_056511.1 coordinate 37,118,713, forward strand.
TCGACCCTGGACTGACTCAAGTGGATTAAGGCCCGTTTGCCGCATGAGTGACTCCTGCTGGCTGCGCTCACTGAATCTCATTCATACCTGCTTCTTAGGCACAATACGTATTTGTTTAGCTGGTAATCCCTCACAAAGTCCACTACAAGTGCTGCAGAAGGTCTTTGGAGGAGCCGTTCTAGTTTAGTTGTTGGAGGGGCTTCGCCATGAAGGTTCTTAAGGGCGTGTTTGAGTTTTGTCAAAATAAGATGTGAGGCGAAGAGTGATGCTGATAAGTTTGTCTCAGGAACAAAAGGAAAGAAAAACTAAGTAAAGACAGAACAAGTAAAAATGTCATTTTCACAGGTGTACAGGTATAATTAGGTGACAGAGTCAATAACAAACTGATACTGCAGTGTTGGACTTCAGGTAGGGGGGTGGGATGTCAGTCAGAGGTCATCGATGGATGCATCGAGAAACGATCACCTCGGGTTAAAGAGTGAGAGTAGCCGGGTCTTGTGACCTGGAACAAAGAGCTGCTGATTTAACCCCTGAACCAAGACATTGATCAAGATGTGCAGAAATCCATGGCTGATAATGACCTGCTCACAAACAAATAACACCTTGACCTGCTGATCGTGTTACAGAAGATGGTTTACATCAAATCCTACAGAATCAGAAAATATCTGATCTCAACACATACCAAATATACCCATCAGAAAATTAAAATATAAATACACTAGACTGAAACTGCCATCTTGAGGGTCAAAGTTTTTAAAAAATATCTTGTGAAATGTGTTAGTGCTCAGAGTGTGTTCTGACAATGACTCTTGGCTACTACCACATCAGATTTTTGATTGAAATCTGAAAAATTATCTATTTTAAAATCAGGCCTTTGTTTGCTAAGGTTGGTTAGGTGAAGTGGTCTTCCCCAGAAGGTCTCAGTTTTAGAGTTGAGGGCCTCGTAGGGTCAGTTTTATCCAAGGGCAGCGGGGGGGGGGGGGGGGGAAATCAGATGGACTCCAAAAACCAATCAGTTGCATCCATTCATGAGTTTTGTTAAAATTAGTTTAGTGGTTTATCAGAAAATAAACATGCTATGAAGACAAATGTAACTGTAATGGTGCAAATCAACCAGAATATGAAGCTTATTAAATATAAACATTTAAAATGTAGATATTTTGACATTTTTATCAGTAAAAAAAAAATTAAAATCTGTTTTGTCTTGTATTTTTTTCTCCTTGTTATGACTTTAAAAAAATCATTACCTCTTTTGAGCTTATTATGATGTAATGGGTTTTCTCCATATGTTGACTTTTTTCTCCATTTTGCACATATTTGTATTAAAGTTAGCAACTAAAAACAGAAAGACTCTGACTTGGATCTGGAAATAGAAGATGGATGAACTCACAGTTGATCAATATCAAAAATTAACTTAGTGGTATATTTCTCTAAAATTCTTCTGATTTAATATGTACAGATTCAAAAATACAAATATGTCTTAAAACTGAGCATTCTAAGTACTATTCAAAGGTTTGAAGGTCTGTGACTGAACTAATGCCGTTTAGCTTCACATTAGTTCTACTGATTGTTTCCACCTCACATGAAGTAAACCAAAAATAATAAATTAAAAACAACAATAATAATGAGCATTGTTCAAGTCATCCTGTCCCTTCTCAGCAGTGATGACCCAGACCCCGGGCCTGTGGTCAGGGACTTCACTGAATTTTTAAAGTAAAGTGAAATGTTTCTAAGACAAAGGAGATGGTCAGATATTTTAGAAGACTCTTCAGTTGCCACTCAAGGATTCAAGGTTCTTCATCTGTCATCCTGTGGTCATTAACGGTGAAGCTGTTGCATCATTATAAATATTTGAGGAACTGTTCTTGATGACAAACTGACCTTTGACCCCCATACGGACTCACTTTGTAAGAAGGCCCACCAGAGAATGTATTTTTTTTTTTCAGAAGCTCTGTGGTTTTAATGTTGATCCTACTTTTATGAGAATGTTTTATTAATGTGTTACTTACTGAGTCTCTTTTAACTTTCATCTTCATCTGTTGGTTTGGACTTTGGACATGCAAAAACATGAAACTCTTGGGGATTGTCAGGATGTGCAGCAAAACTGCAGGCCCTACAGAACCTCACTGACCTACACAAGATGAGGTCAGTGAACAAGGCCAGGATGATGCTGGCAAATCCTGATCACCCACTCCATGGTGAGTTCAGGTTGCTTCTATCTGGACGCAGGTATCTGCTGCACAGATGTAGGACAAAGAGTGAAAAACTCATTCATCCCTATCAGGCTTCTCAGTGAACAGTGATGCTTTCTGTACTGTAACGTCTTAATATCTTGTTCAGTATGGAGGTTTTATGTGCCTACTGACTGCAAAACAAATTGCCCCTTGGGGATAATAAAGATACTTGAAACTGACTCTAATAGTTACTGGTAATCAGTTTCTGAGATTTTATCAAAATCTGTCCGCAAGTTAATAAGATATTTTGTAAACAGGCACAGACATCAAATGTCTCTTGCCTTTGGCAGAGCATGATAAAATCACTGGAAACACATCAACATGATTTAATCTCAAACAAATGAGGCCAACAAGTGAGTTTTTTTAGAAGATTACAAAAGATTCTGAACCTGTCAGGATACATATACATATAAAAAAAAACCTGGCTGACATGTTTAAAAATATTATTTCTCAAAGAAATATTAAATGTTTGCATATTTCTCCCTCAGGAGAGTGTAATGCCAGGTGATCCAAAGAAAATGGAAGGAACTGCTTAAAAATAATGTTACCCAGACTGGAACACTGATCAGAGTTAATTCATGAGATTTCAGAGAAACGTGCTGCATCAAGACAACAGAATGAGCTGCATTTAGGTGTGAATATAAAGCTGACAAAGTAAAAGCACATTCTGCACACCTTGAGGCGTGGCTGCAGAAGATGAAGGTTTGATTACAGAACTGTAGACCCAACCTGTCCTGAAACCTGAAACACGTGATGTCATCATCTGCCGTAGGCTTTTAATAACACTGTGAGAAGAAAAAGTGCCAACACAAACCACCCCCCCACACTGAAAACTGAAACTTACTGAATCCACTAAACTTTGGTGTTTAAATACAATAAATATTTCATCAAATTGTTTGTGAATGACAATGATTTATGAAGATTTGTTGTTCTCCCAAAGGTAGATAGTTTATTAAAGGTTATAAAAAAATAAAAATAAAACAATAAATAAAAATGCAACCCCTGGTCAGGAGATGTATAAATACGGAATGCATCTTGGGACAATTTTAGTCAATTGCATCTCGATTTTAACTAAAAGTTTGAAAATAATACATTTTTTTAAACTAATAATGAATTGTTTTTTTTAGCTACTTCATTTAAATGTTTAAAATTAACTAAAAGCTTTAAATTCTACATGATAGTTGCACAGGTTTTAATAAACTGTGTTCCGGGCTGGAAATACAAAATTAAAATGTCTTAATTTTATTTAAATTACATCCAGTTTATTTCACGTGTCAGCCCTCAATGGTCGAGTGGGATTTCCCAAACGGTCGAAACGTATTTGTGTCATTAAATAAACAAAAGTTCAGGAGTCTGAGGGCTCAGCCTTCCCCTCTCTCTAAAACAAGGCCTCTAGGCCGAGGCGACCATGGACCAGGAGTCCCAGGGCCGAGGAGGAGGTGGTGATGACTTGAGTCCAATATGATGTCTAAAGGAGGACTCAAATCACATCAGAGGAAGAAGTGTTTGCTCCACAGAGGCTGGTGAGGTGTTCTGTCAGTACTCTAGTTGAAACTGGTCATCTGTTCAGACGGAGCTCAAAAGCACCTCCATCTGGCTGGTGGGGGTTCCTGCCACAGGAACAATAAAGACACCTCAAAACTCAAGGACCAGAACTAAAACATGAGATCAATCTGATTTTTATGACAGATTTCTTTTAATCGTTTGACTCAATAAACAAAGACCAGGGAGACCACTTCCTGTTTCCACTCTGGGCTTGCCAAATTAAAAACATGCCAAAATGTGTAAAATCATGTTTTATGCCAAATTTCTTCATCAAGATGCTTTCACTTTATAGGCAACATGTCCATACAGGTTGCTTTAATCATTTGTTTACAAATCCCCACTTTAAAAAGTCTGAACTTTCCCTTTATGTTACAAGAATATTTTAAAGCAGACCCATCACCTCAGACCGCAGGTTTTTATTAACACTCCTTCAGTCTGCAGGGCTCCAGATGGATAAACTGCTTTAGTTCAAATGAACGAGGAAATGGTTAATTAGATCTTTTTTTTACAAGTTGCCAGCGATTACGTTCGTTCCTGCATGCCCCAACAGCTTAACGAGGCCAATTAAGGCAGAGTTCACGACGCCTCTAAGCTGCTGGACTATTACATTAGAGATAAACTTGGTGAAAGCAAATTAAACAATGAGCAACTCTTCTGGGTAAGAGGAGGCAGGGAACAAGCAGAGCCTTATTAGTGTCTTTAATTTACTTCTTGGAAACTCTTTGTTGCTGAATGAGTAACATACTCCAGATGTACTGCATCGCCTCCAGTTGCCAAAAAACTAAATTAGTCAGAAATAGACAACACAGAGTTGGGTTTATTTTTTTATTGGAATGTAACATTACAACAAGCCAAACCAGTGCATCTTATCACATCAAACACAAACACTCACAGTCTGACCTTGCACGAATCTCTCAAGTCCTGATCCACAACCGGGATCGTTTCTACACACTCGCTCATCCAAAGTCCACAATCCAGAACCACACGTGCTGCATACAACCGTCCCGGTGAACACTTAAGGCACACATACACTATTTACACTGAACACACCGCGCGAACACAGCAGGGATGCTGGGTCCGTTGACGCTCGACAGGAAGTGAGCAGTGACCCAGCGGCTGCAGCCGAAGCTCACTGATCTGTGATCCGACTCGTTTTATAGCAGCTCGCACGACAATATTAGGTACAACTTCATCATGTGGATCGGCTTTTCTTTTTTTACCTAAAAATGTTTAATTGACTAAAGCGCATGGAGCGTTGAGGACTGCAGGATGGAAGTGGATAAATTACAGCAATGAAGCAAATCGACATCTGCTTCCAGGAGAAAATATTGGCGGAACAAACATGGTGGAGACGGACATCCCAAGTTGGACTCATAAACCGATGGCGTTTCTGACACACTACTCCTCGGAAAACAACTTATTTACAGTTTCTGGATGAAATAGAAGCTTTCTGCTCGTTAAAGTTGTTTGGAAGACGAATAGATTATCAAACATATAAAATAAGACAGGACCCATTATTTCTGGCTCGATGCATCGGATCATTACGGAGCTCGTTCATCGTGCATGCAGTGAAGAGCTACACACGTCTGAGGACGTGTAGTCGCCTGCGTGACCCTGTGGACATGAAGCAACGAGCGTTTTCACAGATACACCAAGAGCGGAGCTGCAAACTGTTTGAACTAATGTTTATGTTTTTAGATACTGTTTGGTGACAAGCGTCAGAATTAACTATTAGAAACTAATAAAGTGACTTCATTTTGAGTTCTTTAGGCTTCTTGTTGCAGGGAAAGAACAAAAAAGTTTTAGACGTGATAAGTTTGTTAAATTATAAGTTTACTTCTTAAAACATCTTCTGAATTTAGGAGCTCTTTGATATTCTGTTTAATCACATTATAAAACGTTTGGTAAAGTTGTGACTGCAGTGCACTGGACTGTTTGTGGTTAATAAAAAGAACGGATGATTTTGTCAGCATGTCTGAAAGGATCATTTTTTTTTATGTGTTTTTATTCACATCGAGATAAATCTGTGTATGAATCAGTAGTAGTCTGACATTCGTGAATACTAAATCTCACTGCTCCAATCACAGTGTTTATGTGTAGTAACGCCGCCCCCCCCCCCCCGCCCCCCAGCATGTCTACACACCCTTTGTTCCCTCTAAAAAGATGACATCCTCCTCCAGGTACCGAGAACAAGGTGCCTGGAGGAGGATGTGCAGCCTGTCCTCTCAAACCAGTGATGCCCTTCTCTCCTCTGGCGTTTCCTCCAGGATCTGAAGCAGCAGGTCGCCGAGGGGTTTGGCGATGGCACGGTAGCCCGTTGGCGTCAGGTGGAGGTAGTCGAACATGACTTGTGAGCTAACGCTTCCGTCCGAGTGGACAAACTCTTCGCTCACGTCCAAGAGCTGAGCCTGGCCCAGTCGGGGCAGCCACGAGCGCAGGAGCTTGTTCACAGCGGCGTTCTTCTCCCTCAGTGGGTTGGGCCGCTCGCCTCGTGGCAACAAACCCTGAGGGTCATAAAAAATATGTTCAAAGAAGCGAACGTGTTGAAGGACTTTCACTCATTCATTGCTGCGAATCACATATCCAGCCACAACATTACTGTTTGATCACCGGATCAATAACCAGTTCAGACTGAGGAAGCGCTCCCACTCGGACGGCACGCTGGGTTCAGTGAGGAGAACTTTCTTTAAAACAGTCTTCAGTCAAACTTCCTGTATCAGTTTAAAAATCCAACAAAGACACTCAAACTTACCAGCACAACTATTTTAGCTTTGGGAAGGTGAGAGGTGAGCAGCTGTGCGATGGCAAGGATTCCTCCAGCAACTTGCTCTGCTGTGTGTCCATAGTTGTTGGTTCCTACCCATAAAACCACCACCTTCACAAGAACATGGACAGTTTATTACTCCTCACAGTCCGGTCTGAACGTCTGAGAAAACCAACACGGTGTACTGTAGTCCCTCGCTACTTTGCGGTTCGACTTTCATGGACTTGCTCTTTCGCGGTTTTTCAACGATTGTCAACTTTAATATCACTCACGTGATCGGGATGGTACGAGATAAAAAGTTAACAAAATAAAAATACTTTTGGACAGGCGCCGCCATTTTGTAGTTTTCTTTCAATAAGCCTACACTGTATCGCCAGTCAAAAGAACTACGCTACACAGAAACCAACAGTGTTTCCGACCACTGCTTTCTGATGAAATGGAGGGAAAGTTTTGCTAAACAAATCTACACCATCTATTAATCTCACAGAACTGGGAGGAAAGTAACAAATAATTCTGAATCTTCCTGAAGCTCAATTATCCACGTGCACATCAACCTGGCCGGGGCGGTGGGCTTCGTCGCTGCAGGGTAGCTCTGCAGAACCAGAACCGAGCTGCTGTTCTGCAGAGCTGGTGAGTAAAATTTTGCAGTACTGTACAGTACATATATGTATGTTGTAGGGCTGGGCGATATCTTGATATTTAAAAAATATTGAGATAATTTAATTTGCCATATAAGATGAGACTATATCGATATAAACATTATATATACTTGAAAATCGGCCTACTGTCTTCTCTTTCTCCCACACGGCCCCTTCTCTCCCTCTCAGACCAGTCCCTCCCCCACTCCCCCCGGCTCCTGCCTCTCCAGGTGGGACAGCACATGGCATTCACAAAGCAGCTTGTGAGCAGGGAAAAAAAAAAAATGGCTTTGTTATTTGGACATGGTGCGGATTTAATTTGTCAGATGTGCGGCAGAAAAAATGTTTTCTGTAGACAATGTCGAAAACAAGACCCAACGAAAGGTTCAAGCGCAACAAACCTTTTGCACCATTTAAAACGCAGCGCTATAAAGTGGAGTATGAAGAGTGTGCTAAACTTCGTGCTGCAGCTCCGACCGTGTGAAGTCTTCCCAGCTTCCTTCCCTGAAACAAACTTTGGTACGAAATGCTTTTACCTGTACTGTGACAGGAACAGTGAGGTAGCGTGACGTTAATAAAGCAGCAGCGTATCATATCGCTAAAGACACGGTCCCAGTCTCAACTGTTTAACAACACAGCTAAAGTTGTGATGTTAGCAGCTAGGGGCCGTGTTTTTAGTGATATGATAAGCTGCTGCTTTATTAATGTCGTGCCACCTCTCACTGTAAGACTTGAAACTCTGTGTACAGTAGTTCTCCTTTTTCTGCCTGTCCAACTTCACGCTAATATATGTATACTTTAATATATGTAAAGTTTATTTTTAGACTTTTATTTTGTACAGTTAATAAATGTGTCTGTGTGACAATCAGGGCAAAGCTTTGACTTTGCTATTACTTTATGGAAAGAAAAAATATTGAGATGTATATCGTATAGCATGAATCATCTGAAAATTATTGAGATATTAATTTTGGTCCACATCGCCCAGCCCTAGTATGTTGTTAAAATTACGTAGGTTTAAGAGTTTAAAATATTGTTTAGAACATTACGAGAGTGTGGGAAGGGTTTATAAAGCCTTAACATATATATAAATACTAAAATAAATACAGCGTTTCTACTTCACGGTTTTTCATCTATTGCAGTGGAGTGTGGAACGTAACCCCCGTGATAATCGAGGGACTACTCTAATAAAAAGAAGACATGGAACAAATTGAGAACATTTTATCAGACACACGGGGTGATGTCAACAACTATTACTAAAGCAATAACACGTTGTGCACTATAAAAGGATGCCAGGATTCACACACTTAGCATTTAGCATCAAGTAACTTTTACTTTAACGTAACTGTTAAAAAACAGGTTACCCTTTCACAAAAGGGCCCTAGCTGCTTAAAAAAACAGGGAAAACTATAAGCGCTTACTGACATTAATATGCTGTGATGAGCCTCGCAGTTATAATAACAGTCATGATAATAAAAACGTTCAACTGAGGTGGGAATTTAAAACCAAAAAGACTAAAATAATCTAAATAAAATATTGTCTGGACACCTTGTGGTAAATCTGGTTTGAGTGCATACAACTGGACTTTAGTCACTCTGTATTTGGTGCACTCTAAAGGATGAGTTCTGGAATATATTTTGATCAACATTTGCTGTAGTTCTCCTCTTCAACAGCAGGTGTTGCAGCTGAGAACAGCAAGAGTGACGCCTGAGGAAGTTTATTCCTCAAAAGTAACTTTCTTACTGTTCAACAGACGTCTGTAGAATAAAAACAACCTCCTACAGACTCCGTCTAATAAATAAACCCATCAGCATTTATTGGTGCAAAGATGTAAAACTGATGCATCTCAGTTTCACAGCTGCTCTACTGCACTGTCCCTCCCTTCTGAAGGTTGTTAGGGTAGTTGTTCCGGTCACATGTATGAAGCTGTGAGTCGGTGTCAAACTGTCTGGGGGTAGATACTGCACTAAGAAGTGGAAAGTTGAAACCTGAGACCTTCTCAGGGGAACTCACTCTACTTTGAACATGTCAGATGAGCATTGAAACGTCTTCATGAAAGAAGAAAAGCCTCCCAGTTGTCATTAGAAACACTTCTGATGTGAGCAGGAGGGGATTTTATGTTCCGATGTCTCAACAGACTGTCCTCACCTTAGGACGGATGTTCTCCAGCTCTCCATTTTGAAGCCTCCACAGAACATTACAGGTGTTGTCTCCACCAATGCCAAAGTTGAGGGCGTGAAGCGGAGAGAAGCACTCCCTCCAGACCTGTAAATAGAAATCAAACCCCTGTGTTTTCCACAAGCCTTCTTTATTACAGACAAAAGGTGAAAACATGTCCACATTCCTGTCAGTGACATCTTCTAACTTCTTATGAAACTCACAGCAACGCTTTAGCACAAACTATGAGAAATCTCAGATTCACAGCAACACAAATGTTCTGTTGTAATCTCCAGAGTAACTAACATTTTCTATATAAAAAAATGACATAGCATGAGTTAAAATGAAAATAATATTGTGAATCCATCCATCCATCCATCCACCCACCCACTCACAGGGGTCACTGGTGCCCATTTCCAGCGGGGAACACCCTGGACAGGTCTCCAGTCCATCACAGAGGCAAACGACAAACAACCATTCACTCTCTCACTCACACCTAGGGACAATTTAGAGTTACCAATCAGCCCAACATGCATGTTTTTGTTCTGTGGGAGGAAACACACACATAAATGGAGAGAAGACGCAAACTTGACCCAAAAAGGTCCTGGGCCGGGATTTGAACAAGTGACCTTGTTGCTGAGAGACAACAGCTCTACCCACTGAGCCACCGTGCCGCTCTATTGAGAAATCAATACTTTGCAAATTTAACAAGGAAAGCAATTTTAAAGAGTTATTATAGATGTAGGTGGGTAAAGATTTTAAATGAACAAAATAAAGAATTTGCACGTTTGGAGGTAAAATGCAGAAAACTTCAGAGAATTTTCCACAAAAATGCACGCAGACCCTCACCTCATACTGCTGCATCAGCTGGACCATAGAATCCCCGACAAACAGAACTTCTGGTTCCCCGTCTTTGCACTCCTGTACAAATCTTGTGTGCTGCAAACAGACAAGTCAAGACAGGCGTTGTTGCAACACGATGCATAAAGACCACTTGCTGTTTTACAGGCCTCATCATGTTAGAAAACACCTTGTGGTATAAATTATGTAAAGCAAAGCAGGCGGATAATAACCCTGAGCCGTACGAATCAGACCAAATCCCTGAAGCTTATCAGTTATGACCCGTCTACCGGCCCGTCTGATGAGGGCTTGAAGTAAAGCGGGCTGTCTAAGATGCATTAGCCTCAGAAGATTAACCTCACAAAGACCTGCCGGGAGGTGCAAACAAACGAGCTCCGTTAGTTATTGTATTGAAAACACACAAGTCCTGCAAATGGGTCAAGCTGGGGAGTGACCGATTATTATACCATCATAAAACAATTTTAAATCAAGTTTCAGACCGATCCAGACACAGGTGCAGATGTGATGGGATCTCAAAACATGAAGAGTTAACTCCTGGAAAGTCATTTTACTTTATGACCATTCCCGTTCCTCGGGGGGAAAATGTCAACCACCTTACTTGGCTGCTTAAAATTACTTTATTTATATATTGTTTTATTTTGTTTCCCAGAATAAACTACTTAATCGTTTAGAGTCGCCTGAAAAGAAATATCAAATTTAATTTGTACAAAATTTCAGTCTGGAGTTTTGTGAAGACGCTTCAGATCAGGTGGATGAAAATGAGGCTCTGTTTTCAGTTAAACGTGTTTCTCGATGGTTTTATTTTATTTGCATCTAAAACTCTACTTCTGCACAACGCCAATTTCTGCTTTGTTTTTACTGACCTACATAATGCTGCAGCGCGGAGCATTTGCTATTGACGTCCTGATTTCAGTCAAGTCAGCCGTTCTGAGCTGTGCAGCGTCCCATTCTTCAGCCTGCGTGCACGTGGAACTGCTTTTTCATGCTAAATGTTTGTTACTTGTGCAACACGCAAGTGTGATTTTGCTCTTTACATCCAAACTAAAACCATTTTGTCGGACGAGATGAGGCAGGATTCAACATCCAGCTGGGAAAGACGTAGCCCTTCCAGAAGTTGGTTTTTAAAGAGGCTCTCAAATGTAAAAAACTATGCATCAATGATTGAGCTATAATAAAAGTCAAACATACAGATAGGCAAAATAAAACAATACTGAAAGCAATGCATTGTTTTATAATATGATAATTATGGGATCAGAAAATCCATTAGATATGTTTTATTTTCTATATGGTCGATTTCCCCCCTAAAGAACACTTAAGGGTAATCATTTTCCTGTGATTCCGAAAGCATTTAATCTAAATCTGGACAAAATTAAAAATAATTAGAAGTATTTTTAGGCTTTGTCAGGAAAGATTATTAACTGACAGCACCATTAAAATCAAATAAATAAATAAACGTTTATTTTCTTCACTGCTGCTTTAATGTGTTCAGCCTAATGTACTTTCCAGACCGTAAACGCGCCATTTCAGAGAAGTTTTGAATGTTTCCATCACGAACCGTACCTGTGACAGCCACCGTCCGTCTCCGTGCACATCCTCCACAGGCTGAGCCACTGCAGCTGGGTTCGGTTCGCCCCCGCTCATCCTCCTCCTGCAGGACGGCGCTGTGCGCAGAGACAAAACGTGCCGTTTATGCTGCAAAACGCATCACTGTTGGTTTAGTTTGGTGAAAACGTGCATTGAAAGGGAAGCACCGGGCTGCAGACAGAAGGAGCACACCGTATAATACGGATTTAGGCTACCTTAACGCTGAAAGATCACAGCGCAGTTCGCATCAAGTCCGCTAGCAGAGCGTTTATCTGACGTTAGCTTGTTAGCTGCTGGCTAATGACCGCGATGCTAATACACATTTTTTACGGTTCGCCGACAAGATAACAACGTCAGGAAAATTGAGCAAATATCTGTGCAAAAAGAAGCCCTCACCTTACAGGTTGTTATATCTGCCGCCAAAACGTTTTGTTTTATCAGTGAGGTAGCGAAGCTAGCCAGAACCGTTAGCTGCCTGACTGTAGCCACAGCAGGGGCAACAAAAGGCGTGTCAATCACAGAGACCGTTATCGGTGTTGCCAGATAGAGTCGAGGTTTTCCAGCCAAAACGCTGTTAAAAACTTCCGATAAAAATATATAATTGGAGATACATTTGGCATTTTGAAAAAAAAAAAAAACTGTTAATTTCCAATATTTTTTTTCAGGTATTTTATTGAAAATATGTTAACTTTGTTAATGTGTTTTTTTTTGTCAAACATTTGCTACATATTATTTTTACTTTTTACTATTTGTACCTATAACACAGGCAAAGTCAACCAACAATGTATAGAATATTAAAAACAGTTTTCTTTTCTTTTTTCTTTTTGTGAAAACTATTAATAAACAGAGTTGACCACTGAAGTAACAGAGTTGACCTTAGTAACAGAATTTACAGGACAATAACAATTTCTTACATTGGAGTTGGATTTTATTTATTTTTTTAACATTAACTCGTGAAATAAATCTTTTCAAAATCAGGTAAGAAAATAGTATTAAAAAGCAATTATGAAGCCATTAAAGGATTAAAGGATTCAGAGTTGTGTAAAGCAGTTTAAAAGACACGTGGTAGTATAAAAAGTAGAAACAAGAGTATTTAGTCCTGTTGATACTTAAGAAGTTTTCAAAATGGAGGACATTGTAACTAATACTTTCCTTTGAAGGTTTAATTAGAATATACGCCTATATTTATTCTTGTGAAATGCCTGCCCATATTTCTTTCTTGATTTCCACATGTTGAGACCCAACTTTGGTTGGGGATGGAATCAATCTTATGATATCTTCACAAGGATACCACAACACATCTTCTCATGCTGGACAGAAAAAGTAGTTCTTTCCAACTTTGTGCATGGACTTCACCTTCACATGTGTGTCACTGACTTCTAGGATGGTCCCTGGGTAGACGTCATATTGCAAGATACACCATTGCCCCACAACATCTTGATTGTTTCAGGTCTCTCTTGTAAATGAGTCCTCGAGGCTCAATGGGATTTACCTGTATAAATAAAGGTTGATTGATTGTCCCAGTGAATAACAGCTTCTTGGTCTTAATTTGTTTTGAGTGGTATTTTGAGACCTCTGGAATTTGTGCTGGGTCTTTTTGGAACCTCTGAAGTGTGCCTACATTTCTATCTCCGTTAATGCGGCCCGAACCACAATGTCTACACCCACAAAAGTTATATCAAAACGACTGGCTCGGCCCCGTGATGTGTGCTATTAATTTTATTGGCATTTTGAGTTACCGTGGCGACGTAATTTGCAAACAAAGACGCAATATTTCACCAACTCCAGGAAGTAGTTGGTGACTGCCCACTTATTATTCTACACCTGAAAAGCGTATCTTTTTCAACTTTAATGCGGCCTGAACCGCAATGTGGACCCATACAAAAGTTATATCAAAACGACCGGCCCTGCTTCGGGAAGTGTGCAATTTCTTTTCTTGGCATTCACAGTTATCATGGCAACATATCTTACTAACAAAGATGCCAAATTTCCCACAAGAAATGAATATGAGAAAACTCTTCACAGAAACTGAGTAATATATGGAGCCATTTTGGTTCAACATACAAGACAGTGCATTGCCTTGCGAAGCATGCATGCATCCTCCATGCAATGCATGGAAGGCAACTAATATGACCTATTATAAAAAGTAGTAATAATAATAATGAACACAAATTATTAATTAACAATGTTAATAATCAATAATATCAATAATTATTCATATGAATAATTAATATAAATTATCAATATGAATATCATTAATATAGTGATAATATCATTATCATTTGTTCTAGAATTGCGCCGCTCAAGGTGGCTGCATGTTGGAGCAACTCTGTTACTTTCATTCTGAGATTTTGCTTTTGGAAACTTTAATTCATCTTTTTCTGGATGTAAGTCACTTTTTTAATGATTGTTTCCTCTGGTATCGGATGCTGTGCAGCTGGAAGGATTATTACTGAAACTTTTTTAGTTTTGGACATTTGTTATGATGCATAACCATGGCAACAAGGCAGTTTTCTACAACCAACAGCAGCTGATTAACATCTCGAAAGGTCAAATAATATCTCAACTACAGCCCCAAATCTCAAATGAGTTCAAAAAGAGGCGCCGTAGATGCATTCCCATCTACCTGCTGGCTGTACTCGAGTGCCTGACCACTGAGATTCTGGAACTAGCAGAACACACGGCTCATGACAGCAGAAGGACAGGACCATCCCTCGGCACCTACAGCTGGCTGTCCGCAGTGACGAGGAGCTCGGCAGGCTGCTGGGAGGAGTGGCCATTGCTCTGGGAGGAGTTATGTCCGACATTCGGGCGGTCCTACAACCTGTGGGAACCAAGAAGCCAGTCAAGTCTGGGTGGACGGATCAGACGGCATCTGCAGCCAGTTTCTTAGGATCCACTGTGGGATGGACCTTTACAAGAGATTTTTCCTGTTTACAGCCATCAGTATCTATAACATCTCTTAATGAAATGAGGATAACGAGTTACTACAACAAATCAATCAACCTTTATTTATACAGGTAAATCCCATTGAGCCTCGAGGACTCATTTACAAGAGAGACCTGATTTCAACAAAGAAAGATGACAACAATGGACAACAGCAACAACAATAAACAGTTATAAAAACTCATACTACAGTTTTTTGTTTTTTGTTTTTTTTAACAAATAGGATGGCTAAAAGGAAAAAGGTAACAAAACAAAAAACAGCTAGATTCCAAGACAAATGTAGAAAACTAAAAACAGGAACATGTCAGCATTGGTCCCTGCCAGGAGTCCAACAGATTCTTAAAGACACTTAGAGAGGTCAAGGTCGAGAGCTTCAAATCTTTTTGTAAGATATTCCAGGAAACAGGAGCGGAGTAGGAGAAATAATTTCCCTTTGGGATTAATAAAGTATTTTTGAATTTGAATTAATAGCAATATTAATGTTAATTATTAATAAGTATTCGTGATAATAATTAATAAGAATTTTAATTATTGATCAAATTTTAAAATTGGCAGCAGCCCGTAGCCGGTCCGGTCGTTTTTATATAACTTTTGTGAGGGTCCAGGTTGCGGTTCAGGCCGCATCAAGATGGGGGCCGAGATGGTGTAGAGGCAGGGCAGCCGGCTTGGGACCCGAAAGTCCCAGGTTCGATCCCCAGTCACTGCACATCACGTGGCGTCTCTGGGCAGCACACCTCATCCCCAAAATGCCCCCCGGGCGCCTTCAATAGCTGCCCACTGCACCACCTGGTGGTGGATGGGTTAAATGCAGAGACTAATTTCGCCATTGTATGGAAACATGCAGTGCTGAGATTGTGATAACATTATTATTATTATTAAAGTTGAAAAAGATACGCTTTTCAGGTGTAGAATAATAAGTGGGCAGTCACCAACTACTTCCTGGAGTTGGTGAAATATTGCGTCTTTGTTTGCAAATTACGTCGCCACGGTATCTCAAAATGCCAATAAAAGTAATTGCACACATCACATGGCCGAGCCAGTCATTTTGATATAACTTTTGTTGGTGTAGACATTGTGGCTCGGGCCGCATTAACGGAGATAGAAATGTAGACACACTTCAGAGGTGTAGAATAATAGGTGCCTGCCATGCATTTGCATGGCAGCCCCCAATAAACATTTTTCCATCATATTCCAAGATGGGGAAAAAACAGTGACCAACTCGGACAACAAGAAGTTTTGTTTATTGAACTATATAAAACACATTTAAATGTAAATATATCAATGTTATGAATTGTGACATATTATGATCCATACAAATAACCAAGAAATTATTAAGATTAAAAAAAAAGAAAACATTTCAACAAAGCAGACCAAAAATATTGACCCTGGACACCAAATGTATGTCCAATTATAGAATCCCCCAGGCAACACACAAAGCAACATACAAAATGAAGTTAAATCAGAATATAGACATAAAAACGTTGCAGATAATAAATATAACGACTAACCAGTGTGAAGCATACAGGTTCAAAACACAGATCATATGGTGTTGAAAGCTACGGAATAGTAGTGGGTTTTCAAACGGGATTTGAAAACCGAAAGAGGGGGGCCTGTCTGACAAGCAGAGGTAACTCGTTCCAAAGTCTTGGGCCTGCTACAGAGAAGGCCCTGTCACCTCTGCGCTTAAGACGAGTTCCTGGAACTGTGAGGAGCAACTGGTCTGCTGACCTCAGAGAACGTGGTGGGACATACAGCTGTAGCAAATAAGAGAGATGGGGGGGAGCGAAAATGTTCAGTGATTTTCTAGACATACAGGAGTATTTTGAACTGGATTCGAAGGTGAACCGTTAGCCAGTGCAGGGAGGCCAAAACTGGTGTAATGTGCTCTCTTTTGCCTGCACTGTTTAAAAATCGGGCTGCTGCATTCTGGACCAGTTGTGTAGTTGTGCAATGGAGGTCTGACTGATACCAAACAGGAGCGAATTGCTGTAATCAAGCCTAGATGTAATGAATGTATGTGTTACTGTCTCCAGGTTATTTTTGGACAATATGGGCTTCAGCTTAGAAAATCGCCTCAGTTGGAAAAAACAGGATTTAACAATCATATTTACCTGACTGTTACTTTTCATAGAAGGGTCCATTATCACTCCCAGATTTGTGACTCTTTGTTTTTTTGACAGGGCTAGAGTGGAAAGGTCGATGCAGTAGTTCGTGATCGTGTCATTGGGAGGGAACAACATGACTTCAGACTTCTTTTCATTGAAACTTAAAAAAATTAAAGCCATCCAGTCCCTGCTGTCAGCCAGGCAGTCGAGCAGAGGTTGAATAGAGCATGTATCATTGTGTCTTAGGGGGAAGTAAATTTGACAGTCATCGGCGTAGAAGTGAAAGAGTCTGTTGTGTTTCCGGAATATAGCCCCAAGTGGCAGCAAGTATAAAGAGAATAGGAGGGGACCCAGGATGGACCCCTGTGGAACCCCCCATTTAAGCTCTGCCACTAGAGAATTAAAATCTTTGATGGAAACACAAAAGGATCAGTCAGCGAGGTAAGATCTGAACCAATTGAGGGCTGACCCTGTGATGCCCACCCACTGCTCCAACCTAGCAATGAGGATCTCATGGTCGATAGTGTCAAAAGCAGATGTAAAGTCCAATAGGACAAGCAGCACAGAATCACCAGTATCTGTGGATAAGAAAATGTCATTAAAAACCTTCAGTAGGGCAGTTTCAGTGCTGTGGAGAGGTTTAAAGCCAGATTGGAATAACTCTAGGATAGCGTGATCCTCCAGGAAGCACTTCAGCTGGGACTCAACTTTTTTTTCCAGAATTTTAGAAATAAATGGGAGTCTGGAGACAGACTTGAACTTGGCTGAGTGGTCAAAGTTTGAATGTTTCAGGACAGGTTGAACAGCAGCATGTTTAAAAGTTTTTGGCACCACGGCAGTGGATAAACTGCTATTCACAATAGCAAGAATGGACGGACCTAGAGTAGGAAAAATCTCCTTCAGTAGTCGAGGGGGGACCACATCAAAGGGGGAACCAGAAGGTTTCAAGCTGTACATGACCTGCACTACAGAAGACAGAGAGATTGGTTCAAAATGGTCAAATAGAGCTAAAGATTGAGGTGGGATGGATGGGTCATGAGTTGGAAGGGAAATGAGAGCCCAGGTGGTCTCAATTTTTTCCAAATAGAAATGTAGGAAGTTCTCGCACAGCACAGTCGAGGCTTCCAGAGGTGATGGTCCGGTGAGGTGGAGAACAGAGTTTAGGGTAGAGAAGAGGACACGTGGGTTGTGAGAGTTTGAGGCAATGATATCCGAAAAGTATTTAGATTTAGCAGCTTTCACTGCTTCCTGATAACGACGCCAACTCTCTTTTAGTATTTGAAAAGAGACCTGTAGCCTGTCTTTCCTCCATTTGCGCTCCGCCCTCCTGCACTGCTGTATATCGGCCTTGGTGACGTCACTCAGCCAAGGTTCTGCTCTGAGTTTCAATTTTCTAGTTTTAACAGGAGCAACATGATCCAGAGCCTTTATGCAGACAGAGTTGAACTGGGATGTCCGCTCCTCGGTGGTGGTGAGAAACACAGAGGGCTGAATTATCATTTCAGAGTTATAAACATCTGTGAAACGTGCGGCAGTAAAGTGGTTAATGGCCCGGCTGCAACATGCAGGAGCCCACAGCTTAGGAATTAGACAGGGGAGGGTGAACTCAAACCAGACTGGCATGTGGTCTGAAAACACATTATCACCGATTTCAAGATTATTAACAGTCACATCACGAGGTAAAACAAGGTCTAGTGTATGTCCGCGCTCTTGGGTGGGACCGTTTACATGCTGAGTTAGATTAAATGAGTCCAATAAATCTAAAAAGTCCTTAACCAAGGGCTTCTCATGACAGCACACATGAATATTAAAGTCCCCGATAATGAGAACATGATCATATTTTGGTGCGATTTCAGCCAAGAAATCAGAAAATTCATTTATGAAATCCTTAGATCGAGGTGGGCGGTAAATGAGTGCACATAAAGTACATACCTGTACAAAGTTTTAAGAATTAATTATTCAACTTTAAAAAAATTTGTTTAAACCATTTTATGAGGTTTCAAGTTGTTCATTTACATTATTTAAGTATTTCCTTGATATTGTATTATTTATTTTAGTAAATTTTGCCTGTTTTTGCAAAACTTAATTAATTTTTATGCATCTAAACTATTTTATCTGTTGTTTGTTGTTGATTTGCACTGCAAAGAATTTTGCACATTACTGTTGCAGTTCTTTGGAACCAAAGATAATAAACCAGATGACACAATTTTGCTGTAAAATACTATACAGGTCCTTCTCAAAAAATTAGCATAGTGTGATAAAGGTCATTATTTTCCATAATGTAATGATAAAAATGAAACTTTCATATATTTCAGATTCATTGCACACCAACTGAATTATTTCAGGTCTTTAATTGTTTTAATACTGATGATTATGGCATACAGCTCATGAAAACCCAAAATGCCTGTCTCAAAAAATTAGCATATCATGAAAAGGTTCTCTAAACA
The DNA here is from genome assembly GCF_014905685.2 of Nematolebias whitei. Classification (NCBI taxonomy): domain Eukaryota; kingdom Metazoa; phylum Chordata; class Actinopteri; order Cyprinodontiformes; family Rivulidae; genus Nematolebias; species Nematolebias whitei. Next base: position 37,137,991 of record NC_056511.1, read on the forward strand.
AGCTATTAACCTAACCATCTGAAACAACGACGTAACTCTAAACACCTGCAAAAGATTCCTGAGGCTTTTAAAAACTCCCAGCCTTGTTCATTACTCAAAACCGCAATCATGGGTAAGACTGCCGACCTGACTGCTGTCCAGAAGGCCATCATTGACACCCTCAAGAAAGAGGGTAAGACACAGAAAGAAATTGTTGAACGAATAGGCTGTTCCCAGAGTGCTGTATCAAGGCAGCTCAGTGGGAAGTCTGTGGGAAGAGAAAAGTGTGGCAGAAAACGCTGCACAACGAGAAGAGGTGACCGGACCCTGAGGAGGATTGTAGAGAAGGGCCGATTCCAGACCTTTGGGGACCTGCGGAAGCAGTGGACTGAGTCTGGAGTAGAAACATCCAGAGCCACCGTGCACAGGCGTGTGCAGGAAATGGGCTACAGGTGCTGCATTCCCCAGGTCAAGCCAATCTTGAACAAGAGACTGCGTCAGAAGCATCTCGCCTGGGACTGCTGCTGAGTGGTCCAAAGTTATGTTCTCTGATTCCAGTATATGTTGCGTTTCCTTTGGAAATCAAGGTCCCAGAGTCTGGAGGAAGAGAGGAGACACAGAATTCACATTGCTTGAGGTCCAGTGTCAAGTTTCCACAGTCACTGGGGTGTCATGTCATCTGCTGGTGTTGGTCCACTGTGTTTTATCAAGCGCAGGGTCAATGCAGCTAGCTGTCAGGAGATTTTGGAGCACTTCATGCTTCCATCTGATGAAAAGCTTTATGGAGATGAGGATTTAATTTTTCAGCATGACCTGGCACCTGCTCACAGTGCCAAAACCACTGGTAAATGGTTTACTGACCATGGTATTACTGTGCTCAATTGGCCTGCCAACTCTCCTGACCTGAACCCCATAGAGAACCTGTGGGATATTGTGAAGAGAAAGTTGAGAGATGCAAGACCCAACACTCTGGATGAGCTTAAGGCCGCTATCGAAGCATCCTGGACCTCCATAACAACTCAGCAGTGCCACAGGCTAATTGCCTCCATGCCACGCCGCATTGAAGCAGTCATTCATGCAAAATGATTCCCGACCAAGTATTGAGTGCACAACTGAACATGATTATTTGAAGGTTGGCGTTTTTTGTATTTAAAAACACTTGTCTTTCATTGGTGGGATGAAATATGCTAATTTTTTGGGACAGGCATTTTGGGCTTTCATGAGCTGTATGCCATAATCATCAGTATTAAAACAATTAAAGACCTGAAATATTTCAGTTGGTGTGCAATGAATCTGAAATATATGAAAGTTTCATTTTTATCATTACATAATGGAAAATAATGACCTTTATCACAATATGCTAATTTTTTGAGAAGGACCTGTAGATAATATTGTACGATGATGATGTACTCCTCTTCATATCAAAACCGGAAAAGTCCTTGCCAGCGCTAATGTCTATTATTAAGGAGTTTGGTTCATTATCAGGTTATAAAATCAACTTGGATAAATCATGAGCAATACCAATTGGTTTTACTGATGAAAACCCGCGGCCTTCCATTTCCCCCTTTTCTTGGTCTGAGTCGGGATTTGAATATTTGGGGATTGAAAGGAACTGAACTGCTCCAACATGCAGCCACGTTGAGCGGTGCAATTCTAGAACAGTTACATCCAATAAAAGTATTAAAATGTAAAAGAAAAACAGTACCACTTAAAATCGTTCATAAAACCGGAAGGGCTTTTTATCTCTCCTCTTACTACACTGAATGTGGTACTTTGCTATAAGTAGGACTATATTTATGGCATCAGAGAAAGCTGAGCTTAAGTTATCCACATAAAGTAAAATGGCATCAGCATGAAAAGAAGGAATGTTAAGTTTGAGATTAATCCAGTTTCATCTATATTTTATACATTTCAATAAAATTTTGGCACATGGACGTCGCCATGTTGTTTACACTGCAATGCATTGTGAAAAATGAAAATTTTACCACTCACGCTTTTTTATAATCATAAAATTTACAATCACAAATTATAATCATAAACTGTGCAAAGTTACTCTTATGATTATAAATGGGCAAGGCTTTGTTCACAATCAAAATAAAATAGCAAACGTTTTGGAATTAAACAAAAAGCAAAAGATGCTCGTGGCGCCTATGCTTCCACAGACAGGCGAGCCTTGGGGCGCAGACACGTCTGCGGATGCAGAGACGCATGGACTCCTCGCTCTGTCCACTGACAGGCGCCTTGTCAGCGGATGGAGCAAGGTGTCCGTGCGTCCCTGCTCCGCAGACGTGTCTGAGCTCCAAAGCTCGTCA
>NC_056511.1:37155281-37184056 GCF_014905685.2 Nematolebias whitei
ACTGCTGTACACAGTCCTCCCTATAACTGATCACTTTTTCACACAAAGTAATATTCTACCTGAGATTTACTGTGACAGTGTTAAAGAAAGAAGCTAAAAACAATTCATTTAGACACAAATCATATATTGTAACTTTTCCTGTTAACATTCAGTTTTAACTTGTTCCATCAAATCACTGTGTGCGTTTAAAAAAAGAAATGGTTATTTTGTTTTTACCTTTTAATGACATTACTTAGGTGCAAACAACAAATAAAAAGTTTTTGATGTATCAACAAAGTCCATGCTCAATAATCCAGGTACACAATCCAACATTTTTCAGTCAGGTCATCTGGACAGTTTCTTTTTTTGTATACCTGGATTATTGAGCATGGACTTTGTTGTTTTCAACCAGTTCAACAAGACAGTCAACAAGGAAGAGGGCCGGCAATGGAGGAGGGGGAGTACCAAAGAGACCATCTTATTACAAGCAGAACTGGTTTGTTCCAATTTGGCATAAACTGTTGGGGGAAGCATGAGTTTTGCTGTGTGTTTCCTTGACTGATGAAGCCTTCAGGACCAAAGGTGAAACATCTCAGCACAAAAAAAGAAACTGTCCAGATGACCTGACTGAAAAATGTTGGGTTTTTGATGTATCCTTATCTCCTAATACTTGAACAAGATATTTACAGTTTATCAGGAACTATACAGTCCCAAATATTTGTTAACGCTGCACACACAATTATAATTGTAAATTTTATGATTATTAAAAAGCGTGAGTGGTAAAAACGTTGGTTACGTACTGTAACTCCAGATTCTATGAGTATAGTCGTAGCCCTTTAAGGCTGTCGCTGATGGGTTTTATCCCGATATGCGAAGCATTGCACTGAAAAATTTAGACCATGCCCACCTGCTGTGTGGGCCCCACCCGGTCCGTATAAACTACGTTAAGAGCGGGTAATCGGCTCCCAAATAGCTTTTTCTTCAGCCATTTAGGAGCCAGTGAGGCCCGATGCTTAAAGGGCTACGCCTATACTCATAGAATCTGGGGTTACAGTACGTAACCAACGTTCTATTTCGTATAGGCTTCGCCCTTTAAGGCTGTCGCTGATGGGTTAAGGGCGAAGCGGATGTGGTCCTCGCCTCACTGGGTCCATTCGAACACCGTATGAAGCAGAAGCTTGCCCAAGAAACATCTTGTCACTCAGCTCCCCATGTGCGTAATTACGCATTGCGTAGTTATGTGTGCCATGCACAGACGCATGTTGTGTAACTATGCGTTCTGAATGCATGAATGCCCCGGAAAACCTTCAACGGGGGGGGAGCTGAAAAGAGCCATGAACCAACAGGTTTACGGCTGAACAATATGAACAGATTAATAATAACAGGAGAGCTGATTATTAATCAAATGAACTGATTGGTAACAATAGTCATGAACTGATTAGTGACAATAGAACCAAAGTAACAACCACAACTTGTGACTGATAACATCTCACACTGTAATGCATGCAGACAGATGTGAGTTAAACGGAGTTCCATGAAACAACAATATTCATTCTGTAAACACTAAAGACATAATGTGTCATGGAACGGGCCGTCACATCACTTAGATAAAAGCGAATTAATGAGCAGGGTGTTGACCACGCGGCCGCAGTGCAAAATGTCCTGCATTGTCATACCATTATGTAAAGCAGTCGAAAATGCAACACCCCTGATCGAGTGTGCTCTGAGGTTGACAGGAGGCTCTAAATCTGATGCTCTGTAGGCTTCAGAAATGGCCTCACACAGCCAGTGTGACAAGCGCTGGGTGGATAACGGGCGACCTGCAGATGCATCTCTATAATGCACAAACAGATGTTAAGTTTGACGCATTGCAGCTGTGCGCGCTATGTAACACGTCAACGCCCGCACCGGACAGAGAAGATGGAAGGACGCTACTTCTTCTGATCTGTGGGGGGGGGGGGGGAGAGAAAACCCCCTCCAACGATATCGCTCTTGATTTAAAAGAGCTTGGGATGTTTTTAGGCTTAAAAGCTGGGTTTGGTCTTAAATCAGCTGAGCTGCCGTCAGCCTGAATTCTGAGACATGACGGCGCAACAGAGAGGGCAGATAAATCACTCACCCTCTTAGCGGATGTTAAAGCCAGCAGCAGGGCTGTTTTAAGAGACAAGAATTTAAGTGGAACCTGATCCAGAGGCTCAAATGGAGCTTTGATCAGGGCCTGCAGGAGCAGCGTTAAATCCCACTGTGGAGCAAGTGGGCATGAAACAGGCGTGCGTCTCTGTACACCTTTTAGAAAACGCTTCATCAGCGGATGATTAAAAGCTGTTCTGTCTCCGAACCCTTCGTGGCAGGAAGAGATGGCTGCAGTGTACGTTTTAATCGTGCTGAACGCCAAGTTCCTGTCCATCAGCTGTTGTAGAAAGGACAGCATGCAACCTAGTGGACATGAGATGGCCTCTACACCCTTCTCAGTACACGAGCGCTGAAAAGCTGTCCGGTTGATGTGTACAGCGCTGCGGTAGATGCAGCACGTGAAACCTGGATTGTGCACACTACCTCCTGTGGGAGACCCATCCTCTCTAAGCGGATCCGTTCAGCGGCCAGACCCACAGGTGCTGGCCTATTTCTGGGTAACTCCTGATCGCTCCTCCTGCCTGGACAGCGGCCAGACCCACAGGTGCTGGCCTATTTCTGGGTAACTCCTGATCGCTCCTCCTGCCTGGAGGAGAGTGACCTCCCTCCACGGCATTTTCCACGGATGCCCCGACAGCAGGCGTTGCAGGACTGGGAACCATGGTGCTTTCATGTGCTCGGGGGCCACCAGGAGACCTGTCAATCCCTCCTCCTTAACTCAGTTCAGGAACAGTAAAATCAGAGGAGGTGGAGGAAACGCGTGAAGAAGCGTTTTGGGCCATGGGCTGTGGGCAAACGCATCCACCCCCAGCGGTGGTTCATCTCGCAGGCTCAGAGAAAACCATAATTGATACTGAGCGTTTTCTCGTATCGCAAACTGGTCCACAGCTGCTTTGCCAAACTTCTGCCACGTCTGAGCCATCAGGTCTGGATGGAGAGTCCAGTCCCCGTGACGTGGACTGCCCCTGGACATCACATCTGCCCCTTAGTTCAGAACATCGGGTATGTAGACTGCTCTGATGGAGAGCAGATTTTGGTGAGCCCAACACAGTAGCTTTTGCACAGTGTGTAACATCTGGGCTGGGCGCACACCCCCCTGACAGTTTATGTACGCAGCAGTCACGTTGTTGTCTGTGTGAATCAACACGTGTTGACTCTGCAGCACAGGCTCAAAATGTTGAATCACATTCAGCACCGTGCAGCACTCCAAAACATTTATGTGGGCTGATGTGTGATGGGGCCACAGCGCCCCTACTGCTTGAGATAGGCATGTCCCCCACCAGCCTGAGAGCACCACGCCTGTGAAGACTGACACGTGTGACGTGGGTCTGTTGACGGGGACTCCCTCCGACAGAACCAGGGTGTTTCCCCAGTGTCGGAGGTCTGCCCTCACGGAGTGAGGGACAGTGATCATCCGTCTCTTTTGTTTTACTGGATCCACACGCAGACGTGCAAACCACCTCTGGAGGCGTCTCATGTGTAGTAAACCCAGCGGGACCATTGTGTGAGCTGACGACATCGTCCCTATCAGCTTCATGATGGAAACAGCTGTTATCACTCTGCCAGGTCTTACGTGGTGGAGCTAGTTTTCCAGATTGTTGATTCTCGTTTGTGATAAACGAGCCCTCATGGTGGTTGAGTTTAGCTCCACTCCCAGATAAACAATTGTCTGGGCAGGGAAAATCGAACTTTTCTTCCAATTTATGGCGAAGCCCAGATTTCGATTTATTTTCGTGATGTTTCTACTTTCTCCATGACCCATTCTGTTCTCAGGGTTCTGACAGAATGATTATTATTTGTTTCAGGGAGCCTCACTTTTGAGCTCACACCTGCCTTCATGTGTGAGATATTTATTATCAGTCACAAGTTCATGACTGCTGATTTTATTGTTATTAATCAGTTTATCCTGAGGAGCTGTTGGTCTGCTCTGTTCATAATTACACTGTTACAATTTATATCCTCCGTTGTTCCTTTTCACAGCAGCAGGTCTGCTATCTCAGCCTTTTTCCTCACCAGAGATCTTTTCTCCGGTGCGCTCCTGCGCATGGAGCACGCAATTACGCCACGCGTAATTACGCACACAGAAGGCTGAGTGATGAAATGTTTTTTTGTTTAAGCAGATGCTTCATGTTGTGTCTGAATGGACCCAGTGTGGCATAGACTACATCCTGCTTCGCCTTTAACCCACCAGCGACAGCTCTTAAAGGGCGAAGCCTATACGAAATAGAACGTTGGTTACATACTGTATCTCCAGATTCTATGAGTATAGGTGCAGCCCTTTAAGCGCTGGGCCTCACTGGTTCCTAAATGGCTGAAGAAAAAAAGCTATTTGGGAGCCGATTCCCGGTCTCACCATAATTTATACGGACCCGAGGAGAGGCCCACACAGCAGGTGGGCGTGGACTAAAGTTTTCAGTGCAGCGCTGAGCACCTTAGGGATAAACCCACCAGCGACAGCTCTTAAAGGGCTACGCCTATACTCATAGAATCTGGGGTTACAGTACGTAACCAACTTTTTCTATGTCGGGAAAGTGGCAGAGGTCTCTGTGTGGAGCATTGTCATTCCCATATACATAAACAATTAACTTATTTTATTAATATATATTATTATTATTTTATAATTTAATAATATTAATTTACGCCACTCGTTTTTCCGTTAAATCATTGACATATCTACGTTATTGGTTAAAAAGATATTTGACGCATATTTAGGGTAAATAAAAAAATTAAGGGTGACGTAGCGCAGCTTTACCACGCAGTGGCGCTGTTTCACCATGGAAATAATTTGACCTGGTTCTTGGTATAGAAGCTCATTACAAAATTCTAATATTTGTTTATAATCATTAAGAAATCACCAATAATTTAAGTACGTGCTTTGTTTCAGTGCTAATGAAGAGTTGTGTAAATAAAAACAACCAAAGGATGGGTGTCTTTGATTAATTAATAATTTGATTAATTATTCATTAATAATTCAGCGTCGACTGTACATAATTATTTGTTTTGCTTTAATAGATTTCCTGTTTGCAGTTTCCAGGGAAACCGTAAGGCTCTTAGTTTTGGTCAGCAGAAGTTTAATCTTCACCTAATCTTCAGCCGGGCCAAGAGTTTGAAACAAAAGCCAAGAATCCAGCTGCAGGATGATCTGTACCTCGTAACAAAAAAACACCTGTCTTCAGTGGCTGCTCATCTGAAAGTATTTATCAGAAAAACTGGATTCAGTTACTGATTTCACCTCGTCTGGACTTTCTTATAATTCAGAAAACAAGTCAGAAGTGAGTGAAATAAAAGCCTAGTGTCGGTTGTCGTCCTCTCCTCTGCAGGATTGTGGTGTTGACATTGAAGAGGGCCCTAGAAAGGACCGGGGCCACGGGGCCCATCACCTCACTGTACTTTAGAGTTCCTGATCTGAACCTCATCAAAGTGTCCAACTACAACCAGTCTCCAACTACAACCAGTCTCCAACTACAACCAGTCTCCAACTACAGCCAGTCTCCAACTATACAACCAGTCTCCAACTACAGCCAGTCGACAGCAGATGATTCTTCTTGAAACTTGTTTTCAAGCTTAAAAAATACACCCTCTCCACTGCAGCACAAACTACTGCTCACTGTGAACACTGCTCTGTTTTCTGTTTATAAATTAAATTATAAACTTATGAATTATAAAGGTGTGCTAAATTATATCCTGTAAGCTGATTTACTACGACACATATTTGATATAAATCAAATATATTTATGAAACATACCATATTTACACTACATACACACTTTACACATTTTACTGACCACATACTCTGTGGATAAATACATCAAGTTCACACGAGAAGATGAAAAAAATGGCAAGTTGGCTTTCTTGGACTGTGAGGTCTCAGTCTCTGATAGAGGACATTTGCAAACTGAGGTGTACCACAAACCCACCCACACAGACCAGTATTTGCAGTTTGACTCCCATCATCCTCTGGAGCACAAGCTAGGAGTCATCAGGACTCTGTACCACAGAGCAGACAGCGTCCCCACTAACTCGGGAGCCAGGCAGAAGGAGAAATCCCACACAAAACAGGCTCTAGAGTAATGTGGATATCCTAACTGGGCCTTCCTGAAAGCAGAGAAGAAACCCAAACAGGACTCCAGTCAGCCATCAGGTGAAAAAGAGGAACCCAGACCCAGACCCGTGGTCATTCCGTATGTTGCGGGTTAATTCCAAAATGTTTGCTGTTTTATTTTGTATCATAAGCAAGGTTTAATTTGAAAACCAGAAGCTGCGGCATTTACACTTCCTGTTTAGCGACGCACTGTCAGAAGTAATTTATTTTATTTGTTTTGACCGAAATGTGGTTTAAAATGTGTCTGATATTATTTTTACCTTATTAGCATTTAGGCTAACAACAGCATGTCTTAGCTTCATGTGTCATTTCAGCTCTTTCATGCTTGTATATTTTACAGTTTTACTCTGACCAACAGTGTTTTGAATAAAATTCAGCCAAAACTATTGATGCTTCAACACTGGGAAGAGTTATCTATCTGTAGCTCCAAGGGAAATAAACACAGAAAAAAACTACAGTTGGTTTATGAAGCTGTGCAAATTTTTAATCATCAAAGAGGATAAACATGTTGAGACAGCAAACACCTCGTGTCCATCAAGCAGCAATGCATCTGGTACTCATTAGTGCACCTTTATTCCTGGCGCACTCCTGATGCGCACTCCTACCACCTCATGTACTAACGAGATAGATACATGCCGGGACGGCACTTATGCAGCTGATTACCTGGGTACACCTTTATTCCTCATGTACACTCCTACCAACTAATGCACCCAAGTGTCAAACTGCATATGTAACGTCCACACGACAGACGCCACCTCAACACATGGAACGAATTTGAGGGTTATTTATAAACTTGGGAACATACGTCACTGCGTTGGGGGCGTGCGTGTATAACATACGTCACTGCTTCTGTGGCGTGCGTGCGTCTGTAATTCTAGAACATAATATTCCTGTGATGTCATTCATGACATCAGAGTCTGGATGTAAAAAAACATTAGAGGGATTATTTGTTTACCAACACGGCGGATGCGCGCGCAGCCAGTCTGCAGGAAGAGCCGGTGTCTTGTGTGTCTCTTGTATGAAGAGGGCGCACAGAGGCGGCTCCGACCGTCTTCACAGCTCTACTCATAGATTTCTTCACTCAATGTCTTGGTGGCTGACTGATATTTGTCAGGCTAAAGTGAACATGTCAAAAGTTGTAGATTCTCTCAGCGATTAAAAAAAAAACTGCTACTGGAGTCCACGTGAAACTCACTTCACCTGGTGGCCCATCCACCCACAGGTAAATATCACAGTAAGATGGTGCATTATAAACTTGTCATGTAAGTCATGGAGAGATCAAGTTACATGCACTGACTCACAAAATGTATTGATCTTCACGGAAATAATGTCAACAATAATAATACTAATGTCAATAAGCTCAATAATTGAAACGATCTTGCTAATCATATTTTATTTTGCGGTTTTACAGATGCACTCCCAGCTGTCCTCATTCTGCTCAGTCCTGCGTTGATGGACTCTCACTCCTGCTTGAGTCACCATAATTAGACAGTGTCTTACCTGAGAGAAGATAAAAAGGCTAATAATAATAATAATGAATGTAATTTGTAATGCACTTTTCATTAACAAAAATCTCAAAGTGCTACAGAGTGCAACTAAAATCTGTAATAAAATCAACTAAAATCAATGATAAAATCAACTAAAATCAAAGATAAAATCAACAAAAATCAATAATAAAATCAACTAAAATCAAAGATAAAATCAACTAGATTCTAGAATTGCGCCGCTCAAGGTGGCTGCATGTTGGAGCAGCTCTGTTACTTTCATTCTGAGATTTTGCTTTTGGAAACGTTAATTCCTCTTTTTCTGGATGTAAGTCACATTTCTTTGGATGATTGTTTCCTCTGGTATCAGATGTTGTGCAGCTGGAAGGATTTTTACTGAAACTTTTTTAGTTTTGGACATTTGTTATGATGCGTAACCATGGCAACAAGGCAGTTTTCTACAACCAACAGCAGCTGATTAACATCTCAAAAGCTCAAATAATATCTCAGCTACAGCCCCAAATCTCAAGTGAGTTGAAAAGGATGTTCTGTGGATGCATTCTCATCTACCTGCCAGCTGTGCTCGAGTGCCTGACCACAGAGATCCTGGAACTAGCAGGAAACACGGCTCATGACAGCTGAAGGACAGGATTGTCCCTCGGCACCTACAGTTGGCTGTCCGCAGCGACGAGGAGCTCGGCAGACTGCTGGGAGGAGTGGCCATCGCTCTGGGAGGAGTTCTGCCCGGCATTCGGACGGTCCTACAGGCCGGGAGAACTGAGAGGCCAGCCAAGTCTGGGTGGACGGATCGAACGGCATCTGCAGCCAGTTTCTTAAGATCCACTGTGGGATGGACCTTTACAAGAGATCCTTCCTGCCTACAGCCATAAGTGTCTATAACATCTCTTAATGAAATGAGGACAACGAGTTACTACAACAAATAATTTCTCTCTGGGATTAATAAAGTATTTTTGAATTGAATTTGAATTGAACTAAAATCAATGATAAAATCAACTAAAATCAAAGATAAAATCAACAAAAATCAAAGATAAAATCAACTAAATCAAAGATAAAATCAACTAAAATCAAAGATAAAATCAACAAAAATCAATAAAATCAAAATCTAAAATAGTTAAATCTGGTCCTCTGGACATTCAATGTCCAGAGGACCAGATTTAACTTTTTTAGATTTTTCTATCTGGATTATTGAGCATGCATCAGGATAATAATAAAATCAACTAAAATCAGTGATACAATCAACTAAAATCAATGATAAAATCAACTATAATCAAAAATGAAATCAACAAAAATCAATAATAAAATCAACTAAAATCTGTAATAAAATCAACTAAAATCAATGATAAAATCAACTAAAATCAAAGATAAAATCAACAAAAATCAATAATAAAATCAACTAAAATCAGTGATACAATCAACTAAAATCAATGATAAAATCAACTAAAATCAAAGATAAAATAACAAAAATCAATAATAAAATCAACTAAAATCAGTGATACAATCAACTAAAATCAATGATAAAATCAACTAAAATCAAAGATAAAATCAACAAAAATCAAAGATAAAATCAACTAAGATCTGTAATAAAATAAACTAAAATCAAAGATAAAATCAACAAAAATCAAAGATAAAATCAACAAAAATCAATGATAAAATCAACAAAAATCAATAATAAAATCAACTAAAATCTGTAATAAAATAACTAAAATCAATGATAAAATCAACTAAAATCAAAGATAAAAATCAATAAAAATCAAAGATAAAATCAACTAAAAATCAACTAAAATCAAAGATAATATCAACAAAAATCAATAATAAAATCAACTAAAATCAAAGATAAAATCAACTAAAATCAATGATAAAATCAACTAAAATCAAAGACAAAATCAACAAAAATCAAAGATAAAATCAACAAAAATCAATGATAAAATCAACTAAAATCAGTGATACAATCATGTGGAGACAGAATAGGCTTGCTTAAAAGGAAAAGTCTTTAAGCCTTTGGCTGGGGCCAATTTCAACTATTTTTATATGTGAATGTGAGGCCCATGTTTGTTTGTTTGCCATTCTTAAATATTATTCATATTTATTTTTGATTACTTAATTTCATATTTATATTCCAGGTGGAAGGTGCAGTCCAGTCTTGTGTGGGTTCCGTTCCACTCGTGTCTCGTGCATCACAGCTTGTGAGTGAATTTCTGTTCATGTTACCTTGAACCATCCTTTTGTCTTTTAGTTGACTGAACACTGGAAAGCCTCAGCCTTGGCTGAATATTTATTTTAAGAATCATTATTGCCTCCGTTAGAATAGGTTTTTTAACTTAGTGTTAATAAAATTTATATTGTATCTTGGAACAATCTCCTGCTTACTTGTAGACAAACCCAAGTGCCTTTTCTGTGTATAAATTATGTCCTTGGATGAAAGTCCTAACATGGTGATCCAGTAAGGTTATAAAATAAAAATAACATCCATACCCAAGCTCATCACATATGTATGCAAATTGTTCTAGTGTTATGTAATTAGTTATTTAAAGGTTTTTAATTATTTTAAACATTCTTCAATTAAAACACATTTGAGCATCATACTGTTTTTTTTATTATTTAATTTGTGGATTGATTCAGTTGTATTCAAAGGAAAACAAGTGTAATTTACAATATCTAGTAAAAAAAAAAAAAAACAACCTTAACTATTTAACATTTTATAACTGTACACTATAAATTGATAGTGGATTATAGATTTTTTTTTTAAATTATGCAATTTCATTTGAAAGAAATTGGCACATTTCTGTATTTTTCATGAGTAACAACTATTTACAGTATTTACAGTGATTCACAGCTTGAGACTGAATATTAAAAATGTGAAGGAACAAAAGGGTGAGACTTGTGCAGTTATAAAGCCCTGGCACACTCCTATACTCAAGTCCTTCATTTACAGACCAAGAGCCCACGGGCATTTTCAGTCCACCATCAGCAGTAGTTGCTGGTTTAGCATGCATGTGCAGACAGGCCTGGAAAGTCTTGTTCTTGCATTATAATAACATGTTGTGAAAAGATGCATGCGTATAAGGGTCTAAAAACATTACGTTATTGATGACGTGCAGCTCATGCAGTGTTCCTGTCAAACATAAACAAAGAAGAAGATAAATTTAATGTTTAGAGCCATCATGAACTTCATCATACATTTGTATTTTCTTTCTGTTTAGGTGAGGAGTGTTACTCTTAATTAAGTAAATGTTGCAAAACTTTTTTCAAGAAGGGAGCATTTTGAACTAATGAGTGGAACAGGATAAAATACATGTTCATAATATCTTGATTTTCTTGAGTATAAGAAGAAAAAACAAACATTAAAGTCTCAGACGTTTGGAGAGAACAAGTTGATGAAGTGATTTAACAGCTCATTGAGAATACTAACAGAGTTATTGTCTCTGTCAAACAAACAGGTTTGACTGGTAAATTTCCTCTTTAAATTATGACATAATTCACATATTGTTCTCTTGTCTATACAGGTAAAGCTTTGAATAAACAAAAGCTTTTTTTTTTCTTCAGGGGAAATATAAGTGCAGTTTTTCTGTGTATTTTTCTTTCCAATATATTTTCAAAAATCAGCCATGACTGTAATGATCTGGATGTTTGAAACTGAGACCTTAAGGGTCATTTTGATCCAAGGTCAGTGGGAAGGTTAAACCAGATCAACCATTCCCTTCTTTTAAGTCAGGTAAAATGATGCTGAAGACCAAAACCTGGCTGAAGTTTTACTCCATCCCTCACATGTTGAACCAATGGTTTGGGCCTAATACAAATTATTATAATTCATACATTGTATCACTTCTGTCACACAGCCTGACATATTATTTCTCTGTTCATCATCTAAACAAATCATAAACCTCATCATTCAGAATTTTTAAAATGTGAATTACTGTATATCTTGTGATTTAGCTGGCATGTTTGATAGTAATGCCATCATAATGCAACACACACAAATGACTGGCCTGTGGCTAGAATGGTCCTTGAAGGAATGCATAGCCCCTGATCATTTTCATGCCAGAGATTTAGGCTAAACTGATATTAAGTTGAGAAATAAAAGAGTTGTAGTCGTTTTGGTCAAACCAAATGTTAACCCACTATTGGTAAAATCAACCAAGGTGTTGCCATTTTTACAGGTCTCCCTTGCAAATGAATCCTTGTGACGCAGTGAGATCAACCTGTATAAATAAAGGTTGAACGAGTTTTTGTGTTGTTCAAGGTTAATTAACCGTGGAGGCCTTCTTAAATTGGGTTGACTCCACAAGTTAATAAGTTGAAGCCAGTGGCACACATATTTGCTGAATTTGGTTTAAATAATCGGAAATGAGCACAGAAATTAGTAAATTAGCTACAAAAATCTTAAATTAGCAAAAAAATAGCTAAAAAGAAAATCCGGAAAGAAGATTAAATCACCAGAAGGAAGTCGAGGGAGCACAACTTTGCCCAGTTAGGCTTAAAGACAGAAATGAGCACAAAACAGTGGAAATTATCTGGAAAAAGCAGAAATTTGCCCCCCCAGCTAAATAGTAGAAGTTTGAGTTACCAGAAGGAAGTGGAGAGAGCACAATTTTGCTGAATTAGGCTGAGAAAAGTTTAAATAAGTGCAAAAAATATGGAATTAGTTGAAACAGCTAAATTCAGCATAAAACAGCTGAAATAGCAGAAATAGCAAACTTACAGAAATAGGACGAAAGGAGCATAACACACATACTATATGTTAGTTATGTGCAATATACATAATATGCATTTTAGTTTACTACCTTAATTATTTACACAAATTCATCCTACTTGCACCATTATATTCTACCATATTGTTGTTTACTATTTTCTCTTAGGATCTTGTAAATATTATAAGTACTTTTTTTAATTTTTATGCACTTCATTTCTTATTGCATGCTTTAATATTTTTCTTGTTTTGTTTGTTTTTTTTGTTTTTGGCAAGTCAAAAACGTTCTTCTCATCCTGAGCATTTCTGTTACCTTGTGTTAACCTATAACACATAAACATAACTTGAACTTGAACAAGCGAAAATGATCAGAAAGAAGTTAGAAGAAGCACAAAAATGTTGTAGTTAGCAGAAAGAATGTGAAAGGAGCACAAAATAGCTGAAATGAGCTGAAATGAGCTGAAAAAAATGCTTAAATTTCACAAGGAAGCTGAAAGAAGCTGAACCAGAACAAGATGTGATAGGAGCAGTAAAATGATCTAAATATTTGAAGGATGTAAAATGAGCTCAATTCATTTTCTATGAGAAAAAAAAAAGTCAGAAAAGGATAAATATTTAAAAAAAGCTAAAGTTTCACCAAAAGTCATAGCATCCTTATCCTGAACAATCATTGATATATGATTTGTTGAAATAGTACAAAAATTTTGGAACGAGAAAGATGCTGAAAAATGGATCTCAATAGTTAGAATGCTTCATAAACATTCACACAATTAATTTGCCGACCTTTTTCATAGCAATAATGCAACAAAATAAAGCAACAGGAGGTAATGCGCAAATGCGGCCACTAGATGGCGGCAGCCAGCTAACTCATCGATCTATTTAAACCTACCTGACTCTGCGTATGTAGTCGAATTAAATTCAACATTTTATTGCTTTATCTCCGTGTGGCGATAAGATTAGGTGTTGAAGTACCGAGCATCAGTTTCGGTGGAAGTCTGAACAGGTTACGCAAGAGTTTGGCAGTTTGTTTAACACCGCCCATCAGGTGTAGCTGCAGGCTGAGTCACGTTTTCACTTCCGTCCAGACGGGAGCGACTCTCTGCTGGGACTGCTGAATTCATGCCTCATGCCTTTTGGGACGTCGGGGAAGAGACTTTTCCACTGGAATTAGACAGACCCGCGGGAGGGGACGGAGTATAAATGTTTTTCCACAAGTGTAATCGGACATGGCAGCTGGTGTTACTCGCAGGACTCGTGTTGCCAGGTGAGTTTAAAGCGCAGGCCTTCACCTGTCAGACATGGATCAACTATAAAGTCACAAGTCCTCGTTTGTTGACTTCTAATGAGGAACTTGTGCTTTCTAATGTCCCACTAGCGTTATTAAGGCTTTAGGTCCAATGGTTATTTTAATGTTATATTCTTAAAAGTTTGTTTAGGCAGCAGGTGCTGGTCTTTAAACCAGGTACAATATATAATCTCAGAAACGCCCAACATGGGAAGGCTTTGCCATGTATTTCACCCAAACTATAATATTTAAGCATTGTGTAGAAATAAGAGGCTAGAAGAACTTTTAACAGTAACTTAGTTTTTAGGTTCTTTTCATACTCTTTCCTTGTGGAAGAATTTGGGTCTGATCTTATGAAGGTGTTTGTAAATTGATAGGTCTTTAAAAAGCCCAGGCAGAATGACAAAAGTGTTTTTATTCAGCCATTCAGTTGTAGATTTGAGGATTTGCTTTTGATCTTTGTCCTGTTGCATTGGAGCCAGACTTCAATTCCTCAATGGATGGCCTCATCCGTCCATCCATTATCTTTACCCGCTTCTTTCTTTTGGAGTCGCTGGTGCCCATGTCCAGCTATCACTGTGCGAGAGGTGGGGGACACCCTGAAGAAGTCCCAAGTCCATCACAGACATGGAGACAAACGAGACAAACAACCAAATGTAGCGTTCAGGCGTTACTGTTTCATACCTATTTGCAATACCTTGGTGGTCCTCAGGCTGCTTCTGTGAGTAGCGAGTCGTCTGGCCTAAAACATCTGATTGTTGTGCATGATGATTGATTGATTTGAATAGGTGTGTTTTGCACGTGTTAAAAGTCTACTTTTGAAATCCCAACATGAGGTTGTCTTGAAACACAGCAGTGAAGGCGGTTTGCAGGCTGTAAACTGAGGAAGTCCTCTGGATGGGGGATGGAATGTTTCTTACTGGTCCAGATGACACGATTTATTTGCAATCCCATTTCTGATTTTTTATTTTATTTTATTAATTATGTGAATGAGTAATGGTAATGGAGATAAACATCTATTTATTTAAAATATTAACCATATTTGTGCCTTTGTTGACAAACAGCAGGGGGTGTCTAGATCCACGTCTGTCAGGTTTTAGTTTTCCTGCTCCAACGTGCCTGATTTAAACCGTTGATTTTCCTCTTCAGCGTTTGATCAAGTTCTGCAAAAATCTGTGAATGTCCCATTTCTTTCAGTAAGGTGTTTTGAAGTAGAAATAAATCTAAAACATGCAGGAGAGTGGTCCTTGAGGAGCAGAGGTTTACAGACATGACATCAACATATCTATTCCCAAGTGATTCAAGCCAACCTTAACCAATTCAAACTCTTTTCTAACCCTAACATACAGTAAATGCTTTTTTTTTGTTGCTATATTTTGGTTTCTTTTATTGTGATTTCCATATATTCTTTATTTTTTTTGCTCTTACCCATTGACCCCTCACCCTAATGTTGACCACATTTTAACCAGTAAATGTGTTGGAGTATCCGATAATAGGTATAAATATTTCATATTTGTAAAAGTCAGGGTTTCAAGTGACTAAAAACTGACATGGCAAAGGAACAACCCCACACACCCAGATTTGGTGGTTACAAAACCGGCCCAAATCATAATTTCTCCACCTCCATGCCTGACCGTTACGGTAATGTATTTATTTAGTTATGATGGGGTTAGTTTTTGCTGCGCTTTATCATTACTTTGTGTACAACGAGTTTTTCACTCATGCCTTGTTTGAAACTTTTTTTTTTTTTAATAAGAGCATTTTTCCCGTCAGTGTTGACAAATGAATCATGAATTGTCGCTCTTTAGCTGTAACTGGGTGATTCTCTCTTCAGCGAGTCAGGAGAGATAAAAGCTTGATTGTGAAATTATTCAATTGGGTGTAAAAGTTGAACAAGACCCAGCATGTGTCAACATACTTTTGTCCAACAACAATGACACACCAGTGCCTTACACCAGTGCCTTACACCAGTGACTTTCACACTTTCTTTCATATCCAACAGTGTGTATTCTATGAGCCAGTGTGTGTGTGTGTTAATGTTATCTGTTAGTGTAACAAAGTTAAGTCAGGTCCTCTGGACGTCCAAGACTTTGTTAGATTCTTCTACCTGGATTATTGAGCATGCATCAGGTTGTCTGTTAATGTTATTCAGGGCCTGTTCAGGATTCAAATGGGCGAAGTCATCCAGCCTTGCTATCAAAGATAAGCTTTGTTGAACATAACACCTGCTGTCTCTGTGCCATGAGCCTAACATGGCCATGTCATCAAACCCAAATATGCTAAGCACACAGTCAGCAGTGTTCTTGTTTTGTAAAGGTTACAAAATAAGCCTTTTCAGGTAGACCGCACAGCTGTAAAAACTCATGGTTGGTCAAAAATTGTTTCCTATCGCTGCACAGTTTTCTTCCCATATTTGTGGAAGGCTATCGATTTCCATGTGAAATCTGTGATTTGCAGCAGTTTAAATATTTTTGGTTATTGCAATGGTTTATTGTCTGGGTGTCCAAAAACGCCTTTAAAAAGCTTTCAGTTGATCCCAAATGCTGCTGCTGAGTTTTAATGAGAGTTGGTAGTAGAGATCATATCTCTCCAGTTTTAGCTTCTCCATTCAAAATCTTACAAAGCTCTCAGCAACCTTGCTCCATCTTATATTCAAGGTCTTATTGTTCCATATTTTCCTAATAGAGCACTCCACTCTCAGACTGCAGGCTTAAGCCCCCAGTATACTGCCGCGTACTTCCATACGCAGAGGTACGCACGTACGTACGCAGAGGTACGAGCGTACCCCCCAGGGCATGTCCGTGCAAAGCTCAATTTTTTACGACCGCATACGCGTACGCGGTGTCGCACAATAAACTGCCCAGCGACGGACTGTTTTGTATGCGACACCAATGTATTAAATTCCCCTTCTTCATCCCTGATCTGGCCTTTTGTTTTGTTTTTTTGCCAAGAGGCAGTGATCTCTTCCTCCTCCGTTGATGCCATGACTGAAATGGTGAGAAATGAAAGAATTTGTCACGAGCGAATTAAACTCAGGTCCAGCTTGGCTGCGGGAGGGTCTGGAGATTTCCTGGTGGGCTGGTCTGATGTGTGGAATGTAGAGCCAGCGCGCTCTGTTTTTTTTTAATTTTTTTAGATCTTTTTATTAACAACATATAAACACAGAACACCGCTGGGCGGAGGCTGCCAGCGCTCGCTTTTTTTTTCCTTTTTTCCGACCTGTCAATCATTCCAGTTGGCGTGTCAGCAAATGACCAATCGGCAACCTCAATTTGTCCCAAAGGTAAACGCCCCTTGTCTGTGAAGCTGCTCTGCAGCTGCTCGGGGTGTACGCTGGAGTATCATGTCTGAACCCTCTGCGTACAGTACACGCATACATACGCGTGAACGGACGTACGCGGCTGTATACTGGAGCCTTTACTTGTGGTTCCTAGTGTTTCCAAGAGCAGAATGGGAGGAAGATCTTTCAGTTATCAGGCTCCTCTCATGTGGAACCAACTTTCCAGTTTCTGTCTATGAGGCTGACACATTGTCCAGTTTTAAGACTGGGCTTAAGACTTTCCTTTTGGATAAATCCTGTAGTTAGGGTTATGCTACCATAGATGGAACTGGAGGACAAACTGACCTAATTTTTAAAAAAGAATTGTTACAAATGCATTCATATGAATAGTTTAAATTTGAAATTATTTCTGTCTTAACATGTGATTCTCAGCCTGCCATTGTGTATCTGTTCCCCTCAAACTCAGCCGGTCGAAGCAAATGGCCTCTTGTCCTTAGCCTGGTTCTGTTAGAGGTTTCTTCCTCATGAAGGAGTTATTTTTTCACTGTTGCCTTTATGTCATCAAAGTTCATGCTCAATCATCCAGGCACCAAATCTAATAATGCTCAGTCAGGTCATCTGGACAGTTTCTTTTTTTTTTAGAGACGTTTCGCCTTCTATCCGGAGGGCTTCATCAGTCTGAGGAGTCCTAAGTAAACCATTTCCCCACTAAACAGTACACTCCCTAAGTGGACCAACCAGTTTGCTGGAGATAAGATGCTGCCTTCATGCTTGCTCAAGACGAGAGTTCTGCAATGAAGTTAAATTCAAAGCAGCCTTCTCCTCAGATAAATAATGTTTCAAACTTAATTTTATGTATATTAATGTCTCTGTACAGTGCCCTGAAATGACTTCTGTTGTGACTTTGCGCTATATTGACTTTGATCCTACAAGTACCTGTTGACCTTGCCAGGCCAGCGCTGTAAGAATTTGTTCTTAGCGTTTATGCCTGGTTAAGTAAAGGTGAAATAAATATAAATAAAGTGAAATGAATTGGAACTTTTTCAGTTAAAATGTCTTTGTAAACACAGCACCATTTCTAGACATGTCTTCGTCCACATGAAAATGCTTAAAACGGTCAAAAACTCAGTGGAAACCATGCCAGGCCTGTATGTGGTGCTGTAACACTGCTTCATATACACCAAAAACAGGAAGCAAGGCGTGGAGCATGCACACAGAGCTTGCACACAGATTTGAACAATAATAACAAGCGGACCCTCTTGGGTTGAATGTTAGATTGAAGGAGGATCTCTGACATGATTATTTTCTAAGGGTTGTGTTTTGGCTACCTAAGGGTGGATTTTCACAGTAGAACTTGTGTTGGCATCTCTTATGAATATCCGGCACAATAACATTCTTTCAAGGTTTACAAAAACAAATTTAAGGAAGTCAAAATTCCAGCAATAGTAGAAAATAGCAAACGGCTTCATTAACCAACCATTTGTTTCATATGGTGCCAACAAAGACGTCAGAACCCTGCGTCTCTGATTTTTATTGGAATACAGCCTAAATGTGTCGTTCTTTTTTTCAGGGGATATGAGTTAGTTTTATTTGTACAGTAAATTAAACAGAGAGGTGTTTGTCGTTGCATCACTGATCAACCATACAGATACGAACGATCAAGACCGGTTTGACCTGAATTCCTGCTTGAACACTGTGAGCCTTCAGAGGTGTTTATTACAGGCTTACTTTAATGTCATTGTTCTACATAAGGATCTGTCTTTCCACCAGTTTTCTATACAGTATATCAGTTTTCTTACCAATCACCTACATTTAAGCATGCTGTATTGTTCCAAACATTTACTGTAGCTTCTTAAAATGCTCTTAAAGAAAAACCCATGACATTACTCCACTTTAACGTTGTCTCACCTCTCCGCAGCCTTCACCCAGGAGCCAACTGGAAAACAGAACTAGTGTCCGACATTAGTAACCGCCTCATGTTTATGAGCTGTGTATTTGATTTTTAGAACATTTGAAACGAAAGGCCCGTCTCAATTCAATTTGTCTGATTTATCCAGACTTTGCACCAGGAACGGTACTCTGGCTACAGTTTTCTAACACATTGTTCTTTATTTCAGGGATACGACAGGTCTGTGGAATAGAAATTTTCACTCCGAGTGAGGTGGAAGCTGTCAACGGGACCAGCGTGAAACTGAAGTGCACCTTCAGCTCCACTCATTCTGTGTCACTTCAGTCAGTCACCGTGTCCTGGTCCTTCCGACCCCTTACGGGAGGAACTGATGAATCGGTGAGTAGAAATAATTTTCTGGATCAAATACTGCTTGTTTATTTAAATAGCATCAATGGATTGTAGCTAATTCTGTAGAGTCTTATTCTGTTCACGTAGACTGAAGATTCAAAGGTAAGTACCTTCATATTTAGTTTATTTTCCTCATTTGTAGTTTTTCTTCTCGGTTGTTGATGAATCTATTTTCTCTCCGTTTACCATTTTTGGATTTTTTTTTATTTTTTGGGTTTTGAATTAAAACTGTACTCAAAACACTATTAAAACTAAGATGAAACTGTACTCTGGTTAAATCCTGAGAAATAGTTACAGACTAGTTGGACTTTTATACTCTCCAGGTTAAGATGCACTTTTGGAAATCTCAAAGTTCATGTTCCATAATCCAGATAGAAAAATCCAACAAAGTTAAGTCAGGTCCTCTGGACGTTTTTTGCTGAAACGTTTTGTCTTTCGTTCAAAAGACTTCATCAGTCCGAGGAGCCACAACAAACTCAGTCTTATAAATAGCACCTTACGTAGTGGGTCAACCAGTTTGATGGTGCAAAGATGGTTTCTAGAGTTCACCCTCTCCCCCGCCGACTCATTTGAGGTAGTTTTGGCCAAAGTGTTTCAAATTATCAAAGTTCATGCTCAAAATATAATAATAGTATAATCATTTTGGAAATAGTATTTTTACTTACTTACCTTTTTGTTTTTGATTTGTGACCCCTGCTGTGACAGAGCTCAAGTTCTAGTGCAATTTAAAAATTTTATTTTTTTGCTGTAAAAAATATTTGCATATAGATGAGTTACACTGTCTAGCAATACCAGCAACTAGCATAAAATCTTCCTATTCTACCTTTACATTGAAGTTTTCTACAAGGTATGTCTTCAAAAATAATCCCTTTACATTAATTCTTTTTTATTTCCTTTAAAATATATCATTTTTCTCTGCCGGTTGCTGTACTGCCCATAATCAATTTGTATAATGTTACTGAGAAGCTGAAGGATTCTTCTTTTTACACATATGTTGAATTTCTATTGACATCACTCCAGACCAAAAAAATCAAGTTTTTAACCTGACACTCGTGTAAACAAAAGGATCTTGTTGATAATCAGGTGACAAATCACATAAAAGTTCAACAAACTGTCAATTAGAAGCTTTTGAGGTGGAAAATTGGAAAATGATAATAATTCAATAAAGAAGAATTCCTCGTTGTCTCATTTTGCCAGCATATGCAGTTTCCTCAACCATTATACAAGCAGGGTGCCCTGTCAACAGAACTGAGCGCCCTGCTACTGGACACCCCCCCCCCCCCCCCCGCGCGCTTGACATCTGTTGATATTAACATTAGCACTAAGCTAGCGGCACATAATATGATGTACTAGCTAACAAGCTACATGTTGGATGCTGTCCATCACAGTGCACTAAAATTCATAACTGGCTGTAACTACCGTACCCATCACTGCACCCTGTATTCACTGGTTAACTGGACATCATTAACTTCACGCACACTCTCACTGGTACATTTTCATCTTTAAATCACTTCTTGGTCTGCTGCCTTCATACATCTCCTCCTACATGTCTCTGCGTGAGTGCAGCTACAGCGTGCGCTCTCAGGACATTATTGCCTGCAGTGTTCCCTCAGTGAGGACTGAACTCAGCAAAAGGGCCTTCTCCTACTCTGCTCCTTGTTATTGTTATCCACTGTTGTCATCACTTTGTTAAAGAAATCAGGTCTCTTTTGTAACTGAGTCCCCGAGGCTCAATGGGATTAACCTGTATAATTAAAGGCTGAAGGAATGAATAATCCAGGTATAAAATCCAACAATTTTCATCTGGACGGTTTCTATTTTTTTTGTGCTGCGACGTTTCGTTCTCCATCCAGAAGGTTGGAACAAACAAAACTTATTCTCCCCCAACAGCTTACTCCAAATTGGAAAAAAAAACTGTTATGTTGGTGCTAAGATGGCCTCTGGGGTATGCCCTCTCCTCCGGTGCCCTCCCTCTCCCCCGTCATCACAGTCATGTCAAACTGGTTCAAAACACCAAAGTCCATGCTCATTAATGCAGGTATAAAATCCAAAATCCTGATGCATGCTCAATAATCCAGGTAGAAAAATCCAAAAAAGTTCAATCTGGTCCTCTGGACATTCAAAAAAAAAAACAAAGCAAAAAAATGTAGAAACGTTTCGTCTCTCATCCGAAAGACTTCCTCAGTCTGAGGTGCTGTATTCAGCTCAGTCTCTTAAATAGCACCTTCTCAGAGTGGATCAACCAGTTTTGCTGATGACAACCAAAACCAGCTGATCACATGCTCAAGAAAGACCATCAGCCTAACAATGGATCATTAGCACACTGATGGCTGTTTACTGTTCACAGAGGGCTGAGTGATACTAGCAATCACAGCATTGTAAGAGGGGGAGAGTTGAACCCAGAGGCCTCCACCCCTGTTTAATGATGGACGATTTCTTTTCACAAAGATGGCCTCCTTTACTCCTCTCTCAAACCATCGTTCCTCTCTGTCCAGGATGTGAACATCATCATCCCTGAAAGAGTGACCGCTGGCCTGGAGATGCGTGAAGACCGCAGAGTCCTGGCCTGATGATGTTGATCTTCTGTGCTGGTCCATCCTTTTGGCCAGTGGCTGTTTAGTTTCCCCGATGTAAAACTGATCACAGCCCTCCTGACACTGAACAGCATACACAATATTACTCTGTTTGTGCCGTGGGACTGGATCTTTGGGATGAACCAGTCTTTGCCGTAATGTATTTTGGGGTTTAAAAGCCACTGGGACGTTGTGTTTAGAAAATAAATGTCTCAGTTTCTCTGATACTCCCTCAACATACAGAATGACCACTGGTCTGGGTTCCTCCTTTTCACCTGATGGCTGACTGGAGTCCTGTTTGGGTTTCTTCTCTGCTTTCAAGAAGGCCCAGTTAGGATATCCACATTTATCTAGAGCCTGTCTTGTGTGGGATTTCTCCTTCTGCCTGACTCCTGAGTTAGTGGGGATGCTGTCTGCTCTGTGATACAGAGTCCTGATGACTCCTAACTTGTGCTCCAAAGGGTGATGGTAGTCAAACTGCAAATTCTAAAAGTGGGAGTCAAACTGCAAAGTATTGCAAAGTTTTGCTCCCACTTTTAGAATTTGCAGTTTGACTACCATCACCCTTTGAAGCACAAGTTAGGAGTCATCAGGACTCTGTATCACAGAGCAGACAGCATCCCCACTAACTCAGGAGCCAGGCAGAAGGAGAAATCCCACACAAGACAGGCTCTAGATAAATGTGGATATCCTAACTGGGCCTTCCTGAAAGCAGAGAAGAAACCCAAACAGGACTCCAGTCAGCCAACAGGTGAAAAGGTGGAACCCAGACCAGTGGTCATTCCGTATGTTGAGGGAGTATCAGAGAAACTGAGACGTTTATTTTCTAAATACAACGTCCCAGTGGCTTTTAAACCCCAAAATACATTACGGCAAAGACTGGTTCATCCCAAAGATCCAGTCCCCCGGCACAAACAGAGTAATGTTGTGTATGCTGTTCAGTGTCAGGAGGGCTGTGATCAGTCTTACATCGGGGAAACTAAACAGCCACTGGCCAAAAGGATGGCCCAGCACAGAAGATCAACATCATCAGGCCAGGACTCTGCGGTCTACACTCATCTCCAGGCCAGAGGTCACTCTTTCAGGGATGAAGATGTTCACATCCTGGACAGAGAGGAACGATGGTTTGAGAGATGAGTAAAGGAGGCCATCTTTGTGAAAAGAAATCGTCCATTGTTAAACAGTGGTGGAGGCCTCCGGGTTCAACTGTCCCCCTCTTACAATGCTGTGATTGCTAGTATCACTCAGCCCTCTGTGAATAGTAAACAGCCATCAGTGTGCTAATGATCCATTGTTAGGCTGATGGTCCTTCCTGACCATGTGATCAGCTGGTTTTGGTTGTCAGCAGCAAACTGGTTGATCCACTCTGAGAAGGTGCTATTTAAGAGACTGAGCTGAAAATAGCACCTCAGACTGAGGAAGTCTCTCGGATGAGAGACGAAATGTTTCTACATTTTTTTGCTTTTTTTTTTTTTTTTTGAATGTCCAGAGTTCCAGATTGAACTTTTTTGGATAGAAAATCCAATGTTCAGTCAGGTCATCTGGATGGTTTCTTTTTTTGTGTGTGTTGAGACGTTTCACTCTCCATTCGAAAGGCTTCATCAGGTAAATGGGTAATGCTCTGCTTCCCTCACGCTGAGCCATCAACACCCCCCCCCCCCCCCCCGACAAATGTTGGTACAAACAATGCACGACACAGTCGTGTCTCTGGCATCCCCATCTTCTGTCAACAAAAAAATTTCGGACAATATGAGTGCCCTGATAAGGCAGGTAAACTAGAGCAAACACTGATATGTTTGCTCAGACCTCAACATTTTAGCCAGCATGTTTTTCTTTACCAATTATTAGGCGGTTGTGAAGGTTCTTTTTCATCATATCTGAGTAAATGGCTGAAATATGAGTGTTTCCTTGTGGGTGGCACTCGGAAACCATCTCCACTTAGACACAAACTTAATATAGGCAGCGGATTTGGTGACAGAGTTATTTCAAAATGCAGTTCTTTGAAAATGTTGTGAACAACGGCTAGGACCAAACTTGATTCCCAGAGTCTTAAAGCAGCTAAAACAACTTATAGTTGTAAAAGCTGTATTAATTAGTATTCGTATGAACATCATTTCAAGAGTGCTGAGACTGTTGAGAGTTTTAAATCTTTGCTCAAGACTCATCTTTTTTCCCATGGCATTTGATTCATGCAGTCTGAGAAAAAGTTCAAGCTGATTTTTATTGTTGTGTGTTGTATTTTATTGTTAACTTTATGGTTTTTGAGTGGCACAAGATGTATTTTTAACTTTTTTCATTTGATTTAACTGTAAAGCACTTTGGTCAGCTTTTGTTGTTTTTATGTGCTAAAGAAATAAATTGACATCTTTAATCGCTGTCAATTTTGTCGTACTCAAGTTATTTACCTAAAGTTTTTGGCTATTTGCTAAGGCTGACAGCATCAGGAGTAGCTATTTGTGCCACCAGGTGCTTTTTTTAGCTTGAATATATGCTGGAATAGTTATAATGAGAACTTAATTGAGGGTAAACATTTATAAATCAGTGTTTCAATAAACCTTGCATCCATTTTTGGCAAATGAGTTGTTTTAAGTCAGCAGAGCTCCACTTTGGTCTTGGCCCTGATTGAACTAGCAGTTAGCTAGTTCTGAGTCAGGTAAGAATTTAACAGCCTTATAAAGTGGACTCAAAAGGACATTATCTTTCAGCAGTCTCAGAGTGGCTCACAGGATGCATAACATATGGAGTGCAGACAATTGTAACATTTAAAGTATACATTTTAATAAATACAATCATTTGTATAGACAGAAAGTTGGGAGTCCTGGCTAAAATAAACAGAAGAGGGAGAAGCCTCGAACCAACCAACAGTTGACCGTCAAATTCCGGCGGCTCCTCTCTCCCTATAATGCAGGAAATTAACCCTAACCAAAGTTCAAGACCATAGGTGTGGGTAGGAATGTAGACCAACTAGTAAAGTTCAGCTCCCTCTTCACCACAACGGACCAGCAAAGTCCTCAATACTGTAAAAGTTGCACCGATCCGTCTGGTAATCTTCCACTCCATTCTTTCATCTCTTGTGAACCAAACCCTAAGATACTTTAACTCCTCCACTCGAGGCTGAACCTTACTCCCAACCCAGAGATGATAATCCACCATTTTCCGACTGAGGACCATAGCCTCAGTTTTGGAGGCGCTGATCCTCATTCCAGCCGCTTCACCCTCGACTACTGTATTCAGGATTGTTGTGAGAGGAAAGTCCTGCTTTAGGTTCTGATTACTCTGACAGTTTACTAATGGGCGTATTATTTACTGGTAACATTACTCTTGTTTGTTCTGATTTTTGCACTTATTGTATTTATCTGTGAATGTTTCAGGTGTTTTACTACCAGGAGACTGCGTACCCTCCTGAGGACGGGCGTTTTAAAGGACACGCTGTGTGGTCAGGAGACGTTACGAGGAAAGATGCCTCCATCACACTGCAAGAGGTGCTTCCGACCTTCAACGGTACCTACATCTGCCAGGTGAAGAACCGCCCAGACGTGCACGGCAGCAATGGAGAGACCGTCCTCAAAGTTGTTGACAAAGGTCGGCACAGTGTTTGCTACTTAAGAACTTTTTGTTAGTTTGTTGTATTTATAGTATAAATAAAGCAGTAAATGAGAATTTTTGTAGGTTTGAGGAGATGTTTGTCTTATTAGCCTCTTTAGTTCATAGAAAAGTGAACTTTGAAGCTAATAAAGATTGTAATGTGTATTATTGCATAAAGGAACGTCAATTTAAACCAGTCAGATGCTCTTTTTGATCTGTTTTGTCTCTCCTAGCATCCATGTCTGAGATTACCATGCTGGCGACTGCAGTTGGAGGTGCCTGCGGTGTCGTTCTGGTCCTCCTCGGTATCTTTGTGGCTGTGAGGGTCTGCAGGAGAAAGCACAGTGAAAATGACTTTGAGATGCAGACGGAGACGACGTACGAGAAGAAAGGCCCAACTGTATGGTGAGAGCTAGAGAACCAAATCTCTTCCGATCCACTTGGGATGGAGTCTGCTGGGCTTGGTTGGGTCCATTTTTGTTTTTTTGGAAGCGACCAATCATAGGCGTCCTTTTTTTTTTTCTTTCTACCATATCTGTTTATTTCATATCAAAATGAACTTTTTAAATTTTTTTAGACATTTTAAGCAGTAGCATACATGTAAATATATACAGGCTGTTCTTGGTGTGGGTCTTGAGACTTTTACTTTTAACTCGCAGCAGCAGTGACTGTTTAAAGATGATCTGATCATCACTTCTCAATAAATGAAATGTAAAACAGTCCCAACTGTAAAAACTGCTGCGGTGAATTAACTTTAAATCTTCCTGCTGAAGTCTACTGAGGAGACAGGTTTAAGAAACTGCAGAGGTAGAACGCTGTTTATAGAAAACTTCTTTTTCCCAGTGAGGGACGGCTAAACTAACGGCTGATGCTTCAGTGTCTGCAACGCTTCGAACCCAGTTCAGGAACTTCCAGAACTCAGGAGAATAATGGTGGACTAGTGCTCCTCACTGGTGTCATTGACTCTCTGGCCTTCCTTTGTATCAAACTGAGGATTATTGGTATTCGTTTTTATTATATAAATATATATTGGTTAAGGCAAACCCAGTTCTTAAATTTTTCAAACAGAATGTCCACGGTTGGCCCGTCTCACTGTTTTTATGTTGTGTGCGGCGGCGTCAGTTCACCCGCGGAAGCAGCTCACCTCATGGTCGTAGCAAAGAAGAAAAAAGAGGAAAGTTCAGAAGATGAATCAGATCTGAGCAGCGACGATGACGAAGAAGGTTGTCTCGACGATGATGACTATGACGACAATTAGATAAATGCACATTTTAGCTGAATCAGCTTTTTTAAGTTGATATAGCTTAAAGTTTTTAAATATAATTAAATGTGCAAATCAGATTTCTGGTTACTGAACGTCAAGATTATTCTCGTGATGAATAATAAAAATATTTACCAGGGCGAGGCAGGACCAGAGATAACCGTCTGAGTGCAATGCATTCCTCTCTCTCTCGCTGTCCTTTTTCTCCTCCCATCGTCCTCCGACACTTTGTCTGAGCAGCATTAAGCAGAGATTATTCAATTCTTTGTTTTATGTTTGAATTAAAAAATGTTTTATTGTACATAGTTGTTTGACTTCTTTCACCTATAACTAGTACTCACCAACATTTGGAAATGGTGTGTAAATTTTATTCTATTTAAACTTTTTTTTTTTACTGTTTCCTGTGAGTCTGGCTTCATGGATGGGATTGCTACAGTTTGTAAATAAATTTGTGAATTTTTTATGTAACGGCGCATTTTCTTTCAGACTTTTCAGCAGAGCAGTTCACTGCACGTGAAGTTTATCTGCAGTCATTAGAAAAGGGAGTCCACCGTCCAATCTTTGGGTTTTACATATCAGGACATAAAGAAAATTGTTCTTTTATTAGATTATAAATTTATTAAAATCTAACCTTTAGTGATTTCATTGCATCATTTATTAAACAAAAACAAAGCCGAAATAGAAACCACCTTTAGCAATAATAACACATTTATGGTGATCTGCATATAAGTCAAACTCTGACCTTCTCTGTAGCAGGACCAAGACTTTGGAACGAGTTGCCTCTGCTTGTCAGACAGGCCCCCCTCCCTCTCGGTTTTCAAATCCCGTTTAAAAACTCACCACTATTCAGTAGCTTTCAACACCAGATGATCTGTGTTGTGAAACTGTACGCTTCACACTGGTTTGTTGTCATATTTATTATCTGCATCGTTTTTATGTCCATATTTTTGATTTACTTCATTTTGTATATTGCTTTGTGTGTTGTCTGTTGTTCTCTCTGTACAGCACTTTGTTTGGCCTTGTAGCTGTTTTAAGCGCTCTATAAATAAAATGGTATGGTAACTCTGTTGTGGAGGAATTTTGGCACACTCTTCTTTCCAGTGTTGCGTCACTTCATTGAGGTTTGCAGACATTTGTTTCTACACAACCATTTAAAGGTCCAGACACAACATTTCAGTCAGTTTAAGGTCTAAGCTTTGACAGGATCTCTGCAACACATTGATTCTGTTGTAGATTTTCTGCTTTTTGTTTATTTTCTTTGTACCTGACCGAGTTTCAGACCAGCTTTAAGCCTCACATTTGATTAAAGAGTACAGGTCTTATCTGCCCAGAGGATATAAATCCAGAAGTTTTCTGGTCCATTCAGATGAAACTTTGCAAACTTGGGTCGTGCTGCCTCGGTCTTTTAGAGAGAAGGGGCTTTTTCCTGGCATCCCTTCATTTTGAGTCCTCTAATCGTTTTGTCATGAAATTCAACATTTAACCTGCTAACTGAGGTTTGTAGAGTCAGAGATGGAGCTTTTTATTTACTTTTTTAGTGTCTACATATTGCGTGGTCTGACCTTGGGGTAAATTTGCCACTATGTTCCCTCCTGCGAAGATTGGCAGCGGTCTTAAATGTTTTCCACTTGTAAATAATCTTTCTCACTGTAGAATGATGGGGCTATATATATATATATATATATATATATATATATATATTTCTAGTTTTTATTTTGCTTTAAAGTTTAGTTTCCTCAGAAGATTGGGGTGGCCAAAGAATAATCTATGGTGGCCAAGGCCACCATTGGCCACCTCTTGGCTCCAGTTGCACCTGGTGGTGGATAAAATTGCACCCTCCACTGGCCATTACCTGTCACTCCTCCTCTGCTACCCATTTGAATATCTTGAATCAAAAACATTAAGGTTTACTTGCATTCTGTTCAGTTCCAGTCCTGAAAAACACTTGTATCCAAAACTGCAAACATTCACTATTCAAACGATGTCGGACATCACTGGTTTAAAAAAAGTTAAATCTGGTCCTCTGGACATTCAAAAACACACACACACACACACACACACACACACACACACACACACACACACA
>NC_056511.1:37194056-37207695 GCF_014905685.2 Nematolebias whitei
CTGTCCTCTCTGACTCAGCTGCACGAGCAGCCGGGTGGGGGTGGGGGCTGGGGGAGGGGGGCCCTTGCTGAGCACAGGAGCAGGTAGGCACTCACTAAACTTCAGCTCAAATATGGATCATCTTGGTTACTTTATACTTTGTACTTCCTGTGCTTTTCAGTGAGTTCTAACCGTTATGTCTCCTTTTTTAAAACTTTTCTCTACAGCTCAGTTTGGAGCTTTTTAGGAGGACCTTTTAGTTCCAGACCCTCAGACGTCAGCCTTCCAACCTCCTCCAGCATATCAGAGAGGCCGAGCGGTGCTGAGGAGTATCCAGCCAGCTGCGTCAGCCTGATCTGGATCCTGCAGCATCATTTGTTCTGGGGCCAGGAGAGCTGCCATGGACATCCTGTGGAGGCCGGGCGCTCCGTACGCAGCGTTCAGCCTCGTCGTCACTTTGCTGTTTGGTAAAGTTTATTTTCTGTGTCCTTCCTGTGTTTTCTGAGGGTCGCACATCAGTGTGATGAAGTGGCGTTGCTCTTTTAGATCTATAACTTGTGTTTGTTTGAGCTGCATGCACTGCAGGACACATTTTTACTCCTTTAATAAGTTTTTTTTAAGTTGCAGGCACACATATTCATTTATTTTTAACTGTATTTGTCCATAAATGTGCTTTATAAGTAATCGAAAGGACGTGTTGGATGTGTGAAGTGAGCCTGTATTGAAAAAGCTGCATCATGCACTCTTGGCCTGATGTTTGACAGCAGATTGTTCTAGTTCAGATGGATCTGAGTCTTCCTGGCTTGAAACAGGGCTAATAACAACTGCATAATTTAAAAGTGGCAAATATAAACTTTCAAGATGTTTTTCTTAAAACATGCACAGAAAAGTAATACATTTTGTCTGACAGTAAGGGATAGGTTAAAAAAATGCATATCTTTAAATTACTGCCCTGAAATGCAGGAAGCAATGTAACTGTAGGTGTGTGTGTGTGTTTGTGTGGTTGTTTGTCTGTTAGCAAAATATTTCATGAGCCATTAGCTGGGTTTGAATAAAAGTCTCAGAAAGTAATCACTCCACACCTGATTACCTTTTGTAATCAACCTGACTCTAGCTGGTTGCCGAAGCCTTAAAACCACAAAAGCAACTATAATTTGGTCAATTTTACAAATATTGAGATGAAATTTGTTGTGGGAGTAGCTGAGAGTCATCCATAACTCATACTTTGAGCGCTAACAGCTCGTACAAGGTATTTTGTTTAAAACTTTGGGAATTGAAGGTGGTGGGCAACAAAAACTCCTTCAAGGAACACTAGTTTTAACAAATAAGTGTCTGTACTAGACCTGTCACGATAACAAATTTTGCTGGGCAATTAATTACCTCAGAAATTATTGTGATAAACGATAATATTGTTTGAAATTTGACATTAATTAATAATTGTCAAATTTAAGAAGAAATGTTTGTCTATTTGTTTTGAGTGTAGTATCTTTTTTGACCACTGGATGGCAGTATAAGACTGAATCGAGGGATGTATAGTGAAGGAGCAAGCAGCGTGTCTCTTTAAGAAAAATGGGAAGGAGGTCCCTTGACGTGACATGGGCTGTCTCTCCTTCCTTGTTTCCCAGTTCTCAAAATGGCGGATGCTCGGTGTGCTTTGAGCTCTTTAGCATAGCATTTTTCACACAAAGCTTTTTAAAAAATCTGTAAGCAAGTTCTCAGATTCTTTTTGCAGAGAAATCAACTTTTTACCCAAAGGCACAGGTTTCAGCTGTGAATTTTGGAGCTTCAACAAGACAGAGGTTTTTTTTCTAAAGGTCAGCCTGTTAGCTTAGCTTGTAGCTTAGCTTCTCAGCTTAGCTGCTTTTAACGATCTAAAAACACGAGTTTGGACGGTTAAAATGGATTTTAAAGAAAAAAGAGAAAGGGAGGGGTCAGTGGAGAGCACTGGAGTTGAGCCTTTTGTCGTTCAGTGTCTTCAGTAGAAAGAGAGAAATGAAAAAATGATAAAGCCGATAAATGAAAATGAGGTTGATAATTTTAATTTATCATGCGATTAATTGATTTATTGTTTACTGCGACAGGCCTAGTCTGTACCTCCTTATTAGTTGAGATCATACGATAACAATGCAGCTACATGGATTAAAATGAACATTTCTACAATCTGTAGCATTACCCTGCTAAAAGCTTATTTATTTTAACCAATTTTTACATAGTTGTTTGATTTACAATCCATTTATACATTTGAACACACTGAATGTCACAGTGTTGTCAGACTAATATGTAGTTTGATTTTTTTTTTTCAATTTGGCTGGATTAAATATGGGCCTTTTCCACAGTTACTGCTTTCAGAATGAAGCAGTGGAACCGTGGCCACCTGCAACAAAAACAGCAAAGTCGACATAAAATGCAGACGCGAGTGTCAAAGCAGGAGAAACAAAGACACCACTGCAAGTTAAAAATAACGCCACCGTTTATAAGATTTTCTGTTCACTGCAATCACTTTTTAGGATGTAAACGGATGAGTTAGTGTGAATATGAACAACACTGCTGGTGTTTAAAGAAACAGTCTGGTCATGTTTAAATTATTGTTCTAATTTCTAACAAGGTTGAGTCAGGTCCGCAGGATGGGTTCTTCTGGCTGAAAAGTCTCATCTTTTATCCAAAAGACTTGTTCAGTTTGAGGAGCTGCAACAAACTCAGTCTTGTAAATAGCACCTTCTCATAGTGGATCAACCAGTTTGCTGCTGACAACCAAAACCAGCTGCTCACATGATCAAGGAGGACCATCAGCTTAGCAACTGATCGTTAGTGCCCTTATGGCTGCTTGTTAATCACAGGGGGCTGAGTGATATTAGAAATCACAGCATTGTAAGAGGGGGACAGTTGAACACAGAGGCCTCCACCCGTTTAATGATGGACGGTTACGAAACATTTCAACAAAGAAGAATCCGCCCAGAAGACCTGACTCAACCTTGTTAGATTTATCTACCTGGATTATTGAACATGCATCAGGACACATTGTTCTAATAGTTATCAATAGTTAGTGCATTATCAGACATCAGTCACAGAGCATGGAGTAGTAGGCCTATGGAGAAAAGGGCATCAGTCTTCTTTCTGCCTATGGTAATGGCTAGGACCCACTTTTTATTTTTTTAAGGTTTATAAAACAGCCATTTTTTAGCTGATGTAGAATTCTTTTATACCGGTTGTTTGTTAGAAAGTTGTTTTATAAGCCTGATAAATGACAAAAATAATCAGACCCTCATTTGGTTATCCATTAGCCTAGCCAGAAGGAAGACATGCTTCTCCATAATTTGTACTCTATGATTGATAATATACTAACTATTGATAAATATCGGATAGAACATCACTTCAAGAATGACTGGACTATCCCTTTAAAACCAGAAATGTTAAGATAGCGGGTCAAAAATACATTTGCCATGTCCAGAGGACCAGACTTAACTTTTTTAGATTTTTCTACCTGGATTATTGAGCATGCATCAGGATATTTGTCATCTAAATTTTACTCTTTTGGAGCCTTGCACAAAAGCTTTAAATTTCACAGACAGCGTGTGCTTTCAAATAATTGTGTGTATAAAAAAAATATATATATATATATACTGTATACTATCTTTTTGTCCTCGTTGTCTCCATAGCTTTCTTCAGAACAATGCTCTGGACATTCCTCTTTGAATTCAACTAAATAAAGGTCTACATTTGACACACGTAGAATAGAAACTGGAGCACCACTGTTCCACTTTTATCTAACGACTTGCAAAATACTCTTCTTGAAAGAGAGAAGTGAAAAAGGTATGTCAGACTAAAAAACTGTGTCGAGGACAAAACTAAAAGTTACTTGTTCTTTCTCTTTTGTCAGCAGTTTTAGCAACAGTTTTGATGAAATCTTAATAAGAAGCAATCTGTCAGGACTCAGAGTATGTGTATTAAGTGACTGTCAGCTACTACCACACTAATATTTAGCTCAATATCTGGGAAACTCTCCGAGCCAAGACTTTTAGGTTCTCTAAGATCAATCAGCTGTGGTGGCCATCTTGATTTGGGTTAAATCCAAACGTTAATTAGTTGTGGATGCACATCCAATGGATAGATTTTGTCCTCTGCTTCATGAAATATTTTGCTAACAGACAGCGTTGACTACCCAAGTTAGATGTCATTCTATTTGTTAGCTCAGAGGATGAATTTTAGATCACTCTCAGCTACCACCAAGTTTTAGTCCAACATTTGAAGACTTGACTTAGTTTTAGCCGTTTTTGTGTTTGCTAAGGTTGATTAGCAGTGGCAGCCATCTTGAAACAAGTCGTCTTCAAAAGTTAATCAGTTGCAGATGAACAGCCACTGATGAAGTTCTGAGAGTTTTATTAAAATCCAAAGTAAACACACTCAAACAGACACAAACTACATTACCGCCTGCTGTTCAAGGTGGTGGTTGATAAATTTTTGACCCATCACATTTAAAAAGCATATTTTCAGATTCCTGGCTTTTTAATAAACATGTTGATACTGATCATGAGTGGTTCCAAAGATAAGGCTTGATTTGTCTTGTTAATGTGGACATCACCTAGGTCAGGACTTTAACTTGGTCATTCCAAAACATGAACTTTGTTCTTCTTGATCCATTCTTTGGTAGAACCGCTTAGATTCATTGTCTTGCTGTCTGATCCACCTTCTTTTGAGATTCAATTCAACATTTTCCTTTAGAATTCTCTGATATAATTCAGAATTCATTGTTCCGTCAACGATGGCAAGACATCCTGGCCCAAATGCTGCAAAACAGGTCCAAACCATGAAACTACCACCACCATGTTTCACAGACGGGAGAAGGTTATTATGCAGGAATGGAGAGTTTTCCTTTCTACACTTTTCATTTAAACCATAAAGTTCTATTTTGGTCTCATCCGTCCACAAAACATCATTCCAACAACCTTCTGGCTCGTCCACGTGATCTTTATCAAACTGCAGATGAGCAGCAATGTTCTTTTTGGAGAGCAGTGGCTTCCTTCTTGCAACCCTGCCGTGCACACCATTGTTGTTCAGAGTTCTCCTGAAGGTGGATTCATGAACATTAACATCAGTCAATGTGAAAGAGGCCTTCAGTTGTTAGAAGTTACTCTGGGCTCCTTTGTGACCTCGATGACTATTCCACTCCTTGCTCTGGAGTGATCTTTGTTGGTCCATCACTCCTGGGGAGGGTAACAATGGTCTTGAATGTCCTCCATTTGTACACAAGCTGTCTGACTGTGGATTGGTGGAGTCCAAACTCTTTACAGATGTTTTGTGACCTTTTCCAGCCTGATGAGCATCAACAACTCTTTTTCTGAGCTCCTCAGAAATCTCCTTTGTTCCTGCCATGATCCACTTCCACAAACATGTTGTGAAGAGCAGACTTTGATAGATCCTGTTCTTTAAATCAAACAGGGTGCACACTCACACCTGATCATCATCCATTGATTGAAAACATCTGACTCTAATTTCACCTTCAAATTAACTGATAATCTTAGAGGTTCACGTACTTTTGCCACTCATAAATACTGCATGTAATATTGGATCATTTTCCTCAATAAATAAATGACCAAGTATATTTTTCTCTCATTTGTTTAACTGGTTCTCTTTATCTACTTTTAGGACTTATACCATACCATACCAATTTATTTATATAGCACTTAAAACAGCAACAAGGCCAACCAAAGTGCTGTACAAAAGAACACAAACATGCACAGCAGACAGGAAAACATAAAATAGAAATACAGATACAAATAGCAGCAGAAGCTAACTAAAATGGCCAACAGAGTAGAGAACAGACCGGACCAAAACAAATCACACCGTGTTAAAGGCAAGCGAATAGAAGTGGGTCTTCAAGCGAGACTTAAAGACTGAGAGTGTGGGAGCCTGCCGGACACTCAGTGGCAACTCATTCCACAGTCGTGGACCTGCAACAGAGAAAGCCCTGTCACCTCTGAGCTTACGACGGGTTTCTGGGACTGAGAGAAGCATCTGGTCTGCTGACCTCAGAGAGCGCGGTGGGACATATGGCTGCAGAAGATTAGTGAGATAGGATGGGGCGGAACTGTTCAGTGATTTAAAAACATACATGAGAATTTTGAAATGGATCCGAAGGTGAATGGGTAGCCAGTGCAGGGAGGCCAAAACTGGCATGATGTGCTCTCTATAGCCTGTACCAGTTAAAAATCGGGCTGCAGCATTTTGGACCAGTTGTAGACGAGCAATGGAGGACTGACTGATTCCAAACAGGAGTGAATTGCAGTAATCAAGCCTAGATGTTATGAAGGCGTGGATCACTGTCTCAAGGTTCTTTTTGGAGAGTATAGGCTTCAGCTTAGACAGCCGTCTCAGCTGAAAAAAACAGGATTTGACCATCATGTTTACGTGACTGTTGAGTTTTAAGGATGGGTCCATTATCACCCCCAGATTAGTGACCTTATGGTAAAATCTGATGATATTTAGGGTCATTTTTATGCAGAAATATACAAAATTATGAACAGTTCACAAACTATCAAGCACCACTGTATTGTGGAAAATTAAGATCAATTGTCAAAATGATTTAAACGAGTATCAATGCAGATCATATTCTTCTGCAGTTGTCTTCCCAAACTTACTGAAC
This sequence comes from Nematolebias whitei, assembly GCF_014905685.2. NCBI lineage: Eukaryota > Metazoa > Chordata > Actinopteri > Cyprinodontiformes > Rivulidae > Nematolebias > Nematolebias whitei. The sequence continues at coordinate 37,200,676 of NC_056511.1, forward strand.
CTCATTGCAGTGTTGGAGGTAACAAAATGTTTTTCCCAGATTACAACATGCTCTCTGTTGATTTTAGCCTCCTCTGCTGGTCTGAGCAGAGTCCCTCCTAAATGCTGCTGTGGTGTTTGCCTCACGTTGACCTTGACCATATGGTTTGTAACACAGTGTGCTTCAAACAAGGGGCAGAATCACAGGGACGTTAGAAATAACAAAAAACATGTTACAGCTGTGCCTGAAACCACTCATCACACTCTCCTTCCTTCTGTTTGTCCTTCAGCTGCTGGAAATTAAACTGCTGAACCGGAGTTCTGCTAAATTTACCAAAAAATAAGGAAAAACAATTACATTTACTTGCCTTTGACTGTTTTATTCCTCCTTTTTTTGTACAGATTAGATGAGGTAAAACTAAATTGCTACATCGTCCCGACCCTCGTATAGAGTTCCACTTTTCACAAATAGCACAAGCAGACTGCATCCTCTCTTACTGACAGTAATGTCACAGCAAGGACACGGTGCGGTTCTGTTACTGACATTTTCACTTCTTCAACGCCAATAACAGGAGAGCATGAAGGCAGAATGTACCCAAAGATACTGTCATTATGTTTAACAGGGAGTAAAACAAATACATAAGTCTTTTTGCTATAAAATCAATATTAAAATAGTAGCATTCAAGAGTAAGCTTTGTTGTGTTGGACTTATTTCCCCCCAATTCAACTTCATTAATTTAAAGTATTTTTGTAGAAATGTAATTTATTATAAAATTGCAAATCTAGTTAAATTCCATATTAGGGAAACAAAATAGATGCAACACAATAAAGCTTTTAAAGGGATAGTTTAAATGTTTTAAAATAGAGTTGGCTGAAGTAACTGTGTGTAGTCAGTATCTTACCTGCAGCAGACTGAATTCAGAATCATTTCAGTTTGAATAATCAAAGGAAATCTCATGGAGGTCTCAGGTTAGTTTAAGGAGGGCTTTTAGGAGCAAATTTAATCAATGGGTCAGTCTTGAACTTTGGGCATCAAGTCATTTTAAAAACAAAAACATTCAAGTGGCAAAAGAAATAGAAGTAGAGTTTATGCCACAAAGAAACAAACTCAAGTACTCTGGAGAGCACTGAGCTTTTCAGACACACACTCATGTCACAGAAATGTTGGAGATAATTGCTTACTTTATGGAAGAACAAAACATATCTATAGAGACAATGCATTACTCTAATTTCTCATTGGTTGGCACTGAAATTTTAGAACTTTTGCAGAATTAGTATTATTTACCTTTTTTTTTTACATCTCCAGGGCAAACAATTCCTTCCTTGCTAGATGCTTTATTTTACCAGGGAAAATATCCCATTGAGATTAAAAACCTCTTTTTCAAGGGAGTCCTGGCCAAGACAGCAGCAAGCACAACATTAAATTACGAAAAGGAAATAAAAATCATGAGAATATGAAATACATTACTATACATTTAATATGTACATGGAATTAAGGACAAATCTCCTCAGTATCAATTTAAAAGCTCTCAAGGATACTAAATCTGTTAGTTTCTGGTCATTCTGCAACGTATTCCATGCAAAAGGTGCAGAATAAATAATATACTTTTGACCCATTTCAGTACAGGCAAATGGAACTGAGAGCAACAAAATGTCACATGAATGGAAAAGTAAGAAAAATCATTTTTCTGTACAATTAAATTACATATGTATAAAGGTAGTAATCCAAGTACAGTATTGCATAAAAACAAGCCAATGACTGTTCCTTGCAGTGGCCAGAGCAGGTCATCCCACATGAGAGTATAACACAGTGACATGTTAGTGCTTTACAGTTAGTGATGAACCTGAGAGCAGCATGATATGAAGCATCAAAGATAGAAAGAAAAACAATATTTTGTAAAAAAAAAAAAAAAACAGCTTTAATCTCAATTTCCGTTTAAGTTTCTCTACACAGGGGTTAAAAGTGAAAGAGTTATCAATCAAAACACCAAGGTATTTATGAACATCTTCTATTTCATTTCCTTCCAAGGTGGTCACTGAGCGAATTGTTTGAAAATTAATTTCTGGATTTAGAAAACAGCATAAGATTAGTCTTATCTGCATTACTGAGGAACAGCTTCTACCCTGAGGCTGTTAGACTCATGACTCTCTAACCAGAATAATCACTGTGAAAAATCACATCATGTTGCTGCTGACCTGTTTCATGTTGCTGTGTTCATGCGTGCTCATCTGCTCACACACACTCATGCTCATGTTTGTGCTGCTGTTCGACATAATGTTTCTATTAGTGCTTAGTGTATTTTTCGTTGATGTTTTTCTTAGTTCATATCTTAGATCTTTTTACTGTTTTTCTTTTACATTTTATTGTTGGATGTAACTGGGACCCTGTGTACATAATTTCGTTCCACCACATGTACCACATGTGGTGCAAATGACAGTAAAGAATCTCTGACTCTGACCCTGATTAAGAGCAAGCTTCAGTTGTAATGATGAGTTCTGTATAACTTCAAAAGCTTTCTGCAAAGAATCAATTGCCTGAACAAGAGTTGATGCACAACAGGAAATAAGTGTGTCATTAGCATAAATATATAAATTGACGTCTGACACATTCAGACCCAGATCATTTATATACAGTAGATAATGAATAAGAGGAGAACGAGTACTGAACCCTGTGGCACCCCCTTGTGGACAACATTCAGAACACAGACCATCGCATTTGATGCATTGAGTTCTGTTGCTGAGGTAATTTGTGAACCAAGCAATTGCCTTTTCTTAAAAGTCTTGAATGCAGAAGCCTAAGTTTTAAAATCCCATGATCAACAGTATCAACTGCTTCAGACAAATCTATAGACTGATGCACAATGTTGTTTCTCATCAAGCGCAGCAATAATGCTCGTTACTACCTTCATTGCAGCTGTAATTGTAATTAAATGCATTTAACTTTTCTAGTGTTTCAGAGGTAAAACTGATCACATATTTACAGTTTTTATGTGGTAAATTAAATTATTGGCATTCATTATTGGAATTATTGACATTAAGTCAGCAGTTCTCAGCTACATGTAAGACACTGATTATTCAGAGATAGTGCACACAACTTCATTTTGAAAGTTTTCATCTATCCCTTTAATTACATGGGGTAAGTGTATAAAGATAAATAGTATGGACACAACCACATTAACATCAAAGATTATGGTAGTCTAGATTCCTTTGATTCAAATGGTTTTAAAATTTTTGTTTCATGTTTTCCTCACAGTGGTGCAATAGAAGGCAGTATGTGTTATAATCTGTTGCTCCTCTTCCTCAGATGTGTGGTCTGCTCAGGGTCTGGAGATGCTTGTGGGGAAGATTCCCTTCCTGGAGGCGGTGAATGGAAGCACCGTCATGTTGCCCTGCTCGTACGCCAGCTGTATCGGCATTGAAAACCTTTACTTCAACTGGCAATTCAATGACAACGGCACCATGACGAAGGTAAACGCTTACCTGAAAGACTTCCAATCTGATCTGCATAACTCGGTGGTGGTATTGTTGGATGGCTGACAGCTTGCTGATTCTGTCAGGTGTGTGAAGCAGAGATAGCCTCGGAGGAGGTGGAGCCGCCGGTGAAGATATTTAGAGATAGAGTGGAGTTTGTGGGGAAGAACCATAAAAACAACGTCTCCATCCTGTTGTGGAACATCACCTTTGAGGACGCAGGCCAGTACACTTGTTATGGGCGCAATCCCAAAGAGAAAGGCAGGAACCACAGCGCCATCTTCACCCTCATCGTGGTGGACGAGTGTGAGTGCACAAAATTTAAGTTGATTGAAAGTTTTTAGTCCAAATTATTTTAGTTTTGTCACATAAAAAAGTCCATCCCCTATACTGTATAAAAGGTATTTTGCTTCTAAAAAAAGTTAAATCTGGTCCTCTGGACATTCAAAAAAACAAAACAAAGCAAATCAATAAAAAAATGTAGAAAAACATTTCGTCTCTCATCCGAGAGACTTCCTCAGTCTGAGGAGCTGTATTCAGCTCAGTCTCTTAAATAGCACCTTCTCAGAGTGGATCAACCAGTTTTGCTGCTGACAACCAAAACCAGCTGATCACATGCTCAAGAAGGATCATCAGCCTAACAATGGATCATTAGCACACTGATGGCTGTTTACTGTTCACAGAGGGCTGAGTGATACTAGCAATCACAGCATTGTAAGAGGGGGAGAGTTGAACCCGGAGGCTTCCACCCCTGTTTAATGATGGACGATTTCTTTTCACAAATATGGTCTCCTTTACTCCTCTCTCAAACCATCGTTCCTCTCTGTCCAGGATGTGAACATCTTCATCCCTGAACGTTTTTGAATGTCCAGAGGACCAGATTTAACTTTTTTAGATTTTTCTACCTGGATTATTGAGCATGCATCAGGGTATTTTGCTTCGTTTTTTTATTCCATTTGCTGTTGACATATTGGTTAAATTTAACCCAGAGGCACTAAAGAGCTCATTATTTATTCTCCTGCTCAGTCACAGATTTTATTTTTATGCCTTGTAGGCTGAAAACCCTTCAATCTAACTCCTTCTTAGGTTAAATATACTGTATGGCAAGAATATGCCCTGACATGGATAGGCTAATTTTAGATATGGAACCAGTCACAAAGGCTTTCTTGTTTCATTCATCCATTCTGTGTTGTGGTAGCAGCAGCTTGAGCAGGGAGGTCCAGACATCTCTTTCCACAGCCACCTCTTCCAGATCTTCTGGGAAGACTTCAAGGCATTCCCGGGGCAGCTGAGATCCATATTGTCTGCTGAGAGCTGTACGCTTGGAACCACGGATGAGGTGGTACCACACAGTAAATCAAGCCGGAATTGTCAATTGAGACATTCTTAACTGGTGTGGTGTCGAACTGAACTGAAGGGTGTTGAAACCACGGAGAAGGGGGTTTTGTCTCTCCAGTTCTGAGTCTTCCTCGGGGTTTCTTCCCAGTTGGACTTGAACACAACATCTCAATAGGGAGGCGTCCAGAGGGCATCCTTATTTACCCAAACCACCTGTCGATGAGGAGCAGTGGTTCAACTTCAAGTCTTTCCCAGATAACTGAACTTCTCACCCTATCTCTACAGGGAGAGTCCACATGCGGAGAAAACTCGTTTCATCCGCCTGTATCCGCAATCTCATTCTTTCGGTCACTACCCAGAGTTTGTGACCATAGGTGAGGGTAGGAATGTAGGCTGACCAGTAAACAGAGAGCTTCTCCTTGCTGCTCAGCTGCCTCTTGACCATAACAGACTGACACAGCGTACACAATACTGCAAAGTCATGCTAATCTTACTATTGATCTCACGCTCCATTCTTTCCTCACTTGTGAACAAAACCTTCAGATACTTAAATGATTCCACTTAAGGCAGCACCTCACTCCCTTTTTGGATCATACCCCTCAAGGTTACACTGTCACTACCCGTAGGCATTAAAGTCAGATTAAGGGAGTCCTCAGCAGGAGCACCTTTCAGCACCCCCAATAGGATTCCAAAAATGGTGGGTGCGCTGAAATGCTGTTCGATGCATAGCGACATGTAACAGTTAGAGCTCGTCCCCCCACCCAAAGGTGCAGGGAAGCTACAGGGGAAAACTCTAATGCACATGCCACAAGTCAGAGGACTATATGTAGGCCCACACTAGACTGGTGACTGCCTATGGTGGGAGGCCACCATAGGCAATTCCAAATTGGAATAAGTTTCAGCCCCTCTCAAGGAGATTGGTTCCAGAACCATGAGTTAAGGTGAACCTTATATTATCTAGTTGATAATGCAGCCTCACTCACAAGCACAGGCTTCGTCCCCATCAATAAGGTGACATTCAGTGAACCAAGGACCAGCTTCAGTATGCTAGGGGCAGAGCGCTGAAGCCACTGCCTTTGGTTGACACCCATAGCACTTGGCACTCTACTTGTATGGCCCCTCTTGCAGATAATAAGCTCACAGGAAGGTGAACCCATGAAGCCCATTCAGGCTGAGCTTGACCAGGCACATTAGCAGAGGCCTTGTCGCACCGATGAACCCTTCCCTCAGACTTGGCTCCTAGGTGGGGCCCCAGTGACCCACATCTGAGCAAGGGATTTGGAGCTTCTTGTTTTCTTCTGTTCTTAAATATATCTTCAGTATCGCATTAGATTTCTTGATGACTCCATTATGTCCATAATAAGGTAAAAGAAAATCAGTGTGCATTTATTATTTAAATATTATATATATTCCTTCACATTTATGTAGCCTAAAGAATTCAGAAATGGACAAAAGAAAATTAGTCACACGGGAGAGTAATTTTAAGGTAACACAGAAGATTCTGTTCAATAATAGGTGATTGTTTCATGGTCATCGTGGTTTCAGTTAAATAATCAAATTTGTTAAAATATGAAAAATGTGTAGTTACTTTTAAAGTCTAGCAACAAAAAAAAAAGAGAGAAAATAATTCTTTGTCATGTGTTTACCGTTGCATGGTTACAAAATTATCCTTAAAGGGATGGTTTAGATAATTTGTAGTGGGGTTCTGTGGAAAGGTTATGAACAAATAATATCTTAGCTGCTGTAGAAATATCTTTGAATAACCTCAGTTTGGCAAAATAGAGTTTAATTCTTACATGATTGACAAGCTAATGACTAGTCCAAAGTGGAACAAGACCAAAGAGGATTGTTGTTTTTTGTAGATACAGTAGTCCCTCGCTACTTTGTGGTTCGTTTTTCGCGGACTCACTACTTCATGGTTTTTCAAAGTAAGATCAGACATGACACACAATTGTCTGATTAATGGATGAGCCGCACAATTGTCATGTAATTTTTATTTAAAATAAAATGTTTTAAATTATTTAGCATCTGCTGCACCTGTGTGCAGCCCATAGCTGCAGGAGAAGCTCCCTCCTGCAGCATGTCATATCTCCGCTCTGCATGGAAGAAGTGGGCGTGGCCGAGAGCACTGGCAGATGGCAGAGAGCAGCCAGAAGCAGAGAGCTGATTTCATGACATTCTGGGCTCTTTTAGAGTTTAGAAACATTGTTTAGAGCATTGCAAGACTGTGGGA
>NC_056511.1:37208095-37227391 GCF_014905685.2 Nematolebias whitei
AGATAGATAGATAGATAGATAGATAGATAGATAGATAGATAGATAGATAGATAGATAGATAGATAGATAGATAGATAGATAGATAGATAGATAGATAGATAGATAGATAGATAGATAGATATTATAATCCAGGTTAAAAAAAGTTTCATAACAATTCAAGTGAACGCTATTTTAAAAACCTTCAAACCCCCGTTTTGCACAAAATACAAAAAGTTTTAAATCAAAGTAACTGAAATGCTTTTCTGTAGTAGATAACCTTCTGGAGGCCAAGCTTTAAACTGCGTGAGATGCTCAGTCTGGAAGCAAAACTTCTACTACAGAATAAAAGTCCAGATGCTTTGGTCATAAACTTTTAGGATTTTCCATGTTCTGGATCACTGAGGATCTACCCCAGAAATTTTCATAAAAATGGTTATTTACACTAAGTTTTATGGTTTTAAGCAAGCACAAATAGAAGCAGCAGCTAGCTGTAGCACTTTCAGTGCAACCTGGAGCACTTCCTGTAGAAATATCATATTTCTGTCAACATAACTCATGTTAATTTAATGGTGATGTAAAGATAAAAATAAAATTTAAAAAAATTGTTTTAATCATCATGAAAATTTTTAGTTTGAGGATGGCCATTGGCGTCAGAAGCAATTGTAATATGAAGGGACACACTGGTGAGGGCATCTGGGGGCCCTCCCCCAGTACATTTTGAATAAAGTAGATGCCATTTCCTGCATTCTGGTGTATTTTAACGGGTTGTTAAACATCTACATTGACCTACACAAGAAACCACTTGATTCAATAACTATTTTACAGAGCACAACACAACAAAAAGTAGCCTGACCAACAGCTCTCCTTGTGTGAATATAGAGCACGCTCCGCTTCTCTCGCGCAACTTAGCCTCCTCCCCTCCCCCAGGTCAGCAACTGTGGGCACTAACATAGTGCCAAGCTAGTTCTCAACACAGGTGCCTTCCCCTCCAAATGAATATTTTTATTCACTGTGAGGGGGACACATCACCTTCACATATACTTGATGTGATGCCTATGATGGCAGCAATTCACTTTTCGTCTTCCTCAGCTCAGACTAGTCGTTACCTCAATGGTTCAGTAAGAACTAAACTTGGTTTCATGTCTATCTACAACAGGTAAGATACTAACAGTTTATAACATTTATGCAGAACTCCACTGCAAAATATTTGAACCATCTCTTTAGGGTCTCTTGGCTCGTCATAAAAACATGAAGAGGTTTCCAAAAAGCTTTATATGCTTCACGTTTCTCCTCTGGTTCTCTGCTCATGTTTGCAGTGAGGGTGGTTGACAACACGCTAACCATCATTATAGCCTCAGCTGTGGGCGGGGCCATCGCCTTTCTGATAGGCTTCATGCTGCTCAAGAACTTCACTCTCTTTGTACTCGCTAAACTTGAGGAGAAAAAGTGAGTCATCACCACACTTTTAACAAATATTGTACAGCTGGGTATTGACTGAGTTTTTTTAAGCTGTAATTTTGACACGTGCTTTGAGCTGCTGTGTTTTAACACGTCTTCCATGTTTTGTTCCCCCTCTGCAGTAAGGAGTGCCTTGTAACGTCATCAGGGATCGACAACACAGAAAACGGCGTCTCAGGATCCAAAGCTGATTCAAAGCCAACACCAAAAAAGAAATGAGACGGAGGAACAGTATGCAAAACAATTTGAGCACTTCGATTTCTATGATATTTGCATATTTGTACGTTGCACGCAATTCATTCTCTTTAACGAAATAACTCCAGCTACAATATTCATCTTGGAAAAAATACATTTGCACACAACTATAACAAAATGTGCTCTGAGTGGTAACGGTGCAGATGACACACAGTTATAAGTGCTTACATTAATATTCAAAATGTGCACATATTCTAAACGCACCTTAACCCTCCTGCTGCCCTTGGGTCAAAATGGCCCACAAGGCCTCTGCATTGCATCTACATTAAAATTTCAACTAAAATGTATTCAGAATATTGAGCAAAATGAGCTTAAAGCCATAGTTCAGATCTTTTGACGGGGATTTCTGTGGAAACATTATGAACATTTAGTATCTTACACGTTGTAGATAACTCTCTGGGCAATCTTAGTTTGGAGAAAGAAAGCTTACTCCTAAACAAATTGGTGAGCTAAAAACTTGTCTGCATGGAGTCATGACCAAACAGGTTTGCTGTTGTCATAAAACAACTCATTTAAAAAATGCAAAAGTGGTTTAAGCAAATGTTTTGTTTTTTAAACCTTAAAACCATCATAATTTTTTGAAATTTTGGGCACTTTGGCTGAAATATGATGTTCCTGTCAACACTTGCATTTGCAAATAATTATAGAGTTCAATGTACATAACTGTGTAATGAGAGCAGCATATAAATTTGTAAGTAGTTTTCACACAAATGTATTTCTTTTAGTTAAAGTTGATTTAAAATGGGATCATCCCACTTGGGTGCTGGCTATGTTCTGAGTAGCCTTTACCTCGTGAGTCTAGTCAGTAAAACTTTTCTTGAGTGTTTTCAAAGAGCTTTCTACAGCAGGTTAGATGTTTATTCATTACTTTCTACAGAACTTCATTTTAAAAGATCTAACTATTGCTTTATTATCAGACAGGTATGAAGACCAGTAATGCAGCCAAGTGTCTGAAGGACGACCATAAAACAACTACAAAGAAAGGAATTTTTTGATCGTTGGACAATTTATCACAAACAAGTTTCAGCAAAAGCTGTAAAAAAAAATTAAAATTAAAACAATTACTTCAAAGAGAGTACAGCTTCTTAAGGTCCTGTCATGAAAACACAAATGTTTTGTAGCGTTTCACTTGTAAACGGACCAAACCATTTTTTAAATGGATTCTATAGAGAAAATAACTTTAAACGCCTCCATTAAAATTTAGTGTCAATGCCCGAAACGCAACCTTTGAAAACAATGACAACATAATCCAACCCACAACCTGAAGGCTTCTTCTTTTTGCGCTTTATGCTCGTGCGTGTGGTTTCCTGTTTTTACTGTATTTTCATGGCAGCGTTACAGCGCCACATACTGGCCTGGCATAGTTACTGAAGCCTGGTGGGTCATTTTTATTGTTTCCATGTGGACCAAGATGTTTCTTGAAACAGTGGCACATTTACAGGGATATTTTCAGAAACCACAAATTAACTCAACTGAACTCAACTTTATTTTTGGTAAATTAAAAACATTACAAAAAAAGGGAAAAACAATATAAAATGAAAAAATAAAAGAACATTTTCGAAAAACAGTGGTTCCATGTGGACTGAAGGTCAGTTTATAATTGCTCGTTTCCAAAAATTTTCACAAGCTCCACACAAAATAACAGTTGAAGAGATGATTTAGTTTATGTGCACAAGATGTTAGAAAATAAGTAAAACAGAAAGCTGTGTGTCATTTATCACCGTCGGCTCAGATTTACTTAGTTTTCATCAAACATCGACTTATATTAACCAATAAAAATGCAATGTTATTACAACTGGGCTGAAGACGCACATATTTTTTCAATCAATAGATCTTTTTTTTTCTGTCTAAAGGCATGAGTAAAAACAGAGAGGTTAAAGTAGTTCCAACTCAACAATAATATTGGATTCAGCTCAGTACTTCATCTTGCTCCTCATTACTGCTTGGAATAAACACTAGTGCCTGTTCATGCATCCGAGCTGTCGGTGAAACACCGCAAACAGATTTTAAAACTCAGCAAACTGAAACAATGCAATAAGCAATTGAACCGAAATGATAGACAATCCCATTAAACAGTTCCCCAGTCCCTACAAAAAAAAAAAAATTAAATAAAAAATTAAATGAAAACCATAAATGCTGCTTGTTAACAAATAATCTACATATTATGAGCATGTGCAACACAAGCCAGACTTTAGACAAGGTGCTTGAATGCCGACATGCTTTTAGAAATTCAGGTTTTAATGTACTAACTCGCATTTTCAGATCTTAAGTTAACCGTAAACCTTGTTGACGTCATACTAATTCCATCAGGCTAACTCTGGCTAAGGCTTTGGATTAGTGGGAGTCTATTAAACGCTGTCCGACGCTATCTTTTAGAAAAGCATCTTCATGAATGTGTCCCTTTTATTTTTGTTTCTTCCTCACTTTTTTTAGTGAGTTCTGAATTTGTGACCTAAGTCCTTACCAATTGTTCTGCACTAAAGAAAATTGCGAGCATTTACACAGTAAACCAACTGAATGTTTGCAAGTGTGTGTGTGTGAGGGGGGTAGTTTTTCTGTAACTGGAGTATGGAGTACTCATGAGTAGTCAGTGTCTCACCTGCAGTAGACAACAGTTAACAGTAGCTCAGTTTGGAGAATTAAAGATAAATTATTTTGCGATCAAGCTTGGAGCTCAGGCTAATGCCATTCCTGCTGTTAGTTAATCTTTTTGTTTAAATCTACTTATACAAACATCCCAAATGAGCTTTCTTTACCACTTTTGGTTCTGATTAATATAATTTGTTTTATGTTGCTGTGGCATCTTCACTTCTAGTTTGTCCTCCAAAAACATGGACATAAACATCTATCCATCCATTATCTTTACCTGCTTCTTCCTTGTCGGGTCGCAGGGGTCACTGGTGCCCATGTCCAGCCATGACTGTGCGAGAGGCGGGGGACACCCTGGACAGGTATCCAGTCCATCACATGGACACATAGACAAATGAGACAAACAACCATTCACTCTCTCACTCACACCTAGGGACAATTTAGGGTTACCAATCAGCCTAACATGCATGTTTTTGGTCTGTGGGAGGAAACTGGAGTATCTGGAGAAAACCCACGCATGCACGGAGAGAACACGCAAACTCCACCCAGAAAGGCCCCTGTCCGGGATTTGAACCGGGGTGTCCTTCTCGCTGACACACATGCAAACACTTCTACTAATGGGTGCCAGTCATTCATTCTTGTGGCTTTCACAGTCTCATTCATTCAAGTACAACATGTAATTTCAATAATGATGTTAGAATTATGGTGAATCCTAAATGAGACGTTGAACTTTCACTTTTTAGAGCAGCTTTCTTTACTTACAAATTGCATTTCAATGCATCACAAACCGTCACTTGGTCAAAATAAATGAATTATATATATATATATATATATATATATTTATATATATATATATATATGTATATATATATATTTATATATATATAAAACCGTGCAGGGCCTTTCCAAATTCTCAGAGTCCTGTGTATTGGTCCCATCCACTCTACATCAACACTGTGATTAGTTAATTTTCCTGTCAGTCATTAAACAAACTCCTCCTGCAGAGACTTTGACTGATGAGAAAGAAGCTTCAAACATATTTTTTACCTGGAGACAAAAAGTTAAAAGAATCTGATTGGATAACTGCATTTTCTTTAATTAAAAATTTTCTTGCTCAACTCAAAAATAGTTTACAGAAAATCAAAGAAATTAGCAAAAGTAAGAACGACTACATTGAAAATCTTCTTTTGGCGAGTCATCCTCCATCTCTGTCCTCTGCATCCTCTGTTCTCACTCCAACTACCTCCATGTCCTCTCTAACTGCATCCATATATCTCCTCTTTGTCTTTTTCCCAGCAGCTGCATTTCTAACATCCTTCTACCAGTATACCCACTGTTCCTCCTCTGGACATGTCCAAACCATCTCAGTCTGGACTCTAACTTTATCTCCCAGTTGTTCAACCAGTGCTGTACCTCTAATGATCTCATTCCTGATCTTCTCCATACTTGTCGCTCCTCAGGAGAACCTCAACATCTTCATTTCTGACACTTCCAGTTCTTTCTCCTGTCTTTTTGTCAATGCCACTGTCTCCAGACCATACAACATAACTGGTCTCACTATACTGTCTTGTAAACTTTTCTTTTGACCTTTTTGCAACATTGAAAATATACATTGCAAATAAAATCGTAAAAAAGTTAAATTTAACATTTCACATGTGCTAAATTGTTAGGCCTTCTCTGAATGTATAGAAGGCCCAGAGGGTTCCTCACTGCATTTGATTGAGACAACAAAATCGTCAGTAGCCGCCTTGTACAAAAGTGACGTGGTAAATAAACATATAGCATCTGTTTTAAGAAGAGAAGTTTACAGCTGAAGCTGAACATTTGTTCGTAAATGGGTCCTGCTCTTAGTAATTCAACTGATCGCTGTCTACTGCAGGTAAGATACTGACTGCAGAACTGTTCTGCAAAGAAACCAAACTTCTCCGTTCAGGATCATATCTACAGCTGGCTGAGTAGGGGGGTTGTGGTTCCACTGGGAAATAAAATAATTTACAGTCTCAGCCGCCCGTTGACTGTGCCAAACTGGGATGATCCCTCCTGAACGTCACATTAGGTGATAAACGTTTTTACATCAAACACAGTGAAACAGTCAAACACAGTTTTAGCTGCATGTAGGCTTTAAAAGAAATACCTCAACACAGTGGAACTGGAAGAGGGTAACCACTGGATCAGATATAAATATGCATCACTCGCTCAGCAGCTGGTAAAGAAACGCACTGTAGATTAAATGTGATTATCTGATGATTGTTGAAACTTATGCTACTGTTTGTTAAAATCATGTGCCTCAGTCTTTAATTACTAGCTTGAAGCAATATTGAGAAGAGGTGTGCTTATTCATATTTTTATATGGAAAATGAACTCATCTGCTGTGAGTTTGTGTTGCACATAAAGCTTAAGTGCACCTTTCAGTACCTCAACAAGCTCAAAGAATATTAATGTAATTATTGTTGTTTTTCCCTTTGTGTGCTATAAGTAGCCAAAGATTTAAAAATCACAAGTTGTGGATATTTTGTGCAGAAATGATTTCTTGTAAGGGAGTAATCTTGATGATTTCTCCACCAGTTGCCTGGCAACTTCTGCAGATTAAATTTTTGTTTAATGTTTTTTTATTCATTCTAGTAGAGATAAGGGCTAAATGTTTGTCCACTCTTCTATATTTGACTTAACTTTCATTAAGAAAGCAAATAAGCTTTGGGAGAATCTCACAGAAAGGCAATGCAAATGTGCAAATTGCAAGAAATAGTATGGCCAATATGCATTTCTCATATTTGTCTTTGCAATGTTCTCTGTCCTGGTTTTCAGCAAAAATCCACTTTTGACTAAAACATGCTGTTGTTCTGTGTTGTGACTTTAAAAAAACATGGACAGAATTGCTGTATTTAATCAATTTAATTGGAAAAAATAAAACTTTTTTTTGCAAATGCAAGGAATTTCTTCCATTTGGTGGTGATTTTAAAAAAAAGAAGTTGTGATTTATTACAAGTTCAGTAAAGGAGGAAACAATGGGTGGTGGTGTCAGCGTGAGCCTTTACAAGCAACTCCCAGGAGAACTAAACCCTCAGTTTGTCACCCGGCGCTGCAGAGTTACTGTGACAGCTCCAAAAGTAGTTACCATGGATCAGGGAGGAGAGCTGACGGCATGTGGGTTGAATGGAGGAAAATCCAGATTTGATTGGATCCTCTGTTCTTGATCCGGCCCTGATGAGCCTATAGACTGCCGCTGCTCTCTACACACAAACATTCAGCAGCAATGCTCTAACGCTCCATCAAATAATGCGCTGATTCAGCCTCTTTTTCATGCAAATCAACTCTGACTCTGCTTTTTGTGCAAGCTGATGAACTAATAAAGGTTTGGAGTATTATATATCTTGTTCCTCTGTGTTTTAGTAAAATGATTCACAGCCCTGTTTTCTTCAAAACAAAAGGAGGTAGAAGGAACTGAATTAATGCGTTTATGAACCACGTACATGTTTTCTGTGAACATTAAACAGAACAAGGCTGTTTTAAACTGATGAATTGAACATGGCTCACACACTGTGACAACAAAAGACCGACTTTCCGAAGGGCGTACCAGGGCATTAGCCCAGGTACCCGAGGTTTAGACGACCCTTAAGTACTCTTATTTTTGCATCATTAAAGTATAGCATTAGTCTCAAAGTATTTTTTTTATGGTTTTGTTTTTTACTTATATCCAATTAGGCATGAGTATACCCCGCTGGAAAAAGTTATTTTGCTGACTACTGCTTTTACTAAGACCCTGTTTACACAAGTATTACCTCTGGAAACATTAATGTTTTTACAATGTTTACTGAGAAAAATAAACCAAAAAAAAAGCAAGTTTACTTAGAAATGCTGTAGTTTGAATGCAAGGCAGAATTGCCAGTTAAGAAATGAGTAACTTTTGTGCTGTCACTTTAAAATGATTGTATTTTGAACCAAACTGTCTTATGTGCTGAGTGAGAGTGTTATAAGTTCAAGTTCAAGGTTTTTTATTGTCATTCACATCACATGTGGTACATGAGGTGGGACAAAAAGGTGTACTTAGGGTCTCGGTTACACCCAAAAACAGCAAAAATATAAAGGATCAAAAGAAATTATGTAAGGATCTAAGGTATACACTAAGATATATGCTAGACAAACGCTAAACGATACGCTAGAAGATCAAAGCTATACTCTAAACACTAATAATGTAAAATAATACGGTGTATTAAATAGCAGCACCAAGATAAGGTGTGTGTTGTGTTTGGTGAACATGTGCACAAAAAGGGGGGGGGGGGGAGTTGTGGTTTGTCAGCTGCATGCATCACACATGCAATGTCTGCATGATCACAGTTGCATCCAAACTGGTGATTACAATAAAAATCCTCTGGACCTAGGGTGTTGGTGGTTTGCTCCTGCATCATGAAAATGGTGCAAGTTAAATATTAAACTGCCAGATACTGAGATATGTCTAAATAAACCAATCGGGAGTTTGTTGGACTTTGTCCTAATGCTTTAATTGCTTTGGTGTGTTTTACATCATTGTACTGACAGAAACAAGAATAAAAATGCTAACCGAGCTAATGCTAGCACTAACCACAGGAGCTAATGCTAAAGTATCATTTTACATGGTTAGAATTAGCTCTACAATGACAAAGAATGTGCTTTTTGTATTCTAAATCATATTGGTTCATTAAAAATACATGCAGTTCATAGTAAGCCATGTCAAAAGCTACTATAAGTTGTTTTTGGTTAAAATAAAAATGAAGTGTTATAAATTCGAGCAGCACGGTGGCGCAACTGGTAGAGCAGCTGCCTCTCAGCGAGCTGGTCCCTGATTCAAATCCCGGTCCGGGGGGCCTTTCTTGGTGGAGTTTGCATGCTCTCTCCATGCATGCGTGGGCTTTCTCCGGGTACTCCGATTTCCTCCCACAGACCAAAAACATGCATGTTTGACTGATTGGTAACTCTAAACTGTCTCTAGGTGTGAGTGAGAGAGTGAATGATTGTTTGTCTCGTTTGTCTCTATGTGGCCCTGTGATGGACTGGAGACCTGTCCAGGGTGTACCCCGCCCCTCAAACAGTGATTGCTGGACATGGGCACCAGCGACCCCCGTGACTCAAAAATGGAAGAAGCGGGTAAAGAAAATGGATGGATGGATGGATGTTATGCAGTCTAACATTGATTTTGATTAACTTACAAGTTATGCACTGCATTTTTAAGTTGTCAATGTACTTTGTTGGTTTAACACTAAAATACTAAACAGTTAACTACTGTTTATTACATTTCATGGTAGTTCACCATAAACTTAAGCTGATTAAGCTAAAAACTAAAAGGAGAAATATGTGAAGGATTTGTATTCTTGAGAAAGGACATGGAATCTCATAATTGAACGGGAACAGAATGATTTACTTTCTGCACTTTATGCAGATTGGTTTTATAGTGATTCTGGATTCTTTGATCGTGATGGCGAGCCGAGCCCATGCCAACTGTGGACGGGTGTAAACGGTGTGGCCAGCTGGGACATCATTTTGCAGAAAAACCTTCACAATCCGGAAAATCCATGCAACACTACCCGGGTAGCAACGTTGCTCAAGAACTAAACTTGTTTTTTCACAAAAGGGGGAAAGAGCTCTATTTAATTTTTGCTTGTATTTTATTTTTTTTCAACATTTGTAGATAAAGTTGTTTCTAAATGCTTTGTTGAGAAGCAATAAAATAATCAGTTCGGTATTCGGTTGGTGTGACATCATTACTCTTGGTGGAACCTAGTAGATGTTTAGTGCCTGTTCCCTACTGGTCCACTTCAAGTGCGCTACACAAACGGTATCAAAGAGAGGCAAAGTGATCACAAGTGAAGCGGTTGAAGGCAACATTGCAGATTTTCAGGATAAATACCCTGGAACTGCAAAGGCAAATGGCAACCATACCAAGGACACAATCAAGTACAAACAGAGAGTAAGGAGAGAAAATGAAAGAGTAAATTACATTAACACTTACTTGTTCATAATGACTTAAAACAGAAAGAAGCTGTGAGATGATACTGACAGGTAAGCTTCTTTATAAAAGATGATTCTGAAGAATTCAGATGTGTGATGATGATACAAATTCAAAACAAAGCAAAGTCAAAATTTCATAGATCATCCATTCCCGTTGGAAAAAAAATTCAAGGAAAAAAACTCAGTCATTTCTCTCTCTGTCAGCACTCCTGCTCCTCTTGGGGGCCAGATCTGCAAGTTAATAGTGAACACCATACACCTGGAAGTTGAAGCTGAAACAAGTACAGCCTTCTCCCAGGACAGTCTCAGAACAGCCACCATATTCATGTTTTTATTCATGCCGATGTATGTTCTAATGTTCATTTTATATTACATTTACTGTAATCAGTTGTTTCATGCTTAAAAGAAAGGTCATGAAGCATCATGACTGTCTGAGGGAGAGTAGGTAGAACCTAAAGGCCTACATTCTTGGATCACAGACTCTGGTCCCAATTACAACATGGCAGCTTCCATAAACCTAGTCCTGCTGGCTTCAACTCCTAACAACTGGTGATAGCAAAATGGACCAGTGTTTTGGTACGCACCGAAACACTGTGGAACATTTGTTCCTAAACACTGTTCCACAATCTGTCCCGAGCGCAGCGTCAGGCAGCTGTTCCATTCTGTGTTCCATTACGTCACCAACTGTTCCTAAAAGTCATGAAACAATGGTTTGAAGTGTAGTGAAACTCAAATGAAAGCACAGTGATCTTGTTATCTTGTTTACAAATGAAGTAAATAAAATACCACAACTACACAAAATGAAAATGTATATGTCCATCTTCATCCTCTACTGCTTATCCATAGTTGGGTCATGGAAATAACAGGTCCAGGAGAAAAATACAGACTTCCCACTCTCCAGCAAGTGTTGATGACTCTGAGACATTCCCAGACCATAGAATATGCACCATACCTCCAGCGACTTCTGGGTCTGCCTCCTACCATTGGGACATGCCCAGAACACTTCCAAAGGGAGGCATCCAGGAGAGATCCTAATCAGATGCCTGAACCACCTCAACTAACTCCAGTGAGGAGGATCAGCGGGTCTACTCTGTGCTTCCTCTGGATGATGGTGCTTCTCACCCTGTCTCTAAGGCTGAGCCACTTTATCCAGGCTCTCTTTTGGTTATGATCCAAACCTGATGAACATAGGTGAGGGTCGGAATGTGGACAGACCAGTAAATCAAGAGATTTGCCTTTGGACTTTGCTCTTTCTTTACCATGAATGACCAAAGCATTGCCTTCATTATCGAGGATGAAACCCCAGACCGTCAATCCATCTTCGTCTCCATCCTACCATCAGTCGTAAACCAGCCGGGAGGGGAAACTCCACCCATTTCTGCTTGCAAACCATGGCCTCAGACTTGGAGGAACTGACTCTCATTCCAGCCTTTATACACTCAGCTGTGAACCGCCTCAGTGCATGGTAAAGGTCTTGGCCTTAAGATGCTAGCAGAACCATATCATTTACATAAAGCAGAGATGAGACCCTGAGGTTCTCAAACCAGATGCCCTCCTCTCTGTGACTGTGTCTCAGGAAACTGTCCATGAACATCACAAACATGATCTGAGACAAGGGACAGCCCTGGTGGGGTCCAACCCCCACTGACAACAAACTCACAAAAGCAACCCAAGCACCTCATACTCTTGCAGCATCGCCCACAGAATGCCTAGAAGAACATGGTCATAAGCCTTTTCCAGATCCACACAACACATGTTAGAATTAGACTGAAGAAGCAAGCTCCCATGACCCCGAGGGGGTCAAGATGGGGTAGAGGCAGGGCAGCCGACTCGGTACCCAAAAGTCCCATGCAGGCTCGATCCCCAGCCATTCCCACAGAGTCCTGGCCTGATGATGTTGATCTTCTGTGCTGGTCCACAGACAAAGCGTAAGCTTAGAGGGGACCGAGCTTTTTCTGTGATAGCTCCCAGGCTCTGGAATGACCTTCCATTGAACATAAGACAGGCCTCTTCAATTGAGGTTTTTAAGTCCCTTCTTAAAACTCATCTTTTTTCTTTGGCCTTTTAGCACAATCTGAGATGTTTTACCTTGTTTTATTGTGTTTGTATTTTATTTTATTATTTTATTCCTGTTTTAAATTTTACCCTTCCATTTTATCATTGTATTGTATTTTATAATTGTGTAAAGCACTTTGGTCCTGTTGGGTGCATAAAGTGCTCTATAAATAAAGTTGGTATGGTATGGTATGGTCCATCCTTTTGGCCAGTGGCTGTTTAGTTTCCCCAATGTAAGAATGATCACCCTCCTGCCACTGAACAACATACACAATATTACTCTGTTTGTGCCGGGGGACTGGATCTTTGGGATGGATTTGGAAGTTTAAAAGCCACTATGACGTCATGTTTAGAAAATAAACATCTCATTTTCTCTGATACTCCCTCAACATATGGAAAGACCACTGGTCTGGGTCTGGGTTCCTCCTTTTCACCTGATGGCTGACTGGAGTCCTGTTTGGGTTTCTTCTCTGCTTTCAGGAAGGCACAGTTAGGATATCCACATTTATCTAGAGCCTGTCTTGTGTAGGATTTCTCCTTCTGCCTGGCTCCTGAGTTAGTGGGGACACTGTCTGCTCTGTGATACAGAGTCCTGATGACTCCTAACTTGTGCTCCAGAGGGTGATGGGAGTCAAACTGCAAATACTGGGCTGTGTGGGTGGGTTTGCGGTACACCTCAGTTTGCAAATGTCCTCTATCAGAAACTGAGACCTCACAGTCCAAGAAAGCCAACCTGCCATATTTTTATTCTCGTGTGAACTTGATGTATTTATCCACAGAGTTGATGTGGTCAGTAAAATGTTGGACTTCCTGAGATTTGATTTTAACCCAGGTGTCGTCAACATACCTGAACCAATGACTTGGTGGTGTCCCTGAAAAGGCCGTCAAGGCTCTTTATTTTCCCTCCTGACCATGATTAATAAATTATCTTATGTTTCTGTCTAAGGCAGCACGGTGGCACAACTGGTAGAGCTGCTGCCTCTCAGCGAGCAGGTCCTTGGTTCAAACCCCGGTCCAGGGGCCTTTCTGGGTGGAGTTTGCATGTTCTCTCCGTGCATGCGTGGGTTTTCTCTGGGTGCTCCGGTTTCCTCCCACAGACCAAAAACATGCATGTTAGGCTGATTGGTAACTCTAAATTGTCCCTAGGTGTGAGTGAGAGAGTGAATGGTTGTTTGTCTCGTTTGTCTCTATGTGGCCCTGTGATGGACTTGCGACCCGTCCAGGGTGTACCCCGCCCCTCGCACAGTGATTGCTGGACATGGGCACCAGCGACCCCCGTGACCCAAAATGGAATAAACGGGTAAAGATAATGGATGGATGGATGTTTCTGTCACTGTTTAATCAGGATTGAACCCATGCAGACTGATGAGGAGCTCAACACGCTTAACTGTGCTTTTTTTTTTTTTTACTTGCTGTTCTGCATTTTTGTCAAAGTTTTTGATAAATAATCATTTTGAATATTACTTGCATCTTTTAAAAATCCGTTTAGAATGAGATTTTGTAATTCACTGATAAAACCCTGGAATTAAAAGAAAACAATCCTTTTTTTTTTTTTTTTTTGTCGTATTTGTGTGTTTGAACTCACTTTCAGTGATTTTTTTTTTTCTGAAGAGGAAAATGTTTTTCTTCACGTCGTTTTTTTTTTTTTTTCTCTCTCTCTTTTGCTAAATTCCTTTGGAGGACTGTGGCTCCACGTGCCTGTCTTGTGTTTGGGCAGCAGATGTCAGCAGCGGACTGCGTAAAACCTGCACACACTCGGTCCCTCTGGTCGAAGCAGCGCAGAAGCAGAGGTTTGTTTGGTGCGTAAACTGTTTAAGATACAAATATATACAGTTGTACTTATATTGATAAGGCTGTTTTCTAATTTCAAAATGAAATTTTTACCTAAAATTTGACCTGCGTTACAGAAAAAAAAAATCAACTAAACTGTAAGAAATACATGTCTAATGAAGTTTGGACGCATTTTTCTTTTGATTTAACTGAAAATTAATCCTTTACATCGTCTTATTCTGTGAATCACACCGAGATAAACATAAATGTTGGAACGTTTTGAGTCATGCTAAGCTTTTTTTTTTTTTGCACAAAGTTTCCTTTATTTTATTCAAGATTCCCCTCACTTTCATCTTATTTATTGCTTCTCTGACTTCGTCCCTCCTTCCTGCTCTCGCGGAACAACTCCTCAGGTGAAGAGGTTCACCTGATGCTTTTTGGTGAACTTCTCATGCCCTCCCCGCACGCGCCGCTCTTCCTTTATCCGCAGTCCTCTCTGTGCGCAAATGTCTGCTCCAAAAACAAAGAAAATGTCGGCGTTCAGCAGCAGCTCCGCGGGCCTTTGGTACCACCCCCCCCCCCCCCCCCCCGAACTGAGAGAGCGTGGGGATCAAATCCACCCTCCAGGTGTGTCGGAGCCCCTCTTCTGTCTATCCATGATGCGCGGAGAAACGTGGCCATCGGGGCGCACAGGTGGGTGAGCGCGCGCTCTCCAAGGTGCCAACTGCTCGGTCTGCGCTGCGCACAGCAGCCTCCCGGTTCGGGCACCAAAACCAGCCAAATGAGGTGGTTTTTTTTTTTAAAGCAACACGCGGATTTATCTCTCATCTGCTCCTCCGCGGCGTTTGATTTTATTTTATTTTTTTTTATTTTTTTTTAGCTCGGTAGTGTGGAGAGAGGAGGAGGAGAGGAGGAGGCGGAGGAGGTGGGGGCATTGGGCGGGGCTGAGGAATCTGGTTTCCCCTCCATGCTTAGCGGGGCAGCAGGGCTGGAAAGACCTCCCGGGAGCTCAGTCGCCAGTCCAGCTCGGAGACCAGCCGCCCGGCCCGAAGCGCGCGCCTCACACGTCCCAGGATTGCCAACAATTCCTGAAAAATCCACCTGCTCTTTATGGCATGTGGCTTGTAACTTTACTCCTGCTGTACTCTCTCCAAGAAGGTAAGAACAGATCAGGTACAAACATGTGACTGCGTGAAGATATGTGGCGCTTTGAATTGATTGAAAAGTTGGGTTAAAAGTGGAAACTGGTTCTTTCTTTGGACGGTTCCGATGGGGGAGCCTCCATGGCGGGCGCTTTGATGTCTGACTGAAAACCTGATCAGGATTCAAAGCGATTCTTGAAGTGAAATGAAACGGGATCATGCAGATTTGCTTGTTGTTTAAAGGCAAAGTGTTGTTATTTGCGCGGATGTTTTGGAGGCTTTTACGCAGCGCACCGTCATGATGGAGCTGAGCGCGCGGAGTGTTTTCGCATTAACTCCAGTTATGAATATGTAAAATGGCTGAATGGGGGGGGGGGGGGGGGTGAGGTGCAAACAGAAGGGGTAGACATGCAAATTAAAACACCCTGCAATTATTTACACCAAAACTAAAACCTGATTCGTTGCAGATGACAGGTTTCTGGGTTTTTTTTTGGCTCAGGTTCCGCTCACGCTCCTAAAGTTCTGCAGGTGGGTTTTGGTCATTTTGCTTCATTTCCTTTCACCATGTAGCTCGTGCTAATTGCAGCTGTTTGGATGGGCTGGATTAGAAAACAACCGCTCCTTTCCACAGAGATGCGCCTAATTTAGAAGGATGAGAATTATTATTTTATTTTACAAATCCTTCCTCTCTGTAATGACAAATTGTTGCAATTTGAAGGTAAATAAAAGGCCCTTTCTGCCATGACGGCCTTATTAGTCTAATAGGTCTGCACCCACTAATAGGCCGTAATTAGAGCATTCAGATGGCCTCTTTATTTCACTCATTTGCTCCTTTTTTTTAAATAAATCTATTTTTGTCGGTAAATGCAGAATAATAAAGGAGGTTGGCTTGTTTGAATTAATTCATTTGTGTCTTGTTGTTCAGAAAGCATCAAATCCCTCTGACCCTATTGCAAAGTTGATCTTCTGCCTCCCCTCTGGTGCATTATAATAATCCCGAACAAATCTGCATCGAAAATAAGAGAAATTCAAATCTGGGCATGACAGTAGGCCTTGGTGTTTCCTGCTGTTTTTATATACATTTAAAATAGACAATTAATATGTTTTTTTAAGTCTGGGATTTATAAACAGAGGCAGTGTGGTCTATTTTCTTTTATTATTATTATTTTTAACTTAATTCAATTTAATCAGGTCGAGCTTTATTTAATAACACCAATTAATTGTAATTACACAGGCTAGGTGCAGTCTGTGTGTTTATGTCCTAAATTGTTGCTTAAAAAAAACACAAACATTTATTCTTCTGTGAAAAGGTTTGATTTGGGAGCCTCGCGGGGATCCGTAGCTTCATATTAAAATACGCAAATTTATTTCGCCAAAATGAGGAAGTCCAGGGGGCGCAGATTAGAGACTTGCCCGGTCATGTCCCTCACTAATGGCGCACCTGGAGTCTCGCGCGTGTGTGCGCGCGTGTGTGTGTGTGCCAGCCAGCCAGCGCGGGCGCGTGGAGGAGAGGACACGTCACGCGGACACCCAGTTAGTGTCACTTTTTGTGAATGTTTGTTTTTGTGTAACCCGGAAGTTAAAATATGTTTTAGGCCTAAATCGAAATGTTGAGTTTCCTAAAGGTTTTTTAAAATAATCTATAATTTTTTACATTTTCTAGACCATATTAATTAGAAATTTAACACTTTTTAGTAACAATTTAAAATTATTTCTTCATATTAAACGCCTGTGTACTTTAATGCTGATTTAATATAACAGTAGATAAACTTAAAAGCTTAATATTAAACCTGTTTGAAACAACTTTAGATTTCAAATCCAATTAAAATAATCGTAATGTTCTAATTATTTGTGCTAAATTACAAACATATAGATTAATTCTTAATTAGATTTGTTTAATAAGAGACGTGAAAACCAGTGGACCCCCCATCTCTTATACACACTTGCTTACATACAAAAAAGACATGTGCAACACTTCCACCCCCCTTACACACACGCACACACACGCTCCTTTGGAGGGCTGCACAATTAAAGCTGCAATATGCAGCCCTCAACACAGAGCTGCAGAGACCACGGGGGTGCCAATCATCTCTGGAGCAGGATCCAAGCTTTTTCTTTTCTCTTTCTTTTTTTTTTAATGCGGCTCAAACCTGGCATTATTTAATTTTACTCTGAAGGATGTAAAAACAGCAGTAGCAGGAAAACTCCAGAGCTTTGTGAGACTGCTGTTTGGCTCTAATTGCAGAAGGAATGGATAGAAATTTAGAACATGCCTAAAACAGATGGTTATGACTCTTTGATGTTATTATGATCGGAACATTGTTGCTAAAAGAATAAAAAATGATTACATTATTAGTTAAATTCTGGGTAAAGTGTGCCTTTAAGTTCTCCATGGAGTTGCCTGCAGAGCTGTTTTTAAAAACATAATAAAAAAGGTTAATCAATCCTGGATTGTGACACAACGAACACACAAACAAGAAAAGTGAATGTGCAGAATTTCTCTGGCTCCGTGGAACGACACGGCGTTGCTAAATCTGAGCCGGACCTCCTTCTGGATCTGATTGGATGCAGGAGCTGCACATATTCAGGAGGAGGGAGTGTTCAGCAAATGTCAACGCTCTGAAGCAAGTCGTTGTTTTGGTTGGATCTCCCTCCATCTCGCGCTCCATCTCTATCTCCATCCATCCCTCCGTCGCCCCCTCCCTCCCTCTCTCCCTCATCACTAGGCAGAATTAAAGGCTGGGGGAGGGGCAGTTTATGCAGACTGTGCTGGGACTTGTGATCCGCAGATTTGATATTCACATTAGGAGAGAAGCTGGCTGCTTTGATGTGTGTGTGTGTGTGTTGGGGGGTGGCAGGTCCCAGGGGACTGCTGAAGTAGCACACTTTTTTTTACTGACACAGCACAGTCCAGGGGGGGCTGTTGGGTGGGTGGGGTCGGGGAACAGATTGTTGGGGACATGGTGTACAGATAGGAGCAGTGATACCCCTCAAACCCCGCCTGCACTTCTCTACCCATCTACCACCTACTTTACTCCAGACCCCTGAGGATTATCTATAAGCTTACATCTATCTTTACCACGCCCGCCCCCCTCCTCAGATCTCACTAATATTCAATTCACACCCCTTTCCCCACCGTGCGTCTCCCCCAGCAGCTCCTGAGCCGCTTTATGTTCCCCTCCCTGGATCAAAACGTAACTTTCTGTCCCCAAAAACACCTGACGGATGAGAGAGCGTGCAAGCCCAACAATCCTCTGGAAAATGAAGCTGCTGTTTACAAAAACACTAAATGTGACGGTTTTGACAGATATTTATTAGAGTATATTAGATTTGTTTTCCCTTGTTGGTGGAACGGTGGCACAGTTGGTAGAGCTGCTGCCTCTCAGCGAGCAGGTTACCCTGGTTCAGTTCCTGGTTTGGGGGCCTTTCTGGGTAGAGTTTGCATGTTTTCTCCGTGTATGTGTGGGTTTTCTCCGGGTACTCCGGTTTCCTCTCACAAACCAAAAACATGCATGTTCGACTGCTTGGTAACTAAATTGTCCCTAGGTGAGAGTGAGAGAGTGAATGGTTGTTTGTCTCATTTGTCTCTATGTGTCCTTGTGATGGACTGGAGACATGTCCAGTGTGTACCCCACCTCTCGCACAGTGACTGCTAGATATAGGCACCAGTGAGCCCTCCGACCTGAAAAGGAAGAAGCGGGTAAAGATAATGGATGATTGCATGGGTAGATGGATGCATGGATGGATGGATACATGCATGGATGGATGGATGGATGGATAGATAAATTGATGGATGCATGGATGGATGGATGGATAGATAGATAAATTGATGGATGCATGGATGGATGGATGCATAGGTGGATGGATGCATAGGTGGATGGATGCATGGATAAATGGATGGATGGATGGACAGACGGATGGATGGATGCATAGATGGATGGATGCATGGATGGATGGATGGACAGACAGATGGATGCATGGATGAATGTATACATGCATGGATGGATGGATGGATGGACAGATAAATTGATGGATGCATGGATGATGGAAGGATGGATGGATGGAT
>NC_056511.1:37227401-37250682 GCF_014905685.2 Nematolebias whitei
AATTGATGGATGCATGGATGGATGGATGGATGGATAGATAGATAAATGGATGGATTGATGGACAGACAGATGGATGGATGGATGCATATATGGATGGATGGATGGATAGATGGATGCATAGATGGATGGATGCATAGATGGATGGATGGATGCATGAATGGGTGGGTGGATGCATAGATGCATGGATGGATGTTTTCCTTTGTATTTGATATTTTACTTCTCATGTCAGTCTGTTTCCCACTCATGCCCCGCCCACTCTCACCTGTTCCGTTTGTTTCCACACAGGTGTTTGTGATTGTTGGTGGTCTTTCCTCTGCCCAGTATCTGTCCACCTCGGCGCTTGTGGTTTTCCACGAGTCTTCTTGAGTTATTCGTCAGCTCTGAGATGCTGCGTCAGCACTTTTACATTTTTTTGTTAAAGAAACAGTTTGTTTTGAAACTTTCGAGTCCAGTCTGTCTTCTGGGCCCTAATCCTCCGCCAGCCTTGATAGTAACACCGTCAAACTTCTGCTTTGAATCCTACTTTTTGGACTTTTACTGTGTAAACTTTACAAAAGGAAAGATAAAATGCTGGAATGGATTTATGTACTCACTGCAGCATCACAAAGACAAATGAAAAAACAGAAATTATACAAGAAAAATCCCCAGAATTTTTTTCATCTCCCATATAGTTGGTTAATTTGTTCCTAAATTAAAATTTTGTCAGCAAAATTTGTGAATGGCTGCCATCTTCCCCGAGTGTTTGTGTACCTGCGAAAACAGCCAAAGTGGCTAAAAACAGGTTAGCGGTGATGTCCACAGAAGATGTGGGCGTGTTGGGACGTGCTTACGTTTGAATTGTTGAGTGAAGTTTGCAGATTGGGTTCTAAAACAATCTAAATTAAAACAGGCTTGAATTTATCTCGTTTTATGAAAAATAAAACAGACGAGTATGCTACGTATTGTGCTTTTCAGTTATTTCAACTTTAATTTGCTGCTGTTTCCGGTATTTTAAAATGAGTTCATTGTTAATATTTCCACCTCAACATCTCTTTGATTTTAGTCTAATTCTTCCATATTTGTTTACCTTCACAGCCCAATGTATGTCGGTCCTGTGACTCTATCTTCCTCATGGTTTTCACTGAATTCATCTGAGTGGTTTGTTTACATCCAACACTTGCTGCATTTTAGAATTTCACATCAGTACATCTATAAAACTACCCGAGTAAACTCTTTCAAACTGCACCATCTCATATAGTTTTTGCGTGTTCTTTTATATTTCGCAGCGAGGAGCTCTAATCCTGGCTGGAAAAGATGAAGATGGTAAAGGCAGCAGGTTGTGCACAGGGACATGCAGAAGTGTGAGAATGTGCAAAACATTTGGGGTTTTGCAGTTTGTTCCCCCCCATTCAACACAACACAGTCGTGAACATTATGCGAGTGTGAGAGTGTGTGTCTGCTTCTGCACAGTCCCATCCTGGAGAGGCGTAGATCGGCTGCATTATGCATGATGAAACCTTGCATAGGTTATGACTTCTTCCTCGCTCACATACATATTCATGCGCATCTCTCTGGCAGGGTGTGTAAAATAGAGCCTGCGTCTCTGACAGCCTCCGCTCCGGCTCCAGCGGTGCCATCAGTGCCTCGCAACACCTTTCCAATGAGGGCTGGTTTTTTCTCTCTGGAGCTGCGTCTGAACGAGGCCCATGATGCCTCCTGGGTGCCGATGGATCGCTACGAGGAGCAAACACAAAACCTCTGAGCCTTATCAATCCTGCTATCAGGATACTCAGCTGTCCCCATGCTGACAAGTCCTACAGGATAACCCTATGAAAGATGGAGTCATTGAACGCAACACAACGATGCTGGACCGTTTGCAGTTTGTGTTGGGTTTCTAAATGGTTAAATTAGCAGCAAAAGGTTGAATTAATTTGTAGATTAAATTAAAGATCTGACATTCCTTGAAGGATCACAGATGATGAGTTGGGAAGACTCTCGGCTACTACCACCTCCACTTTTAGCTTAATATTCAACACTTGCTCTTGTCAAGGGCGGACACCTTTCCCCTCCTCTCCCTCTCCACTTTGCTTTGCTCTGTCCTGTCTGTGAAACTTATTTAGAGTCTCTCTTCTACAAATCTTCTGAATCGTAATTCTGCTATGGATTTGGTCAGTTGGTCCCTCAACACAATTGATAACATTTCTTTGAAAAGAAGACAGGCTTTAGGCGAGTCGGTTTGTCCTGTTGGCACGCACGCAGCTGGATATCTCATCCACTTGGAAGACTTGATGACGTGTCTATCTCTGTTGTCACTCGTGGATGTTAAGGACGCATATTTAATTGGATTTATGATAACTGGTTCCTGCTTTTTGGATTTGGCTGGTTCCTGATCTATCAGCAAACAAGGAAGTCGTCGGCAGCAAATTTGGACCTGGTCAGGCTGCCTGCCTTATATGATGGCTTGGTTCGTGCCTCGAGCACGCAGACTCATTTGCCTTTGGCAGGATGGATCAGATCTTGGGGAATTACTCTCAGGCACGTTCCATTGGTGTGGCCATTTAATTTGGACGTTTTGGAACCGAGAGGACCGACACAAACTCAAGGCAGACATGATCAGTAAAGTTCTGCTTGTCCTCAAAACAATCATGTTTATCTAAATTCGGCTCCTTGACTGGCCTTGACAGGCCACCTTATACTAATTCACCTGGAAGCTTTGTAAACCTTGATGCTCTGCCCCTCCCACCGAGGAAGTCTATGGACCAATCAGAGGGGCCCGGCTGAATAAACATTCTGTCATGACTTCAGGACTCTTTGGATTCTATCTGATATCATCCTCGGCCGTCCTCGACACCCCCCAAGAGTGTACAGATCTCTCCAGAGGAAACTATGTGCAGTGACTCTGTGTTGTCTCTGATGGCTCACCGTCCTTACGTCCCCCCCCCACACCACCCCGTGGAATGTCGGCGTCATTATGTGCTTGTGTGCGAGGTTTTTTTTTGTTTGTTTGTTTTTTTTTCATTTTCATGCATTTAATCTTCAGCCAAAGATTAAGCATATGAGGATTTTTTTTGCCTCCAATACATATGTTGTCCTTTCACCACTTTTTTTGTCTGTCCAAACAGGTCTCACTTGTAAATGAGTGTTCGAGGCTCAAAGTGATTTATCTGTTTAAATAAAGGTTGAATGAATGTAAAAAAAATCTGTAATATTGATGAAATTATAGTGATGCTTGTTTTTTCTGAGGCCAGGTGGCTGTTGCGGCCATCTTGAATTGGTTTGGCTTCAAAAGTTCTGATTATTTCATAAAAGTTTAACTAAAAATAATTTAAAGCAAAATTTTAAAACAACGAGGCAAGTGCAATCTTCCGAGCTCAGAATGTGTGTTGCAGATCAGTCTCAGCTACTACCACATCAAATTTTTGGTCAACGTTTTTAAAACTGACCGAGTGCCATCGTGAAATGGGTTGACTTTGATTGATTGATCAAAGTTAGTAACTTTCTGCTTTTTATTTAAAATGTGTCCAGCCTTCACATGTTGACATAAATACTGACTCTAAAGTGACGAGACTTTAAGTTTCTTACTGATATTTAAATTTCTGTAGATGATTCAGAGCTAATCTTGATAAAGTTCCACACACTGCTGTTAATTATGTTACTAATGTACAGCTTATTTAATAGAAGAATAACAAATAAACAGAAAAATAAACAGCTAAAACAAACAAAACTAGAGAAATTGCATTTTCTGTGAAAATGTAGTGGGAATGCTTATTGCTGAATGATTTTTGCTGTACGCTGCTGAAGAAGCTGAACAGTTTTATTGCTAAATGCAAGTGGAATTTGAACAGATGATGTTTGCTGAAAGCAGGATAAAATCAGCAGAAACATGTAAAAAAAACTGAATAGAGCAGAAATGAGCAGAATAAGCTAAAACAGTCAGAGAGAAGCTGAAAAGAATACAATACAAGTTTAACATGGAAAACATATAATAATAATAATAATAATAATAACAATAATAATAATCTGAATTTTGCAGAAAGGGTCTGAAAACCAAAAAGTTGAATTTCTTTAGAATAATCACAAAATGCAGAATCTAGCAAAAACATAGCAGAAGAAACACTAAAATCAGCAGAGAAATACACAAAAAGTAGCTGAAAAAGCTGAAATGATCAGAACTTAGCTGAAAAAGGCTGAACCAGAAGAAAAGCTGACATGAGCAATAAAATGTAAACAGAACATGGAGGACGAAGCTAAAAACTTCAGAAACTAAAAAATTGGACAAATACCAGCAGTCCCAGCAGGAATGCCCTGAATAAGCTGAACATTTTGATGTATGAATTGTTGTAATAGAGCAAAGACTGAGGAATGAGTTACGTGCTGAAAAACGTACGAAAGAAAACTTTGTCAGTTGTGTGAACGATTTAGAAAAATTCACAGTGTTTTTTTTTACCTGCAGGACTTTACATGTAATGCTTTTCAGCGTGTAGTCAGGACTAAGCAGACATTTATTCAGATTTTATTTTTTTTAGTTTAGTTTAGCAATAAGGCAAGTTAAAATATTAACACAAAGTTAGCAAAAAAAAGCTACACATTGTGTAAAATATGGATGAAAAATCAATGAACAGTGCACTGAAACAGGGAAAACATTACAAGCCAGTGTTCTAGTTTAACCCTTCAAAATAATGGTTCAAAATAATGCACTGACTTGTGCAAACTAATGACTTGTTTCCATGAAGATGCTTGAGCAGAACTTTAACAGTTCAAGCAGTTGGTTCGGTTTGTGGCGTGTTGGTATAAACACCGTTTCATGGCACGTCATTGACTCCAAATACAGCAGAAATTTTATAACTCAATGTTTTGACTTTATGCCCCCCTTAAAAATAAATGTCTTCAAAAGGTTGGTCTTGTGCTGCTGAGTGAGCGTCAGTTCAATAAAGACCAGCTAACCTTTAAAATATCATTTTATTGTTTTAATAAACCCTGAGCTCTAAGTGAGGGCAGACTTTTAAACACTTGGGTCAAATAAAGGCTGTTCTTGGTGGATTCAAGAGGGTTCGAGGTTACACGGTGTATAAAAAGAGAGGTAGGTTTTTGCTTTTCTGAGGCAGCACAGAGTTACGGATCCCGGCCAGCGGAGGGATCAATTTGATTCACCACCATGTACAATGGCAGAGCCAGGGGGTGGCCAATGGTGGCCTTGGCCTGTATAGATTAAGCTTTGGTCACTCCGGGCCCCCCCCCCCCCCCCCAACAATAATTTGAGGAAACTATAAAGCAATATAAAAACAAGAAAGCTTAGTTTTCTTCAATGATGGAGGGGCCAATTTACATATATGGTGTTGGCCATCTTGGATTTGGACTTGGCAACCCAGTTTTAGATATTTAACTTTCTTACACCTAGATGTAGCCACACACAAAAATGGAAGTCAGCACATTACTTTTTTTTAAAGTCATTCAGCTCACAAAGTTTACTTATATGGTGGAACAGGGCTTAATTTGAGCCTGATCCTACTGGCACAGGATCTGGTAACTCTTATTTTGACAAGGTGTGTTCTGGTAACTGCTTGGATCCGGTAACTTTCAGGGTTACTAATAATAAAGTTATGAACAAATTTGACTGCCATGAACAAATAAAACCAATAATGGACAATCGGAAAATAATTACATAACACTTATTTCAAACACAACATCCACTTACGAGCTTCTTAACATCACATAAGAGCTGCCCCTTCAAGTAAGCATTTCCACTTCTACCCTTAAAAAAATCTCTACCCCTAAAAATACAGTCATGGGCAATTTAATTAAAAACACAAAAAAATAATTAAACAGCACAACTAAATTGCAAACCAGTTTTACAGTTTAAGTGGATCGTTAATTACATTTTGATTATTTATTAAAAATACGAGAGAAATGTTTGATGGGTAATCACGTGACGTCAAGGTTCATGCTCAATAATCCAGGTAAATAATTCAACAATGTTCAGTCAGGTCATCTGGACGGTTTCTTTTTTTGTTGGGAGACGTTTCATCCTTCATCCGAGGACCAAATTTGGATGAAGGTTGAAACGTCTCTCAACAAAAAAAAGAAACCATCCAGATGACATGACTGACCGTTGTTGTAATCACATGACGTACATCACATATCAAAACAACAGTGCTAACTTGTCAAAATAACAGTGATCAAAATGTCGAAAGGACAGTCCAATTTACTTTCATAAAAACAAAAAAAATCCTCACTGTACAACTAAACAACCGAGAATTGAAGCACATGAAGGCAGTGGCAATGGAGATAGTACTCGATGCGGGTGTGTGTGTGTGTGTGTGTGTGTTAGAATGCTTGAGAGAAGTAGACCGTGCTTGTTGGTCAGGCTACTTCTTGTTGCTCTCTAAAACAGTTGTTGAATCAAGTGTTACTTATGTAGGTAAAAATAGATGCCAACCCATTAAAATACACCAGAATACAGGAAATGGCATCTACTTTATTCAAAATTTTCTGGTGGAGGACACCCCAGAACACCCCCCCCACACACACACACACACACACACAAAACACTGTTTGCATTCCAGCATCATTTGGTTAACAAATTAGCACTGTGGTGGGAGCCATCTTGATTTTTGATACAGCAACCCAATTTTCCATGGTGACTTTTCTAACTGCTATAAGCAGAAACACTGAAGTGGAACGGCAGCAGCCATTTTGGATTTTGACCTAAAAACCCAAGTTTCAACAGGAACGTATTTTTACGGCTAGATGCAGACACACAACAAACAGAACCTGGTACCTCACTCATTTTTCAAGTTATCATACCCGCAGCCTTAACAAAGGTTGAGCTGGTCAAGCTGGACAACTTCCCTTCTTCGTTCTTCTGACAGTGCTATTAGCTTGCTGAAGAAAAATGGGAGCCGATTATCCGCTCTTAACGTAATTTATACGGACCGGGTGGGGCCCACACAACAGGTGGGCGTGGACTAAATTTTTTCAGTGCGATGCTTTGCATGACGGGATAAAACCCACCAGCGACAGCCTTAAAGGCCGAAGCCTATACGAAATAGAACATACAGGGGGAGAGGGGGATTTCCAAATTTCCTTTTTTGTTCTGCAGCACAGGACAATCAGTAGCAGGGTTTCTTGTGATCCAGTAACCTGCAGTATCAATAATTTGGTCTATAATTTAATATAGAAGCCTTTACTGTCATTTAAAAGATACAATGCGTTCCTGCTGCAGTCTGTGTTTCCATATCTCTTGCATAGTGGCTGTATTTTGTTGTCCTGCCATCACACTGGTTGGCACAGGTGGTTAGTAATGTTAGATCTGCTGGTTTGAAATGAAGCGGAAACTCTGCTGGTCCGGGAACAAATCAAACATGGAGCTAGAGGAGCTCTGGACGACACCTGGAGGAAAACTCTGCACTGTATCTGTATAGGCAGGTTGCCTTTTAGACGTGCTTGCCTTGTAGCATAAAATGTTATTAATCATTAATCTTTGTTATTATTATTATTATTATTATTATTATTAACCTTTATTTAACCAAGCAAATCCCATTGAGATCACAGATTTCCATTGCATGGGAGGCCTGGGCACAAACCAAAATACATGTTTTTGGTTTGTGGGAGGAAACCGCAGTACCCAGAAAAAACCCACACAAGCATGAGAACAACATGCAAACTCCACACAGAAAGACCTCAGGTCCAACCAGGGTTTGAACCCAGTACATTTGCTGTGAGGCAACAGAGCTAACCACTGAACCGTTGTGCTTTTAATCACAGCAACAGCACAGTCATCACAGAAATCACAGAAATGGTTTGATCTGTGCAAAACAACCAAAGCTATGTATTTATGTGATATTTCCGTGCAAATTACAGCATTTAATTTACAACTTGTGGATACTGAGACAATTTTAAAGCAAGTTGTGATTTGTTTCAACTTTTTAATTCTGTCTATCTATCTATCTATCTGTCATATATATATATATATATATATATATATATATATATATATATATATACATATTAATTTTTTTCCTAAACCTAACTTCACGGTTTAAAGTTGGAGAATTTCTGGGAATAGATGTAAAATTCTGCCAGATTCATGACCTGCAAAGAATGCAAAGTCTGTCGTTAACCAGATTTTTGCTTTGTTCCTGATACAAACATCACGTGTATTTAATGTGCTCACTATATTCACAAGTTTTTGCAAATCAACATGTTGAGTGCAGAAATGGGCACTCTGCTGCTCTCTTTAAATACGCCAAAGGAATAGATGCTCTATTGTGACGAGGCATCACTCTGTCCTTTTATTTGTTTATTTTTCCTCCACGGCTCTTGCTGGTTTTTAAAGTGCAGCTCTTCCAGATCACATTGAAAAAGTTTCAAAACTGCAGCGTTAAACTGTCTCAAGTACATTTTAGAGCTGAAGCTCAAATACTGGAATAAAACTGAATAAAGCAAAATGCAACGATGAATGGAATTTAAACCAGCAACTAGCAAACTTAATGTTTTGAGATATGCATAAAAAGTAGAAATCAAAATGTTCAAAAAGGATGATCTGTCTTTTAAAGGAGAGATGTTGTAATTGTATTTCTGTTGGGTTTGTCCTATAAGATAGAGGATAATGTTTGTGTTTTCTGTGACAGAAAGAAATGCTTTATAAGAAAAAAATGTTGTTTTTTATTGCGTTTTTATAAATGCCATCAGATTTTCATTTCATCTTGAAGGAAAAAAAAATATTTTGTATGTTAATTAGATAAGACAGGAGTCAAAAAATCAGAAAAGTGACTTTAACGTTAACGTGTTGAAAGTTATCAAACTGTAGTGTATTTATTTGAGCCCGATCAATATGGAAATTTTGGCTAACGCCGATATCATTATTGGGAGGGGAATGTGAATGCTGATAACCAATATAATGGCAGACATTTTTTGAGCTTTGTCCACCCCTAAGAATCTAAGAAAACAGTGAGTGGAGCGGGGGCTTGTTTATTTAGCGCAGCTGTTAGCAATCATGAAGCTAAGCAAATCAGATCCACACTTTCATCAGTCCCACTTTAGGTTTACAAGTGATGCACTGGTCA
The DNA here is from genome assembly GCF_014905685.2 of Nematolebias whitei. NCBI lineage: Eukaryota > Metazoa > Chordata > Actinopteri > Cyprinodontiformes > Rivulidae > Nematolebias > Nematolebias whitei. The sequence continues at coordinate 37,236,446 of NC_056511.1, forward strand.
TAAAAACAGTCTTCCTTACGTACTTTGACATTTTCTATCCTCCACTATTCTCCATAAAGTTATCAAGTGTGTTACAAAAATATAAATTAAACAAAGAACGCCCTTCGCTGTTTGTTGTTTAAACAGTCAGTCATGTATAGTGAAGGCCTAATTAGTATTGACTGCAGCTGCCTTTTTTTTTGCAAAGAAGTAAAGAGTTCAGATAAATGATACAATTCACTGAGGACGACAATGATACCATTACTAACAGTTATATTTTACCTGTGCATTAGATTTATTGTTCTGGATAAAGTTTTACAAGGCAATAGCCTATGCTAAGTTATCTAAACGTTAGCTTGCTAACTTGAGAGGCACGTAGTTAATGACAAGCGGGTTGGAGGATTGAAGAGAATTTATTATTATTGATTTATTTTACAGATCAGTTTAAATAAAATTACCATGCTCTGTTCAACAACATGCGCTACACAGTATTGCTCCCTGCTTCGGCTGTGCTGAATGTGAAAGTGAAACTTAAGTGCATGACTTGAAAGTAGTCTTCATGCGCCCTCTGCTGGATACATTGTACAATTACAGCTGTTTCCAGCATTTTAGGGGTGAAAATTAGAAGAGCTTATATCTGCTCATAATGGGACAGTTATCACAGAGAAGTCCCTAAACGTCTATATTGGACTAAAATATCGACCCTACCAATATATCGGTATGCCTCTAGTATTTATTCTCCAAGATAAACTAGTAGCTGTATGAAATATACTTCTCTCAATGTTTCTCTAATCTAATATCTATATTTATATTTTTCCTTGGGTTGATTTCCTTGACACTCTGTGGTCAAACGATTACAACTGTTTCTTTTTGTATTAAAATTAATTTACTTTAGTGGTGATTTTTTTTCCTAACGCTCAGGACCTTTTCAAATGCGAGAACAATATCATTTTTGTCTTTTTAAATGTGCTGAAGCAATAACATTCAAATATGTTAAAACAGGAATTGATCATATAAATTTTATATGAATGCTGCTTTAGGTCTTTTGTAAATGAGTCCTTGTGGCTCAATGTGACTAACCAGTTTAAATAAAGGTTGAATGAAAGAACATGCATGCAGGATAAAATCACAAATTACATAAATGTTACATTAAAAAAAAAACTTTCCTTCCCGCTCAGTCTTATTAATTATTATATATTGGTCTTGTTTGGGTGATTTTTTAATTTTATGGGACATTGTGTGTAAGTCACTGGACGTCCTTTAGGACACGAAATGTGCCTCAGAACAATCAATGAAAGTTAAAGTTCCTGTGAAGCATCGAGTCGTTCAGACACTCGGAGCTGCCGTCACCTTAACTGAACCTTTTGTCTCCCATCGCAGAGCGAAAAGTTATTAATTAATTAAGTGCTTGTTAGACAAATAAAACTTTTCTAGATTACACCATGATCCAACATGACATGAAGGTTTTTATTGGTTTAAAAAATAAAACTGAAACTTTTTCAGTTTCCTAAAATTACATAAATAAATTTAAAAAAAATTAGATGTTGACATATTCAGCAGCGGAAAACGGTGGATTTACTTTAATGTTTTTATTTTTTTATTGTTCAGTTTGATGTTTTTTTGTTGGCTGACCCACCATAGAAAACCCACTTTGAGTCCTTCCAGTATGACTGAACTCATGTTAGTGTGTGTGTGTGTGTGTGTTCTACATGGTTCTGACATGCTTTGAATGGTCAGAGTTTACTCTGATCCACTTCCACAGTCCCATAGTGCCTGCACCCCCCCAGGCCATAAATTCTACTGGAGAGGTTCTTTGGCTGTGCACCAACCCCCCCCCCCCCCCCCACCCCCCATCTACCAGGGTGACCCCTCACTCCTCTGCTTTAGTGCTGTCCCCCCAATGGGAGATTATAGATATTGCGATCTTTAATATGGGCTTTATGCTCAGAGGCCATTATCAGTAATCTGCAGGGTGGGGTTGGGCGGGCGGGGGGGTCTGACCTGGTTTTTGCAGCCCCACCACAGGACTGCCACACATATTATATACCATCTGTAACATGTTGCCCAGATTTATCAATCTCTGAGCAGAGAAGCTCGAGTTAACGGATAAGATGGATGATTTTTGTCTGTGATTTGGCACCTGGAGTTAAGCTCCGCCTCTTGATCGGTTTCATGGAGATCGGGTCAGGCCTGTAAAAGTACAGAACAACAAGAGCCGTCGTTTAGATGGACCATCACATTGTCCGATGTTTGTTTTCAAGCTTTACACAATGTATTCTAGAAAAACTGGGACATTTTGCCTTCTGGATGGTTATTCTTCAGCATTAATGTCATAAACACAGTTTGTACTTAACAAGTACCTAAAATTAATTCCACAGGTAACAGAATGGACATGTTCCTAAAAATCTCAGCCAGCTTGGAAACATTATAGCTCGTCTTTCTGACAAGAAGTTCACAAAATTCAAAAATGAAAGGTGATTTATTCGGCGAAGTTCTCGTCCTGCAGTTTTCAAGCTATTTCAACAAATCATATAATCACAACGTTCAGCTCTTTCAGGACAATCCCGTTATGACTTTTGGTATTGGTGCAACTTTAGCTTTTTCAAATATTTAGCCTTTTCCGACCTTTTTTCCTCATAGAAAATGAATTATGCTCATTTTCCATCCTTTAAAATCTTTAGATCTTTTTACAACCTTTTGCTGCACCTTTCACATTTTGTTCTGCTTCAGCTTCTTTCAGCTTCCTTGTGCAAATAAAAAAAAATCCTGCTACTTTCAGCTAATTTCAGCTGTTTTGTGTTCCTTTCAGGATCTTTCTGCTAACTACAACATTTTTGTGCTTCTTCCAACATATTTATGCTAATTTCAGCTTGTTATGCTCCTTTCAGATTATTTATGCAAGTTTCAGCTTTTTCTGCCATTTCAGATATTTTGTTATTTTATGCTAGTTTTAACTTTTTCTGCTAATTCCACATTTTTTACACTCATTTCATGTTTTTTCAGCCTAATTCAGCAAATAAAATTCTCTCTCCACTTTCTTCTGGTAAATTAAGCTTCTTTCTGCTTTTGCATCTGTGTGTGCAAATTTCATCTTTGTTCAGATAATTTCCACTTCTTGTGCTCATGTCTGCTTCTTTAAGCTTAAGTGAGCAAACATATTCTTTCTGCTTTCTTCTGCTAACTTATGCTTGTTCTACCTTTTTCAGCTACATTTCAGCATGTTTTTAAGCTAATTTCAGCTTTTTCTCAACAAATTCTTCTGCAAAAAACATTCACACAGCATTTTTGCAGGAAATGCAATTTTTTTAGCTTTCTTTTCAGTTCATGTGATTGTCGCTGACAGGAAAAGGGTGGGCGATAATGTCTTTTGCTCTTGTCTTTGTGTCTCTGACTCTTACCTAAATATCTCTTGAACCACAGGACAAATTTAAATGAAAGGTGGACATTTGTCTGCTGCTAATTACTTTAGGGGTCAACATAAACAATTCATAAACACAGAAATGGCCACAACTTTACATAAACTGAACTACAGCTTGATGTCTGTTAAATCACATCATGCAGCCGGGAGTCTTGGAGTTATTTTAGACTCTTTTGTTGCCCAGAACAAACAGGTTGTTCAAACATTTTTTTTTTTTTGCATCCCCTGTATAAAAAGTTTCATCTTCTGTAGCGCTGATTTTTATTATTTTTATATGTCCGTCAAAATATGTTATGGTCTCTGATAACTTTCTCCTTTCTGGGCCTGAACTTCTGATCAAGATAATTAAACAAAACTTCATACACTTTGTAACAGTCAGTATGTATATTACTGTTGTAGTACCTTTTTAACGCCACACGTTGACGCCTCCTTTATTTGATATAAGTCATTGTAGACGTCAGTAGTGTAGCTGGGAGCTGTACCGTGTGTACACGTGTAGTTGCTCTGCTCAAACTCAGTAACGAGTGGTGAAGGATATATGGACTATACTCACTATATATTCATGTATGAATATTAGGCAGCGCCGTGGAGGTCTGGCATTGTATGATTTTCCAAGTTTTGTAATAAAGCGCAAGTGGGAATCAATATTTTGTTGCTCTTTTCCAAGCTACGCCGGAGCACATGTTGCTAATGCTAAGCTAGCTCTCCTCCTACGCACCACCACCATGTTTCAACATATGCATCATCACTAGATGATGTCTTTGTGAAATGCTGAAACCAGCCGTAGTTGTACAATGTATCCAGCAGAGGGCACATGAAGACTACTTTCAAGCCATGCACTTAAGTTTCACTTTCATATTCAGCACAGCCAAAGCATGGAGCACTACTGTGTAGCACATTTTGTGGGACAGAGCATGGTTTGATGAAAGTGTTTTCATCACCCCAGCTCCAAGGTCAAGGTCACAAATCAAGGTCAAATGATCTATAAGGCCTTTGCTTGTCCTGGTCATTACTATAGATTGCTGTATTTTCTTTTATTGTGCTCTATTAATCCCCAGTGGGGAACTTAATTGGCTGAAGTTTTCCCATTGCACATGTGAGCACACATGTGAAGTAGTGGGCTTCTATCCAAGGCACCCAGGGAGCAGCTGTGGGGGTTAAAGGGCCCAGAATGGTGCAAATGAGGGTGAAGGCAGATGTGGGTGTTTCACCTTTTCCACCGACAGTTTGATGTTGTCGGTCCGAGAGTTGAACTGGGGGTTGACTGGTATAATTGTTGACGGGTGTATAATGTCTTGTTTTAAATGCTAGCCTCCCATCAATCAGTACAGACTCTCATTATCATGCTAGGTTTAAAAACCTGCAGTTGGACTCAGTTTGGCACCAAAGCACCTGAATGCATCATCCCCAGGCCAGCCTCTCCGCAGCGTCTTTGTCACGTTTTTATTTGATGTAAAATCTTTTTGCTCACCTTAAAGTTTTGCACGGTCTTGCTTCCTGTCTCCTAACTTTACATTCAGACCTTTAAGATCCACTAACAAAGTCCATGCTCAATAATCCAGGTATACAATCCAGCAATTTTCAGTCAGGTCATCTGGACAGTTTCTTTGATTTTTTTTTTTAGATCCACCGTCGCCCCTCGCAGGTTTGTAACAAAGATCAGGACTTCTTCACCCGAATCCTTCATTTTACAAGTCTCTGAACTCAAGCTCTCAAATCCCTCCTTAATACGTTGGTCTTTGTCAAAGCCTTCACCCGAGTCAAACCTGAGCGGAAGGCATTTATCACAAGTTTTTTATTTTAGTTAGAAAAATCTATTCCTATTTTTTGTAAATTCATTAAAATATTTTTGTTAAGAAACTGTAAAATAAGTTTTGTGTGTCCACATGATTTTTATTTAATTTAATCTTGTTTTAATACAAATAAATTCAAATATTCCCATTAGTTAGACTCAGACCTCTGTAGGTGTCTTATTAAATACTTTTTTTCTTTTTCTGAAACTTTTCCAGGCAGAGATCATCCTAAACTCTGTTTTATGATTCAGAATATAGTAGAATTAGATATGTCAAATACATCAAATCAATGTTGATTATCTTGCAAACACCTGAAACTTTGTTCTCATTAAAACAGTGAGGACACCAAACTAAACAAACATTTCCTTTAGTTTTTCACTGAATGTTGTGGGAAAAAGAATCACTGGAAAAGGCTTTTAGTTCATCTAAATGTATTTCCATTGCCGTTATTTGCTCGTATGTAAAATTTTAAATGAGAAATGTATTTGATCTGCCAATTTCTGAATCAAAAATATTTAAAATGATAGCTCAGATCTTTTAAAGTTTGCTTCTGTGGAATTTTTTTTAAACAGTAAACATCTTACCTGTTTCAGATAACAGTTTGAACGACTTCAGTTTAGAGAAATAGAGTTTAAATCTGACTGGACTGACGAGCTGGCAACTCTGATTTCATTGTCATCATTTTTTTATTGTTACTTGTTAGTGCTAATTGCAGCAGTTAGCTGTAGCACTTCCTGTGCAGCATGGGACACTTCCAGCAGGAATATATTTCTGTCAGAATAATGAAGTTTAGTGAAACTGAGAGCTCAAAAAGTAAAAATAAAACAAAACAACTGGACTTCTATTCTGTAGCTGAATCCATTTCATTTCCTATCCCAGGCGTTATCAATTTAAAATTAAAGTTTGAAGTTTTAAGCTTTTTATAGCCGCAATAGAGGCTTCGTTAAGCACCTGGATTCACCTGCAGATCAGACTAAAACTTCTCGCTCCTCACAATAAGGAGTCATCGTTTTTTCCTGGCTCATAGAGAGATGTTTTTGTTGTATGTATCAAGGTGTGAATTAAGGTCCCAGCATCCTCCATCCGAAGCTGAACAGTCGACGTGTGCTCACCTGGTTGTGGGACGTTAGTTTTCACACAGCCTTTTCGTAGTCCATGAGGCACAGAGCTCCTGGGAAACCCCTCCCGCTGCAGTATATTATACATCACCGTGCAGGTTTCTTCCTGCCAGAGTATCCACTCTGTCCCTGAATCCACCGTTTGGCCTCAGATCTATCATGAAGAGAGCATCACACTTTTCAGCAGACTCCTCCATACACAACGTCTGCACCATCTCCATCCAGGAGTTTTTGACTGTTTGACTAATTTAGTGTTTGTTTAGTCGTACAGCTGAACGTCTGAGCACATTTCTGCATTGATGAACACACAAACTTCTGACCAGTCACACAACACTTGGTGCATATGCCTGTGAGAAGACGTTTGTGTCGAGAAGGGGCGAGTAGGTGGACCACTGAGTTTTGTCCTGAAGAGCTGCTCTGGTGTTGAGCCATGTGTCTGTGGAGAGGTTGTTTAGTTTCTCTAATATAGAGGTCAGAACATTCCTGCAGACACCACACTGCTCAGTTTGTGTCCTTAGGATGGAGCAGCCTCTGTCTGAGGGTCCTGTTAGGATTGAAATGGAGCTGAAAAGATTTAGGGAAATGTTCTAATTGCGATTTTTATTTTATTTTATTTTTTTACCTCCAATATGCCATTGCGATTTAATATGCAATTATTTTTCGATGTCTTCTTCTCATGTATTTTTCAACAAACACGAGCAATAAATCTGTTTCAGTTGCAAAAAACCCCACTGTTTTCAGCTCCGCAGCAACTCTGTTTCTGCATTCATTGTATAACTCCAGGATATCAACTTGGCTTAAATGTGTGCGTGAGTACATTCTGTACCACTTATCCACTATGTTTACCAAAGCCGTAAACCCAGGCTTGGTCACTTTATTAATGGGCATCATGTCTTTCGCGATGAACTCCATTATTGCTCGAGTTATTTCTGCGTGCCGTTTCGAATTATGTTCATACGGAGTAATATCTTCGAATAGTTCAGTCAGTGATCTCTTGTCGGCTGCTACTTTGCTTACTTGAAGTTGAATTACTGGTCGTTGACATTCTAGTCATGCAACTATCGTAAATGTCTTTGTGATGTTTTTTAAGTGTTGATAAAGATTTGTGGTGTTACCTCGAGAGGTAGCAACAGCAGCAAGGCAGGTTCTGCACAATGCATGTCGTTACACAGCATCTTCTTTCTTTATAGCCAAAATAATTCCAAACGACGGACGTGCTGCTCCTCTTTGGTACCAAACTTTCAGATGTGTCAGCTTCTGTCGAGCCTGATGACATTGTGCAACCGGTTAAAGCGCAGTGTTGACTTCTCCAGCTCCTTGCTCTGCTTTGCTCCGCTCACTCGCAAGTCACGTACCCAGATCAGTGACCAGTCAAGTTGCAGTCTTTACGATTAGAAAATCTCGTTTTAGCATATCGCGATATTATTGCAAATGCAATTAATTGTTCAGCCCTAGTTTGAAATGCAGCGGGATGTCGTGTTTGGAGAAACATCCTTTGGAGTTTCTCAGAGACAACGTATGGCATGACTGGTTTTTTTTGTTCTTCACCCTGTCCTGTTCTGGCGTTTTTAATATTCATTTATTTTTTGGTTGTTTGGTTTTTGGATTTCATCACAGATTTAATAAAAGCCCAGTTTGGATATCCACAGGTTTCGAGAGCTTCTTTGACATGTTTCTGTTCCTTTTCCTTCTGTCCTCGTGGGGACATGTTTGACCCAGTGGCGTGGAGTTCTGACACAAAGTTTGTGCTCCAGTAGATGGTGAGAGTCCCTTAAAATGTCTTTCTTAGGCCCCCTCAGACCAGCTGTTAGCTCGTCAGTCCAGCCAGAATCAAACTACCGGTATTTTGGTTGTACAAAGACCTACCGACAGCAGATATTTATTGTTAACTCTACACAGAACCAAACTTCTAAAGATCAGAAGTATCCTTTCTTAAGATGTTTTTGTTTGCTTGATGATGTTTTAATGTATTTTTGTTTAAAATTAGTTTGTGTGTGTGTGTGTGGGGGGGGGGGTGAACATGTGGTGTGTACCTACAAGTAGACATCCATCCATCCATTATCTTTTACCCGCTTCTTCCATTTTGGGTCACGGGGGTCGCCGGTGCCCATGTCCAGCAATCACAAGTAGACATATTGAAATTTAAAATCAGAGATGGTTAACATCCACATCTGTCCATGAGTGGTGTCCACCCCCCACCCCCCACAGCCCCATGATGTTCTCCTTTAATCTTTTTCTATAATAACCTCAAATTTGATCCAAACCCCCCAAATCTTTTCTATTTTTTGTTCCACTCTCCTTTCTCTGCTGGAGGTGTAAGTGTTTAATCTATGAATGACATGAATGTCTGTGTGTGTGTGTGTGTGTGTGTGTGTGTGTGTGTGTCTGTGTGCGTGTGTGTGTGTGCGTGTGTGTGTGTGTGTGTGTGTGTGTGTGTGTGTGTGTGTGTGTGTGTGTGTTTGTTAGTGTGTGAGTGTGTGTGTGTGTGTGTGTGTGTGTGAGGTAAATATGTAAGGAGATTAAAAAGACTTAAAATCTCTGCGTCTGGCATAGAAATTCCAATCACATAACCTACCAGCGGGTTTGCCCCTCCACCCTCTCGCCCTGTCTCTGGTTGTCTTTGTGGATGTGTGCACAAACTGTAGGGAGGTACCAGACCCCCCCACCCCCCACCCCATCCTACCCACACCCACTTTGCCTCTTCCCATCCACCTAAACCATTGCGGGTTTTAGCCCAAATCCCCAGCTTTTTCTGTCACATGACTGATGTTTGCAGCTGGATGTTTGACACACATTTTTCTATGGTTATTTTACAACACATCTGAAGGACATTCCCGCCTCGTTGCGGGGGTGTTTCTGGTTTGAAGGGTCACTCTTCCGGGTGTGTGTGTAACAGTTGCTCACTGTTGGACGTGTTTCTTAGCTGATGCGGTTGTGTCTGTTTGCAGTACACAGTGAGGATGTGGGCTCCACCAGGCTGTACTTTGTAAACGCCTCCCTGCAGAGGGTAACCTACTCCAGCTCCGTGGGGGTGTCCCTGCCCTGTCCTGCGGGGGGCACCCCTGGTGCCATTCTGCGCTGGTACCTGGCAACCGGCGACGACATCTACGACGTGCCCCACATCCGCCATGTGCACGCCAATGGCACCCTCCAGCTGTACCCCTTCTCGCCCTCGGCCTACAACAGCTACATCCACGACAACGACTACTTCTGCACGGCCGAGAACCAGGCTGGCAAGATCCGCAGCCCCAACATCCGCATCAAAGCTGGTGAGTGATGGTGAAGTAAAAGTTCCCACGAGACACGGCTCCATGAGTAAAGTCAGACATTTGTCAGCACAGCCCACCTTGAATCAACCCTGGCCTGAACACAGTCTGACCCAGAACATGGAGACCTTCGTCTCCTTCAGAGTCTGTGACGAAGCCCATGCCGTTTGACCATCATACCTTTCGGCTGCAGTGCATGAGTGCTCCAAATATAACCTCAATTCTAAAAAGGTTAGGAACATGTAAAATGTAAAACAGAATGTAGTGATTTGAAAATCCCTTAAACCAAATCAGGGTTGGGAGTGAGGTTCTGCCTCAAGTGGAGGAGTTCTAGCGTCTTGGGGTTTTGTTCATGAGTGAGAGAAGAATAGAGTGCCGCTTCAGCAGTATTGCAGACGCTGTGCCGGTCCGTTGTGGTGAAGAGGGAGCTGAGCTGGCGATTTGGTCAGTCTAAATTCCTACCCCAACTTATTTTCATGAGTTCTGGGTAGTGACTGAAAGAACGAGATCACAGATACAAGCAGTCAAACTGGGTTTACTTTACAGGACAGCTGGACTCTCTTTTAAGATGGGGTGAGATGTTCAGTTATCCAGGAAAGATTTGAAGTAGAGCTGCTGTTCCTCCACAATGAGAGGGACCATTTGAAGTGGTTCGAGCATCTGGTAATGATGAACCCTGGACGCCTTCCTAGGGAAGTGTTCTGGACATGTCCAACTGAGACTCTGGAGAAGACCCAGGACACACAGGAGAGACTATAGCTGCTTCTCCACTGGTACGACTCCAATAGCTTTGCTTCTATTCGGTTCTACTCAAGTGTAGGTATGTCTCCATTGAGAATGTGTTCTCACTCACTGGGTGGGATTGTTGGCACTTGGCGAAACACCTCCATCCCCTCCGGTTTGACCCGCTTCCCCCATTGTGATCTTTTATCGTCCAGTAGTCAGACTTCTTTTTTTTTTACAACTCCTGGTGAACTCGCTCTGTCGAGCTCACGCTGTATGTGCTCGTCTGACAACATTGATAAAAAAGTTGGCACCTCATCATTCGACCACAGAATCATCAGTGATTTGCAGCTCTCCGTCTCAGCAACGTACATGTACACTCAACGACCAGATTGAAAATGGCGCTTCAGGAGACGTTTGCCTTGGCTCATATAGTGACGTCAATCCAAGGGCCAATCAAGTGCTGATGTCATAATCGCTTGCTCGGCTCGCTTGGAAAACCATCACGAACAGGTAATGGAGACACATTTGGCCGATGCTGAGTCGATGCGAGCTGAGTAAAGCCACGCCCGTGGAGAAGGGGCTTTAGTCTCTCAGCTGGCCTGGGAACACCTTGGAGTCCTCCCAGAGGAGCAGGAAGAGGTGGCTGCCCTCTCGACCCGACCCTGAAACAAGCAGCAGACGGATAAATCAAATCATTGCATTCTTTTTTCTTTTACAAAACATCCCAACAGCTTTTGAGGATTGGGACTCTACAAAAAAAACACACCTTTCTTGTGATGTAGATAAATCCAGATTAGATTAATTCTCATTCCGTTTTTGCCACTTCAGATAAAGTTAGAACAACAGAGTCCAAGTGAGTTTTGTTAAACCTTTTTAAAAACATCCCTGTTCTTTTTATCAAAGATCCACGAAGTGTGAAAAACAATTCAATCAGTGACCGAGAGATCATTTCACAATGTTTTCTGTGCTCAAACTGTAAGTTATTAATTAAGTCATACAGTACATTAACAAACACTGATCAGCTTATTGGAAAAATACAGTTCAGTTTATTTGGTAGATGCAGAGAAAATCACATTTTTAAGAAGAAAGAATCAGTAAATTTAAAAAAAATAGCATTTCTTGATGTGCGGAATCTTATGTGATATTACGACATCTGATGAGCCCTTTTAGACATTGAGGATGACTCTCAGCTACTACCACTCTACGTTTAAGCTCAGTATTCGTAAAACTAAATTAGTTATGGTCCTTTTAGTTCTTTATAAGATTGGTTGGCTGTGGCAGACATCTTGAACGTTGTTGACTCTAAACGTTAATCAGTTGAAGTTGTACATTCTCTGATAACTTTCTGGGAGTTTCGTTCAAATCTTTTCACCGGTTCATGTGATGTTTTTCTAACAGACAAGCTCATTAACACATGCATACACATGCACATGCCTTTCATGGCAGTGGGCAGTAATAAACATGGGCAGATGTGTCAGATGGTCCAATTTAGGACATCTCGACTGCCACTGTTGCTATCCTCTCCTCCTTTCTCTCCTCTTCCTCCTGTCTGCTCCCTCCTACAGTCTAAATTTAGCCACAGCACACTTCTTTAATTAGCTCTCATTAACAAACCTAATTGGTGCTTTCCATTGATTACACGACATGAGACTGCTTTAAAAAGCCTAAAGAAAAAAGTGAAGAAGTACATCTGGCCTCTAGAGTTAAACTGTATCCATTGGCCCCGCCCACTTCCATTTCCTCTCATTCATTCTGACTGTTTGGCTCCTCCCTTTTCCCTCCTGTCATCAACATCTGTTTTCATATTCTGCCTCCCAACACTGACCTGAACCAATACTCGTATTCATTCTGATGCTAATGCCGGCACCAAGTAAGGGATTTGAGCCAGGACCCTGAGCGACGAGGCAGCTGGTTCCCACGTGAGCAGAAAAACTCGGCCTCAAGAGCCGAGGGATTAGCACGAACCAGACTCACTAGCTTTGATGGACAGGTCACAACAACTGGACAAAACGTGGTTGTTTTGTTGTGATGAACAATTATTGACAGGAATCGCATTTAATAACGTCACCCACCGCCTTTTGTGCCTGAGATTTAAACTATAAATAACACAGTTGTAGCTATTTTGGTTAAACCTCGAAAATAACTTCATGTGCTGTTATTGTTTGTGCTTTAAGTATGTGTTGTGAATGACTCTCAGCTACTACCACACCAAATTTTAGTTCAATGTCTGTTAAATTCACAGAGTTAAAGCCATTTTGGTGTCGACTATAGATTAGCTGCTGCTTCCATCTTAATTCATGTTGACTCCATCCGTTGATCCGTTGTAGATGCAAATCACATGATTGATTTCAGAATGCTTCAATAAAATCTTTTTAGTGGTTCTTGAGATATTTTGCTAACAGACAAAAAGGGGTAATGCTAACATCTGTTGCCTAAATGTCAAGGAAAAAAATGTTATGCAATGCACTGCAGTCACAATATGGGTTAAGGACTATGCTCAGCAACTACCACACTAAACTTTAGCTTAATAACTGTTAAATTGACTGAGTATTAGCCATTTTTGTGTTTTGGTAAATTAGCTGTGGCAGCCATCTTAAATAGGGCTCACTGCTAAAGTTAATCAGCTGTATATCTATGGCCAATTATTACTTTCTGAAAGTTTTAATAAAAATAGTTCAGTGGTTGATGAGGTATTTTGCTAACAGACAAACAGGGTTGACTAGAATAGTTTATGCCAAACTTTAAGGCACAGACCTCCCAGGATCAGCTCGTGCTCGGCGTATAAGTTGAGGATCAGTCTCAGCCACTAACACATCAAATTTTAGCTCAGTTTCTGTAAAATCCACTGAGTTGTAGCCGTTTTTGTGTTAGGGAGTATTTTGCTAACAGTACATCCAAACAAACGCACAAGTGCGAAGACATTGCTGCTCCGCCTTCACCTTCGGGCGATAATGAGTCCAACCGCTTCATGTCAGCCACGTCTCATCAGAAATGACTCGTTATGTTCGATAAAGATCCGACCTGCTTCGTTTGATCCGTCGTTTCCGAACGAGCTGTCCATTTGCATGTGCGCGTTCGCAGCAGGAATGTTTGCGTACCGTTTCGGTGTCTGTTACCAGGCAGGGGATTCCACAGCAGTCTCTTAGCAACCTTCAGATACGTCCCGGCTTTCGTGTGATTTTTGCTAATGAGCTGCTGCTCAGTCAACGCAGAGCAAAGTATATTGCACGTACCTGCAGGAAACAAACCACCAAATAAACCAAATAACAGAAATCTGAGTGTGCTGCATCCTTATGAAGTGTCTTGTGATGAGGTCACACCAACGGCCTTGTTTAATGGTGGCCTGCTCCATATTTGGTAACAGGACAGGCAGGATTAGAGGAGATCAGAGATGAAAGCCGTCAGATATTTTCCAGGGAATGACTGCAGCATCTCCTGGTAACTGGTGAAATTGTCTTTGCTTGTTTTGATGATATTCACATATGTATGAGATGCTTTTAGTAAAATGTGTGAAGATTATTCTTTTTTGGCTGCTCCCTTTAGACATCACCTTAGTGGATCAGCGGCCTCCATCTTTCCCAGAATCCTCTATTGCACTGACACTCTGCTTATCTTCCTCCCTTACATACATAAACCCTCTTTTCTTCCTCCCTGGCTGCTCCATATTCACAATTCTTTGTCCATTTTATGCACTGTCCTCCTCTACACATCCAAACCATCTTAGTCTCTAACGTTGTCTCCAAACCTGAGCTTTTCTTTTTTTTTTTCAAGTTAATTTCTTAAGGGATATTTGACTACTTGCACATATTGACCTTAATGTGTTGTTAATTCTCTATTTTATTAAAACGTTGTTTGGGACACATAAAAATTCCTAAAAGAAAGGCAGGCAGGCAGGCAGGCAGGCAGGCAGGCAGGCAGGCAGGCAGGCAGGCAGGCA
>NC_056511.1:37250782-37285088 GCF_014905685.2 Nematolebias whitei
GCAGGCAGGCAGGCAGGCAGGCAGGCAGGCAGGCAGGCAGGCAGGCAGGCAGGCAGGCAGGCAGGCAGATAACATCATATATCGTCATATATGTTAGCTCTGGAACTAACGCTGTTAGCTGTGAAGCTAATACCATTAGGTTTGGTGCTAACATCATGCATTCTCTGGAGGTAATTCAAGTTCAGCTTTCTTTATTGTCATTCACATCACACGTGGTACATGAGGTGGAACGAAATTGTGTTCACAAGGTCCCAGTTACACCCAAAAATATCAAAAATATAAAGTATAAAAAGAAACAGTATATAAGGATCTAAGATATACCAGTAGACTAAGATATACGCTAAACGATACGCTAAACAATACGCTAAACACTAAAAATGTAAAATAATACGGTTTATTAACCGCAGCCCGGCAACTACTGTCATATATTTTAAGTCTGGAGCTAACGCGATAGCTGAGTCATTTCTCCATTCTCCTCTCTGTCCTTGCTCTCCGGTTCAAATGAAAGGGCTGCACATCAGATATTGTCCAACATGAATATTTAAGCTCAGTGGAGATTGCACTGGAGCCACCTGTCTATGTCATTTACTCAGCGTGCATTACAGCGTGAATAAAATGGCGTTGTTCGTGTGTCGTGTTTTTTTTTTTTTCCCCAAAAATTATAAAAAGTTTAACAGCCTTAAGTATTTTTACAGTCTCTTTGTAGCTGAAGTAATTGTTTATCAAACAAGGTTATTGTTCCAAAAAGTCTGAGATCCTTCTTTGAACCTGTCAGTAGACACCAAATACTTTCACCCACCAACATAAGGCAGTTTCGAAAACGTTTCGTCTGGTAGTAGCTGAGAGTCATTCACAGCGCACATGCTGAGTGCTAACAGTTTACATGAACTTGGTGAAATTCCACAATTCAAGATTTCACCTAAAGTGTCTTCAAATCGATCATTTTTCCCCATTAAATCAATTAATCTTTGGTTAAAACTCTTGCATGAAAGGTGGTGGACGATACGCATTCCTTCGAAAACTGCTGTTGTCCGTTTCTAATGTTGCTTGTGCTCGTGTGCAGTTTTCAGGGAGCCCTACACTGTGCGGGTGGCGGACCAGCACTCAATGCGGGGCAACGTAGCAGTGTTCAAGTGCCTCATCCCTGCTGCCGTCCAGGAGTACGTCAGCGTTGTGTCCTGGGAGAGGGACACCGTTTCCATCGTCCCAGGTAGGAAACTCAGTGAGTTAGTCTTGAGTGGGCACTTTAAGTGCTCGATTTAGAAACGTCTCTATGTTTTTACGGGTCTGATTCTGAGTGGGGACGATTTGATGCACAGCTGAACTTTTAATGTGCGTATTCAGTCCACTCACTGTTCTGGATCACACGTCAAGTCCCTCTCCTTCATCCTCCTCCTCCTCATTTTTCTGTCCCACCTTTCTCTGCTGTCTTGATTTTTTTTCTTGAGCTCATGTCAAGTCCTGCATGTAATGGTACCTGACACCAAAGAAACAAGACAAAGACCCTCTCCTCACTCCGCGTGCTGCTCCACAGCTTCTGCTCATCAGATCTATTTTGGTCCTCTCCCTGCTCATCTTTCCACCATGTCCTTGAAGAACAGGGCCACAATTAGATGCACGGGATGTCAATAGGACCGTGGCCTCACATACATCTTCATTAACCTCATTTGTGTGGGAGAGGGCCTGAGAACAGGAGACAGAGAAACGTTCAGTTACGATTGAATGTCTATTTATGATACCAGTTGTTTTATTTTGATTTTAGGATGTGCACGTTTTTTTTTTTTTTTTTTATTTAAAGCCTCTAGAAATGTGGGGGGGGGTGGGGGGGGGGGGGGGGGGGGGGGGGGGGGTGGGAAAGGAGGGTAGTAGGGCAAGAACGGCCTCAGGTCCTGGGACAGATGGTGTTGTATTTTGTGTATGCAAAAACACAGATATCACTTCACACCACTACTGTAGAACCAAATTCTGAAAAAAGTTTGTTTTGAAAACTATAAATAAAAACACAAACCTAAATTTATTCATATTGGAATATAAATATCAAATATTTTGTCCTTTTTTTTTTGGAGTAATTTTGAATTTTATGGCAGCAGCACATCAGAAGGAACCTGTGACTGAGGCAACAAACGGCTGTAAAGCAGGGGTGTCAAACTCATTTACAAAAGGGGCCAAAATTAAAACCTTTTTCAAACTAAGGGCCAATTTCAGAATCTACATTAACTCAAATCAGATATCCAACCTCTTTTCTTGGTCACAGGTTCCTCAACAAGAGTTTGGTTGGTCTCATTTGATGTTCTCTGTTGTGCTTTCAACATTATAATCAAAGATTACTGAAAAAAATCAAGAAATAGAAGTATTTTATGTTTCACATTTCATCTTGGGGGCCATATAAGATGTCCACGAGGGCCGCATTTGACCCCGGGGCCTTGAGTTTGACACATATGCTGTAAAGGGAAGTAAAGATGGGCAGAGGTTCACCAGTCTGGAAAAACTGTTTCAAAATAGTGGAACAATTTTAGATTAATGTTCCTCAATGGATGTTTGAACCTTTAATTGTTCCCCGAAGCTAAAAGGGGGAATTGGAAATACCCTCATGTGTCCATCTGTCCATCCATGAATATTTTGAGCATGATAACTTGAAAAATAAGTGAGGTACTCACTTCCATTCTGTTCTGTGGCTATATCTAGGCTTAAGAAATATCCCTACCAAAAATTAGGTTGCAAAGTCAAAATCCAAGATGGTCACTACCATATTTAAACCAGCCACCCTGATCTTTTAGGGGAACTAGACTTTTTAATGGGGGTTGAGGACATCTCACAAGTTTTTAAATTGCACGTCGACTAGTCGCAGTCAGTGATTGTGTCACGTGATCAGCGCAGGGCCGGATTCTTCCAAGCAGATGGAAGGTGAGGAGCAGTCCAAGACTTACCAAACAGGTAGAAATTCATCAATAGTGTGCAAGTATTTCACTAAAGATGATTCTTCCAGTTATACTGTCTGTGGTGGAGCCCACCACCGCCCGCCCCACTGTTTTAATTATTTTATTTAATCCACGGTGGGATCACACCACCACCCGCCCGCTGTTTTTATTTTTGTTTTATTTAATCCACTAAATTAAAATAAAAATCAAGACGGGGGCACACCACCGCCAGTAGTGGATCCACCACTACCTGCATTGCACTACTTGCATTCTCCACCGACCAGCGCGGAGGTGGATAAAAACGGGGCGCACCCCCGCCGGTGGACCACCACCGCAATGGTCTATTTTATGTAGTGGATTAAATAAAATAAAACTAACTTTTGCAGCTTAATAATAGTTTTGGTCTTCCTGTGACGTATTTGCAGTATGATAAATGGTAAATATACACTCCCAATCAGCACAAAAAAAGAAACTGTCCAGATGACCTGACTGAAAAATGTTGGATACACTCCCAATGTTTTGTTGTTCTTTTAATTTTTGGTAAATAATAAATGACGTTTTTTTTTGTTTGTTTTTTGTGAATAGCATCTTGAGTTCCTATGACGTCACATCAACTAGTCGACGTTGACTCAACATTTATCATGTTGAACTCGACTTTTAAAAATATGTAGTCGTTCAACCCCTACTTTCCAGTTCTTATATTGCTTTAAAGTATATTTTCCTCAAATGGTTGGGGTGGCCAAATATTAATCTATAGGGGTCAAGGCCACCATTGGCCACCCCCTGGCTCCTCCATTGCTCCTGGTGGTGGATAAAATTGCTCCCTCCACTCACCAGGATCTGTGACTCTGCCTTGGACAAGAAAAAACTAAACTAAATGAAACTACCTCTGTTTAAAACGACAAAACTTTCACTACTCAAATCCCTCATTTAAAACTTTGTGTAAATATTGCATACTGCAGGTTTTAGACGTCTCTTGTTTCCAGAATACATTTAATCATTCTCACCTTTCTGTTTTTTCTGATTTGGTTTGTTGTCATCACGTGCTTTTATTTTCTGAGGCACAGTTGTCACTTTTTTTTTTTTTTAAACACAGTGGCACATTGGTTCGATTCCCGAACATACGAAGACGATCTTGTGAGGATGTGTCCTTTGTGTCTTGTCTCAGTGTGTGTCTGCGCGCCGTCGTCAGGCTGCTGGGTGTAATTAGGAGTATATAGGTCAGCTGATGAGCAGTGAGTGTGAGGATCGGAGGCTGAGCATGACGAGCTGCTCACAGAGCGAAGCAGTTGGTTTTTGTAAACTCAGAAATGGAGCAAAGACTCATTTTGTTTTAACTTTTTGTCATGAGATGATTGTGTAAACAGCTCGTGATCTGAACTGCTGCCTGGAGGCATCCAGTCTAAAACAGACCCAGCTGAATGCCTGGGAGCATATTTATGGCTTGTCTGCTGTGCGCGTGTGTTCATTTGTCTGTTAGCAAAATATCTCGCATATACCAGTTCACGAGTTTTAGTGAAACATTAAAATCAATTGTTGGATGTGCTTCTACAACCGATTACCTTTTGGAGTCAAGCCAATTTAAGATGGCCGACATAGATAGTTGAACATAAACTGGGATAACTCAGACAGCTTTACAGAGACTGAGCTAAAGTTTGGTGTGGTAGTAGCTGAGAGCCTCCCAACACACACCATGGTTGCATTAGATATTTATGTAAAGCTTTCCCATTACCTTAGAGATAACTTTGCCTGTCTGTTAGCAAAATATCTCATAAATCACTGAACAGATTTTAATGATTTTTTTTTCATAATGAGTGAATGTCATTCTACAACTGATTAACTTTTACAGACAATCAGATTCAAGATGGCCACCTTAGAAACACAAAAGTGCTCAAATTCAGTCAGTTTTACAGAGATTGAGCTAAAAGCTGGTGTGGTAGTAGCTGAGAGTCATCCTCAACTCATGGTTTGAGTGATCTCACAACATCAGTTTCAGGGTTTGACCAAAAGTCAGTAAAACTCTGGCCTAAAAGGTGTCCTGTAAATAATGCTGGATGTTTAATGGCTCCTTTTCGTAACCGTCTCTATGTCTCTGGTGCTGCTTGGCCGGTATGACTCAGAGTGAACAGACCAAATGAAGACGTGAGAATTAAAATTGATTTTGTGACTGAAGAGCTCCAAGTGTGAGTGAGTGGCTGATTGCTTGTCAACATCTGCGGAGCTCGTCTTCAGAAGGCGCAGCAGGAGGTGTTGTAGTAGTTGATCCGGGCTCGGTAAAAGTGAACATGTGGGTTTATTTCTTCACGTCGTCAAGCTCTAATTTTATCACCTTACATGTTACATTCAAGGTGGGAAACTGTAACGATTCACCTCGGGGCCACAACAGGTATACAGTTTGTAAAACTGAGATTTGTGGGGAACAAAACTACATACATTTAAGAGAACTAGGTTCTCCTTAGTAGACATTAAAGGGATATAGAACTCCTCACAGGGATGCATGTCATCCACTGTCTTTCATGTCAGAGTTTTAAACTGAAAACTTACAATGAAAACTGATGGAGTTGCAGCTGTTTAGGTCAAACTTTGAAAATAATGTGCCCAATCTTATGCAATACTATGAGATGTCAGGCTCAGAATTGGTCTTTTAATGACCCTCAACTACTACCACTTTAAATTTAACCTCAGTTTGAGTTATAGTATTTTTTGTGTTCAATAAGCTGCATAAATTTTATTTTATTTAATTGGAAAAATATACATGGAGTGATTAGTTTCTGACAGTTTTATCAATACCTGCCCTGTGATTCATGACATATTTTGCTAACAGACGGGCACTGTTGGCAACATTATTGCCAAAGTTTTAAGCAAGGATGTTGAGCAACGTGTGTGGAATATCTCATGAACTTCTTAGACAGATTTTCGCAAGTGTCTGTAGAATTACCGTATTTTCCGGCGTATAAGTCGCTCCGGAGTATAATTCGCATCATGAAGAGGAAAAAAAAAGTAAATAAGTCACTTCGGTGTATAAGTTGCATTTATTATGCATCACTGCTAAACGTGGGCTGGTGTTGTGCCAAAAATCGGCCGTGGGAAGGATTTGCTGTTGCAGTTCTTCAAAATTTAACAAGGTTAACACTTAAAAACAATTATTGTATTTGTTTGCTCGACATTAAAGCAAAGGTGTGTCTCGTGTCAGTTTCAGTTTCATGTCAGTATGAATGAACATTTAAAGCGTCTGTCAAAAATTACGTCATGAATATGGAAAAAAAAAAAGTATATAAGTCGCTTTGGCGTATTAAATTGCAGGACTGGCAAATCTATGCATAAAACTGCGACTTAAACGGTATTTACTTTTCAAATGTTGCTTTTTTTTACTTTTTTACTTTTTGAGTTAACTTTATCCAAAATGGATGCCATAGCCGAGTGAACTGACCATAATTCGGTCATTTCTACAGATGTTGCTTTGAAATTTAGTTCAATGAATGAATGAATCAATCAATCAATATAACATTTCATGAGATGGAGATTTATCTTTGACATCTGGCTCATACATACAAGTCAAGTTCCTCTCAACGCAATTTTTAACTTTGTTTTTGTCCCCATTTGCACGGCAAAAAGTGGGAATTGAATTTACCGTCTGTCCATCTGTGAATGTTGTGAGCACAATAACTTGGAAAATAAGTGAGTTACAGACTTCTGTTTTGGTGTATGGCTACATCTAGGCGTAAGAAGTGTTTCTTTTGAAATTTGGATTGTTAAAGTCAAAATCCAAGTTGGCTGCCACCAAATATGTTTACTTTGTGAGCTTGATAACTTGAAAATTAAATAATGTGCTGACTTAAATTTTGGTGTGTGGCTGAAAGGTCGTCTGTGAAATCCAAGATGGCCACTACCATATAACGGTACAGACCACCCTTATCATTTGTGGAAATTATGTTGTCTAGTTTTTGAAATGCTTAAAAGTATAGTTTACTCAAATGATTGGGGTGGCTGAAAATTAATCTGTGGTGGGCAAGACCACCATTGGCCACCCCTTGGCTCCATAATTGCTCCTGGTGGTGGATAAAATTGCTTCCATTACTTGACAGGGTCTGTCACTACGCGCTGCCTGGACAAGCCAAGAACAACAAGATAAACTACACTGTTCAAGTCCCTCAGTGACGTGCGACATCATCGTACCGCTTATAAACTTTTGCATGCGATAAATCAGACTACTTTTATTGTTGTTTATTCATTTGTTATTTTATTCTCACCTGAGCTCAACTTTGAAAGGACAGCTTGAGCCTCTGAATCCCACAGAAGTTTTTCTGTTTGCCCACCATGTGCACCCGGTGCAGGAAAATACAAACAACAAAACTGTTATGTTTTGTTTAATTTAAAACATAAACCTCCTTATTTTTTTACTCCAGACCTTCAGTTGTTCACGGTGGAGTCATTAAACGCAGACAGGGATCGTTAGCACGGTCACATACCGCTCGCAAGGTGGAGTCGATGACATAACACGATGCAGCCGTGCCCTTTGAACCCCAACAGGTTCCCTTTTGTCAAACGCACATGTTCCCCATCTGGTGTATTGTGTGTTTGTGTTTTGTGTGTGTGTCCCTTTGCCTGTCCCACTTTCACGTCCAGCCAGGACAGTGAAGGGGTTTAGGAGGGGAGGGGTGCAAGCAGACTGACCTA
This sequence comes from Nematolebias whitei, assembly GCF_014905685.2. Lineage (NCBI taxonomy): Eukaryota > Metazoa > Chordata > Actinopteri > Cyprinodontiformes > Rivulidae > Nematolebias > Nematolebias whitei. The sequence goes on from NC_056511.1 coordinate 37,258,378, forward strand.
TTTCCCTCTCGCTTCGCCGTCCCATACTGTACCGTCCCTGTAGTTAGGCCTTGTGTGTCTATGTGTGTGTGTGTGACCCTCATGAGACTCTGGTGTCCTGCTAGTCTGTGACGTGAAGAAGAGCTGAAGCAGAGATGGAGGGTTGTGGACAGGAATCAAAACAACATTGGGTCACAGAGAGTGTTCAGGCTGCAGGTCGAAGCAGCAGAAAGCTAATGAGAGGCTCGGATGAATAGAGACTGGACCAGCAGATGGCTGCAGCCACATGGTGGCCCTCAGAAGATGCCCGACCATGCACCGTCTCATACACCTGCCACGCCGTTTGCTCATGTTTACGGATAAGTCTGAGAAGTGTGGCTGTGGGATCTTGGTCTGAAAAGTGACTATTGATGGGAAAATCAAAGTCTTTGTGAAAAGATAGGTGAGCTTCCACCGTGAGCGTGTTAAAGTGAAATTAATAGGTCTGAAAGTGACTCCCTAGGTGGCGAGGTCACTTACAGGCTACATTACGGATCGATCCTCTGCCCCTCGGGTATCTGCTGGATGTTAGGACGCTCGATAAACATGACGGTGCACAGCCTACAGCCACACGTCCATAAAAACAAAAGTCCAGTTCGTCAGTTTGCATCGAAGTTGCACATCTTGAGTTTTTTCTGTCATATTCTTTGGGGGTGTTTGGTTTTATGAACAAATGCACCACATCATGGTAAAAGGCCCGTCTGTCCGTCATCTATCATGGGTCAGCGCAGTTACTGTGCGAGAGGACAGGTCTCAGTCCAACACAGGGACACATGGAGACAAACGAGACAAACAACCTGTCACTCTCTCATTTAAGGATGTCTGTGGGAGGAATCCACACATGCACACACGGAGGTATCAGACCAGGATTCAATCCTGCAACCTTTCTTTCTAAGAGGCTCTACCAACTGCATCATACACTAATTACAAAACTGGATGAAATTAAATGTGCAAATATTAAAATAAAATCCTGATAATGAGCAGATTACAGTTAACTAATGTAACTGCACTGGTGATTTGGCTTCAGGAGAAAAATCACACAAGCCTTTATGTGTTTTCAAACGATTGTCTTTTGGATGAAAGACGAAACGTATCAACATTTTATTTTTTTTTTATCCGTCCAGAGGACCTGACTTAACTTTGTTAGATTTTTCCACCTGGATTATTGAGCATGCAGCAGGATGTCAGCCTGTGTGTTTCATTTCAAAATGTGCTTTTAATAGAAATTAAAATGTATGGACTAAAAACGTGAGTTTTTTCAGGGACTTCACTTTCCTCAAGGAGCCGATCTGGAGGATCTCGTCATCCAAGTGCACAATGAAAAACTTAAAACCCAACATTTATTTGACAGTGTTCACACTTTATAGATTATTTTTTTCAATTGGTATTTTTAAAGGGATAGTTTGGTAATTTTTTAAGTGATGTTCCGTTATCAGCCAGGACATTGGCCATGGAGCACAGAGACAAGGTGAGAAGTCTTCCTCCAGGCTAGGCTAATAGCAAATTCATTATAGTAATATGTTTTTACATTTGCTGATATGAAACTTCTACACTTTTGCGTGATACCTTTTGTGTAGTTTTTCATCGTTTTCTCAACAGAACAATTTCTGCTTTACTGCACAGCTGAACTTCTTCTCTGGCTGTTCCCTCTTCAGTGTCTCCACAGCGAGTCATCCTCCTCCATCTCACTCTGTCCTCTGCATCCTCTGTCCTCACTCCAACTACCTCCATGTCCTCTCTAACTGCATCCATATATCTCCTCTTTGTCTTTTTCCTGGCAGCTGCATTTCTAACATCCTTCTACCAATATACCTACTGTCCCTCTGGACATGTCCAAACCATCTCAGTCTGGCCTCTCTAACTTTATCTCCCAGTTGTTCAACCTGTGCTGTACTTCTGATGATGTCATTCCTAATCTTATCCATCCTTGTCACTCCTAAGGAGAATCACATCTTCATTTCTGACACTTCCAGTTCTTTCTCTTGTCTTTTTGTCCATGTCTATGTCTCCAGGACATACAACACAGCTGGTCTCACCACTGTCTTGTAAACTTTTCCTTTGACCTTTGCTGACATACTTTTGTCACAAATCACACCTGAAACTTTTCTCCATCCTGCCTAGGCTCTCTTCTTCACCTCTTTACCACACTCCATTTTCCTGGACAGTGGACCCCAAGTACTTGAAGTCCTGCACCTTTGTGACCTCTGCTCCTTGTAGCCTCACTGTTTCACCGGCCTCCCTCTCATTCACACACATGTACTCTGTCTTACTACGGCTTACTTACATTCCTCTCCTTTCAAGTGCATACCTCCACCTCTCCAAGTTCTCTTCCACCTGTTCCCTGTTTTCACCTGTATGTGCACTGAACGTGGCTGTGTTCATCATGACGTTGGTGTGGTGGCTGCTGACTGTTTCTCTCTACCTGATCAGTTCATGTAGTCAATGAAAAGTTAAGACTCAGCAGCTAAGCGTTCAACGTGTATTTACGTAGATATAAGAATATATATTTATAACGCTGTGTCATCTGCATACATGTTAACATGTTTAAAGTCTACAATCGTACCTCTCAGTAATTAAAAAGTGATTATAGTCTTAAAGCTCCTCACAGGTGTTGAGGCGGGAATTGATAAAGTCGGAGAGGCCTCATGGCGAGCAGCAGCGTGTGAGGACACAATGTCTGTTTGTGCTGGAAATCTGTGCTTGCACTCTCGGAGCAAGAATACATTAATAGATACACTCGCCTGGAACACCACAAACTCTTGTAAACACCGGTCTAACACACACTCTCGGGCTGCAAGTACAAGTGTACAAACCACAAACCCACATACCCCCCCCCCCCCCCCGAAACGCAACACAATAAAGCCATTTTCAGATTTTGCATGAAGCTGCCCGAGTACAGAGCACTCATTAAACATTAATTCAGGGTGCATTAAGGCTGTGGCGTGACGCCTGTCCTGTTGTTGTGGGCGCAATGGGAGGTTGTGGGACAGAGGAGGACGAGGAGCACGTGGCGTCCCCGGGGCTCTTGGAACTCATCGACCATCGCCTCCCCCCCCTTCATCATTGGGTCACACATCATCTCTTTCTCATCCCTGCCCCATGTGCCACACAGCAGGCCGTGAGGTGTGTGTGTGTGTGCTGAACGGTTTGCTTACGTTAAAATGGAATAAGAACGGGTTAATTTGCCTCCGTCAGCTCTTTTTTATTTTTGCGCCCCCCCCCTCGTTTGCCCCGGTGAAAGTCGGAGCGGGGCAGGACCAGATGGAGCGCTGGCAGCCATCTTTTACTCAGTTAGGTTGAGTAGGCACGTGGGTGGGTGTGTTAATTAGCACAAATAAGTGCATGTGCCTACATGTGTGCGTTGTCTGTTTGCACAAGGGGCACAATAGGCATAATTATATCTGCTTGAGAGGCCCAGTTATGTGTGTGTTTGAGAGGAGGGGGTAGATGTAGGGTGGGGGGGGGGGGGGGGGACAGAGAGGCGGAGTTCAGCAATGGCCTGAACACAGGCTTTGTGTGTTCAGAGCAGAGGGCTGACAAGTGTCGGCTATTATTGACTATTTACACACTACCACACTCGCCTGCTCACGTGCACTTAACTCACATAAAGCACACACTCCACCGCCGTCGCTCTCCTCCGCCTGTTTTCTCTTTGTGTCTCCATCAAACACACACGGGGGCTGCTCGGGCATGTTTACAGTGTGTCGGTGTATCAGTGTCACTCAGTGTAAGAGGGAAAGATGGGAAAGCCCCCTGCGAGCACATCACTCTGACAGAAATCTGGCCACCGTTTCAGCCTTAAAGCCGGGCTGAGATGGTGCACGGCAGCTGAGAAGACGAGGAGCGACTGTGAGGCGTGTGTTTTTATGTACGGGGTTATACGGACTAAAGGAAATACAGATTTTTACAAAGGATAATGATATAACTTTACTCAGTTATGGAAACATTTAATGCACCAAAGTAATGTATGAAAATAAGACTGTGGATCATAAGGTTTGATTAATTAAACCAGTTGAAACCTTTTTAAAAAATTAAGATCTTTTGACGTGATCTCTGTGAAAAAGGTTATGAACATTTAATAGAATTACCTCAGTTTGGAGAAGCAAAGTTTAAATCTAACAGGACTGACGAGCTAGCGGCTAGTCTGAGCTGAGATAAGACCAAAAAAGTTTTATAGCAACTCCTGTCCTAACAACTTCACCAACATCACCATCCATTTAGTGTTGGGCCATTAGCTTGTCAGTCTGTTCAGAAATAAGTGGAGGTTGTTAGCATGTAGCAGCAGGTAAGATACTAATTGTTCAAAATGTTTACATAAAATCTCATTTTAAAAGGAGTGAATATTACTTTAGGATTGAAATAACTGTCTATCACAGACAGAAGCTCCTACAATTGTTGACGTCTAAACTAAAATTTCAGCCTTGGGTGGTCAAACCATGGTAATTGCCCCCTGTCACAAAGTGGGGACTTGGAAATAATGTTCATCTGTCCATCTTGTGAGCTGGGTAATTTGAAAAATAAGTGAAGTTCCGATTTTCGTTTTGGTGTGTGGCTGCATCTAGTCGTAAGAAAGGTCACTTTGGAAAATTGGGTTGCCAAATCAACATCGAAGGTGACCACCACTATTATATATATATGTGTATGTAAATGTACAAAGTACATGCACTGATTAGTCTTTGTACAGCTATAGTAGAGTGCTGTATGAATGGGTAAAGGAGGACGCAGGTTGTGTTGTAAAGAGCTTTGAGTCTCTTGATACTTGTGAAAGTATTCGGCCCCCTTTAACTTTTCAACCTTTTGCCACATTTCAGGCTTCAAACATAAAGATACAACATTTTATTTTTTTGTGAAGAATCAACAACAAGTGGGACACAATCGTGAAGTGGAATGAAATTTATTGGATGTGTCAAACTTTTTTAACAAATAAAAAACTGAAAAGTGGGGCGTGCAATATTATTGGGCCCCTTTACTTTCAGTGCAGCAAACTCACTCCAGAAGTTCAGTGAGGATCTATGAATGATCCAATGTTGTCCCAAATGACTGGTGATGATAAATAGAATCCACCTGTGTGTAATCAAGTCTCCGTATAAATGCACCTGCTCTGTGATAGTCTCAGGGTTCTGTTCAAAGCACAGAGAGCATCATGAAGACCAAGGAACACACCAGGCAGGTTTGAGATACTGTTGTGGAGAAGTTTAAAGCCGGATTTGGATACAAAAAGATTTCCCAAGCTTTAAACATCCCAAGGAGCACTGTGCAAGCAATCATATTGAAATGGAAGGAGTATCAGACCACTGCAAATCTACCAAGACCCGGCCGTCCCTCTAAACTTTCATCTGGAACAAGGAGAAGACTGATCAGAGATGCAGCCAAGAGGCCCATGATCACTCTGGATGAACTGCAGAGATCTACAGCTGAGGTGGGAGAGTCTGTCCATAGGACAACAATCAGTCGTACACTGCACAAATCTGGTCTTTATGGAAGAGTGGCAAGAAGAAAGCCATTTCTCAAAGATATCCACTACTGTATATTTAAATAAACCAACCATCCCAATCATTTGAGGAAACTATGCTTTATACTTTTTATATTGCTAAAAAGTATAGTTCCCTCAATGATTGGGATGGCTGAAGATAAATCTATGGTGACCAAGGCCACCATTGGCCACCCCTTGGCTCTGTCATTGTCCTTGATGGTGGATAAAATCGCTCCCTCCACTCTTCAGGATCCATCACTCTGCGCTGCCTCGGGCAAGCAAAAAAATTAATAAACCTCTCTCTGTTCTTCTCCACAATGCAACTTCTACTCACTTGAATATCGTGTATCAAAAACATTAAGGTTTACTTTCATTCTCTGTTCAGTTCCAGTTCAGGAAAACACTCATCTCGTAAACGACAAACATTCACTGTTCAAATCCCAACATTAACATATGATTTCTTTATTATTTCATGTCAGTTTCAGGTTATTTCATTCAGTTCTAGTCTGTAGATCTAATACCCAGAGGGTTTTCATTTTCCACATTTTATAAAAAAAGAAATGTAAAAGTTTAATTAATTGTTTTGCCCTTAATGACTCTGAAAGATAGCTGCTACTCTGCACGATGAACCCCACCCAGTCGTTAGTAAAAGGGAAAACTGGAAGTCTTGTGTCAAGGCTTAAAGCGAAAGAAGTAGAGAGCTTATGTGGCCTGGAATGGGGTAAGAAATAGGATTTGAGTAAAGAGGTTTTACCTTCTTTCTTCTGCGTCCTATTCTTTTTGTTAAGGCTAACGAAAGTGGGATTAGTGTTGGGAGATTACTGCAAGCTCTACTAAGAAATTGTATTTAAGGAAATGCTTATTTACTGAAACGTTCGGAGCCATAGCAAGAAATTTGGATCTGATTTTCAATCTTCAGTGTGTCTCACTAACGTTATGAACGGCAGGGATTTTCACATTAATCCTTGTTTTTGAAATGACTCAACTTGTGAGTACAGTTTGAGAACTGCGCCGTTTTATTACACTTAACAACATGGTGGCAAGTGACAAAATAAATTTATGTGTGTGACAATTAAAACTTTGAAGCTGAAACAAAAACATTGATGAGTTTACAATAGGCACTACAGTCACTATGATGAAGAGACTCCTTTTTATACGCTCGTCAAAAGGCGGATGTATGATGGTATAGTCTCCATCCGCAAGTAAATGATAACTTGTCCCGCCCGTAACTTCTGATCCAGTCAAGATATTTTAACAAAACTTCGTGCATGTATGCATCATCACTAAATGGAGTGTCACTGCACTTTTCATCACCCCAGCTTCAAAGCCAAGGTCACAAATCAAGGTCAAATGTTATACCAGGGCTATGCTTGTGACAATTGCGGCTATACCCAGATATAAAGACCAATGAGAACAGAAACCAAGGCTCAGAATCAGTTTACAGTGTTTATGTACAAGATGAGATGTAAGCAATAAGCCAGGGGAGGGACTGGAACCCCGAGGAGCAGAGAGAAGATCAGAGTCTAGGATGTCAAGGGCGATAATGATATAGCAGTTCTCTCTTACGTTGGTGGTTGAGGTCAGACGTGGGGAGAGTAGACCCGAATGGTTCCAGGTAGAAGAGGTGCAGGTGAAAGGCAAGTGGTAGGAAGGCGTGGAGGCTGCTGATGAGGCACAGGGGAGCTTGAGATCCTCAGAGGAGATTTGAGGAACACAGAATATCAAAGGTAACTTGCTGGCGGCACGGTAAAAAGCACAAGTCATTAATATTTAGCTTGGACCACAAATAGAAGGCTCGAACAAGACTACCGTTGGCAGGTAACGCTCCAGCGCTGGATGAGTGTCTTCTGAGCCATCTTATGCTCAATTCAATTCAATTCAATTCAGTTTATTTATATAGTGCCAAGTCACAACATAAGTCATCTCAGGGCACTGAACAGAAACATTCATAAATCAAAACAATAATTTAACTCTATATATCTGAGGAGCAGACTGCTTGAGTTTAACTCCATCACATAACTCTCATCTTGAGCAAGCATGAAGGCGACAGTGGAAAGGAAAAACTCCGTCTTGAGGAAGAAACCGTTACTCCTCATGCTCATCAAGTCACAGGGTTACAGGTGTGGCTATCTAGAGTCTTACTGTGGGAGCAGGAGCTGGCAGAGCAAAACTCCCACAATGCTCGTCTGAACCATTGTATTCTGTATGTTTGTCGACAGCCATTAATGTGCCCTATGTGGTTTATGATGTTTCTGTGAATCTAGTTGGATGCTCAGAGACTGTGAGAAGTCATGATCAGGGATCAAATAAGATCCCTGGTGGTTAACCAAGTGTCATGTTGCTACATGACCTCTCAATCAGACCTATTGATCCGTCTCGCTATTAGCTGTCCAAACACACCCAGAGGTCAAATCAGTTCCGCGGGCCCTGATTGACTCCAGTGGACGGGAACGTGAGCAGAGCCTCAGAAAGGCCTCCACAAAAAGGACAAAGTGTTGTTTTTCTAGCTGTTAGTGGATTAGCTTGTACATACAGAATGTTGCAAATACACAAGTCAGTAGTCGAGCATCCTCACAGCACAGCCAAATGCTCTTTTAAAAAGTACAAAGTGCAGATGAAACCAACACCAGGGATTGATTTGAACTGAATCTGCTTCCCTTCAAAATCAAATGTTTGTAACTCTATAAATTTAATGGATGGTTTTGTGCAAAAGTGACGGTTTTTGAAGATCAGGCCAAACGAAATGTGATCTTTTTTACATGTTTATATAGAGAAACACAAAAACAGGAAAAATCTGAATTTACTGAGGTTTCACTTTAAGTTGGAATAAGAAAAGCTTGATCTTGACTAATTAGACCAGATGTCGACCTGTTTTTATCTTTAGCTGTAAATTGAGGTCATTTTGTCACAAACACCCAGTTTTACCAGTGATGCTGAACATATGTGTAGATTAAAAACTCCAATTATCCTTGTGTATAGAAGTTTGGGGGGGATTGAGTTCTCATGGTTGCATAGTTGAATTGTATCTTGAGTAAAATCTTTTTTTTTCACCAGTAAACTTTCTCAACCAAGAATTCTATGTTTAACTATTTTTTTCTTTAATCAATAATCGATTACTAAATGCATTGAACGAGCCAGTTAACTTACAGAACAAACAGGTGATGACCACTTTCATCTAGAAGTAAACACATTTTATTTACCTGCATTCCAGTAACAGCCATGGATGGGAAGAAGTAGAGGAAAAACTCATAAAAAAGATTAAATCATGTCATCTGGACAGTTTCTTTTTTCACTTCTCCCAAATAAAAAAAAAACTGTCCAGATGACAAGATTTAACCTTTTTTGTGATTTATTTATTTACCTGGATGACTGAGCTTACAAACCTTTTTTTAGTGGAAGGACTCTGCATCAAACCAAAAGTAAATGTTTTAAAGGTCTGCCTGCTTGGTTCATATCAGTTTTAGGAAAAGTTTTCTTGTTAGAATCATGGCAGCAGCTGAGAGCAACAGGAGGTGTCTGTACGGTAAGAAGTTATGTCACAAAATGCACACTCTGGACTGCCTTTATTAAAATAATTGAACTGGACACTTTTTGTTTGTTGTTATAGTAATTGTTTGTATTTTTATTTTATTTTTTTTTTACTCAAGAGACCATTTTTGGAGTTTATCAACTGTTTTGTTTGATACGTGACCTGCAGGACGCTGTTTATGGTTCAGATTGGCAAAAAGAAAGATGTTTTTGTTTTGTTTGATTTAAAAAAAATCATTCAGCATGTTTTTTTTTTTCTTCTTGTATCTTCTTCTATCACCTTCACACTGAGGAACTAAACCACAGAGCAGACAAATCATCACACCTCGAGGTTCTACCTCTTTTTTCAAACCGTGTTATTTGATCCTCCATTTCTGTTTGCATTGAGGTCATTTGACGATTCTTTCTGGTAAACATGCTAAATCTGTGTGTGTTAGTGTGTGTGTGTGTAGCAGCATGTATGTTGTCTGTGTGTGTGTGTGTGTGTTTGTCTCTGGGCTGGGCAGTGACACTCCTCTGCCACCAGCACTCTAATAGGGACAGACCAGGCAGCTCACTCTGGGCTGCTAATGCAGCTCACTGCCCCGGGCCATGGGCTAAGCTGGAGTACACTGCATGACACACACACACACACAGAGACACACACACATCTGATGGCAGACAGTAGATCCAACTCTGTGTCTTGGCGGCGAACAAATCAAAAATCAGGCGAAGGGTCGGGGGCTTTTTGCCACCAAATGTTTACTTAGTGACGTTGTTTCCGAGCTCCGAGTCGTGTTCAAGCTTTAGCGCATGGACAATTAGCGGTCCAGAAGTTGTGAGGACATCCTGCAACGTGTAGGCGTGCAGACCACAGAGGCGTGTGTCTCTACGGTTTATTGCGTGTATGTAGTTTGTCTCGCGGGACTCTCATTATCACTGCTGTCCCAGATGTCACGGAGCACATGAAATGCACGTCATGAATAATGGAGTCCTATTTCTACATCTCTGCCTATTTCTCTCCTCTCTCCCCCCCTCACCCTCTGTCCCTCGTAATCTTCGTGTCCTGCCTGTATGGGCGACGGTCCGTTTAGCTTGACGCAGCATCGTCAGCCTGTCCGGTTAGGTTGGCTTTATGAGGGAGGGCCGGGGTGTCTCTGCAGAGCTGCATTCACTTATATTTGCGTTAAAAGCATCTTTTCGCATGCAACCGGTTTTAAGTCTGTCCCTGGCGGTCCACAGGGCCCTCCACAGCATCCCCTCCCCCACTGTTGACTGTTTAAAGTCACGTCGAGCGAATTGGGACAGAGGGGCCAGTGGAGCAGAAGAGATGTGGTCCCATGGCAGTGGAAACTGGACCCTGCTCCCTCCATGCCTCCCCCCCACTTCTGTGCCCTCAACTTTTCCAGCATCCTCCACACTCGTACAGGGTGGAGATGATGGAGGCGGGGCAGGGGAGTGGTGATTGAGAGGTGAGGTAAGCAGTCAGAATTGGTTAGGAAGGAGGACAGCAGTCAGGATTAAGACAGTGAAGCGTGGCTTTTTAATGAAAACATGACCGAGCTGCAGCTTCCTCCAGCGTCCTCTTCTGAAAATGAACAAGTGACAAAGAGGCGAGTGAGGAAGAAGAGGGAGCCGAGCGCCGAGATTCAGACATTGCTCATGCTGCGTTAGACCTACCTGGCATATTGATTCACGCTCTGCCTGAACAGTTTGGTCGCCTTAACAAAGTCTCTTTCATGGAGGAGACGCAGCAGGGCGGCTCCTATTGGACGATGGGTTGTTGCACATCTCCAGAGCCAATAAAACCTGCTTTGAATGTGCTCTGAAAAATTTCTTCTTCCTCTCTTGTTTTCACAATCAAAATCATGATGTAATTATTTTATTTTCTCCTTTAACGCGTTCCTCTCCTGCAAAACTGGACTGCAGCCATTCCCCGACTCCGCGGCGCTAATTTTAACCTGCAGTTTATTAATTTTTCTGCCAGCAGGGAAATATTTTTAGTCCTATTTTAGGCTCGCTGGGTGTTTCTGTGTGTGCGTACGTGCCTAAAATGTCAGAATTTGCGGGTGCATATTCCAGCTCTGCAGAGAATATCTCCACAATACGCTGCGCTTTTTTTTTTTCTGTCTCTTTCGTCTCCGTTCGGTGACAGTCACAAGTCTTTGATCCGCTCCTCCTTCTCTCTGTCTCCTCGTATTTTTTCAGATTCTGCTCTGCAAGCTGCTGTAGGGAGTAAATGTTTGAAGTGGGGGGAAAACGAAGGGTTGATTTGATAAAATCACATTTTAAATACTTTGATTTTTAACTAAAACTTTACAGATGATCATAATCTGACTGCTGACTTCAAAGAGCAAACACAACTTTATATTTATGTGGATTTGCAGCCTTACATGAATCTCAGCAAGCTTTTAAATGCTCATGTTTACTCCTTTGAAGATTAAAATATACATGTGTAATTCACATTTTAGCTCAGCATTGTGATGCATAATAAATTACAAAATGCATTTCTCTTTCTTTTCTTAATTACCGTAATTTCCAGACTATAAGCTGATACTTTTTTCACACACTTTGTACCTTGTGGCTTATGTTGCGGCTAATTTATGACTTTTTTTTTTTGGACAGGCTAACGAGCTTCATGCATCCAAAACATTTAGCCTCGTCACACCCGGGCGCTCACAAAGCTGCCCAATACACGTCTCTCTTGGGGGATGGGTCCTTGTGACTCAGTGCGACTACCTGTATAAACACACGTAAAATTAATAAATAAATCTGACCAATGGAATTACAGAACAGGTCACAGTGGACTAATAAAACTTGGTCCCCACCCCCATTCTCTCCCCTTCTCTCCTTGTTGTACCCCGCTCCCTGGGGGCATGGTACATATTTAATTAAAAGTTTTAAAAAACTTTCTGTGTAAATATCTCATGTTACAACGTGGACACCCGTGGTTTATAGACAAGTGCGGCCTATATATGTATAAAAACTTTTTTATTTATATTTAGTGGGCACGACGTATATTCAGGTGCGCTCAATAGTCCGGAAATTACAGTAGTTGGACTTAATCGGTAAACGTGAGGTGCTTATAGGCGTCTTTCACCTTGGATGTAACAGTTTGTGCTTGTATTTAATCCTTGAAGTATTTTAAAACCAGTTTGGTTTGGTTGTCTCTGTATTACTATGAGTTTTTGTATTTTGGTTGCTTACTTTTGTTCTTGTCCCGCCATTGCCTTTGGATGTCCCTATAAGATCTGGTTTATTAAACACCACCTGTCATCTGTTAGTAATCAGCACACCTGTTGTCTGTTCCTATCTTCAGTTTTTCTCAGTCTTTCACAGAGTTCTCTGTTTATATTCATGTATTTTGCTGCTAATTTTTTTTTACCAGTTTTCCTGTTTAGCTTAGTTTTTATAGTAAAACCTGTTGCTGAGATGGAATCTGCCTCCTTTGTGGCTGCATTTGGGTCCAACAACTATTAATATTGACTGCTGACAGTCAGTGAGGAGTAAAACCTCTGACCTTTTGTTTTATCTCATTTTCTCCTTTTGCTTCCTGTTCTTCTTGTAAACTTGTAAACTTCTTTCTTCTTGTAAATTGCTTGCTTAGCTCTTTTGCTTCTTGAAAAGTAGAAGCTCTTAAAGATTTAGGAAAGGTGTACAGAAAGAACAGCCATTGGTCATAATCTGTGTTAGGTAAGATGAAGGCTGTAGGAACCTGGTTCTAGCGATCCAACAAAAGGAAATCAAAGGGTGTGAGTTAATGCTGGCAACCATTGAAAAGATCAGTGCACTTGTGCTGCGTCCCCAAACCTGGATGTAATGGTTTGGTTCATATGACAGTCAAGGTTGTGAAACTTAGAAGTGGGAATCTTTAAGAGGCTGTCACACAGTGACGTATAGCATCAGCGTACGCCAACAAATGAAAAAAATGACAAGCACGCATGTAAGTTGCATAAGTTAGGTGTAAATTTTGACTAAGTTACCAGCACACTGATATATGGTGACATAAGTTGTCATACGTGTCGCTGATGTTAGGTATAAGTTACAGGTATGCATCAGGCAAGTTATGCACAAGTTCACACACGTTACATGTAAGTTACTCAAAAGTCAACAAACATCGCCACTGATGGAAACACGAGAGCAACATTGGCCATCATCATCTGAGTGGTAGTCAGTGGCAGGAGAGGGGTGGGAAGATAAGAATGAAGTTTGATTGAGTCGACCCTGGTCCCTTGCTTTGTGGTTCCTTCCAAGGCACGTCAATGCAAAATTAATGACTGGTGGTGCAGAGTGCTGCTCGTTTATATCTGATGTCATGTGACCATTGCACTACGCTCCATGCTCTGCGTAGCTTTGGCATAACTACACTGACGTTGATCATAAGCTCTGCACAAGTCAAAATCACTTGTGCTGTGTACGTTATGTATCTGAAAGGGACAGGTACTTGTATGTTAAACATTTGTTCAACTCGTTAGCAGTACGGTATGTCTACGTCCCAAAGAGGCTCCAGTAATTTTTTTTAAAATTCCATCTTCAGCGTATGCCAGTGCGTTGGACACGATTTTCATACTTCTGTATTGTGTAACAGGGCTTTTCAATTCAATTCAATTCAATTCAAAAATACTTTATTAATCCCAGAGGGAAATTAAATGTTGTTGTAGCTCATTTTCTTTGTTTCATAAAAGAGTTGTTCTAGATGTTGATGGTTGTGGGCGGGAAGGATCTCTTGTGATGGTCCGTCTTATAGCAGATCTGAAAAAACTGGCCACAGATGTTGATCCGTTTACTTGCACTTGGTTGGCCTCCTGGGCTTCAGGATCACCTGAATGTTGGGCAGAAATCCTCCCAGGGCAATGGCCACTCTTCTCAGCAGCTTGTTGAGCTCCTCATCGCTGCGGACAGCCAACTGTAGGTGCTGATGGACGATCCTGTCCTTCTGCTGTCATGAGCCGTGTTTCTTGCTAGTTCCAGGATCTCAGTGGTCAGGCACTCGAGCACAGCTGGCAGGTAGATGAAAATTCGTCCACAGAACATCCTTTTCAACTCATTTGAAATTTAGGGCTGTAGTTGAGATATTACTTGAGCTTTTGAGATATTAAACAGCTACTGTTGATTGTAGAAACTGCCTTGTTGCCATGGTTACGCATCATAACAAATGTCCAAAACTAAAAAAGTTTCAGTAAAAATCCTTCCAGCTGCACAGCATCCGATACCAGAGGAAACAATCATCCAAAAAAATGTGATTTACATCCAGAGAAAGAGGAATTAAAGTTTCCAAAAGCAAAATCTCAGAATGAAAGTAACAGAGCTGCTCCAACATGCAGCCACCTTGAGCGGCGCAATTCTAGAACAATTCTAGAACCTTTTCGACCCCTCACATTGATTTGATTACATTTCGGATGGGCTGCAAAGTCAAACGATTATTGAGCAAAGAACTCGTCATACCTAAATGAAACAAAATACTTTGCTCTGCAGGATAAACCAGTTTTCATTCAAACAAGATAAATGAACAAAAATGGAGCAAAAGTGCTGGAAATGGTGTTCTAAGACTCTGATGAGGTGGACGTCCATGAAGCACATATTAAAGCAATTGTACTTGCTTTCTTCAGTGTTTACAGTGTTTTGGTCCTGTTGTAGTGTAGAACCACGAAGATTTGATGATGTTGTTAGTAAATCTTTAGTAAGCTAAAGGTAATAGTTCACTGAGCTGCAACTATTAGAGACTAGACAAATCCAAAGTGTGACAAATTAGCACATTTTTCTTTGCAGTCTCACTGTATTATGATTATTTGCAACCAAGTGACCAGCGAGTTGCTTCGCTGTGTTTTGCAGAGCCTATTTTGACTTGAAGAGCCGTGTTCTAGTCCATGTACTCTTGCCCTCTGTACTCCGGTGAAGACAGACGTGTTTCCTGGCGCTCCATACCTCTCCCGCTTCCCTGCTTGCATTCTTTCGTCCTGTGAACCCTTAAAAAGCCTCTTTTTTTCTGCATACCTCGTAATTGGAAGAATCAGCTGGTCTCTCAACAAAATAGATCAACTTCTCCCGACAGGAGTCAGGGTAAGAAGGACCCTCTTACCTCGACGGAAACAAATTGGATTCATGATGACAACTAGATTCTACTGTTTGGGTTGGTGAAATCTTGGATTGTCTACAAATTCGTGTGGATGTGTCGAAGCTCGACAGTGCTCAGACTGAATTTGGAGAGCTGCTGCAGGGAGCTGGAGCAGGCTAGGACTGTGAACTCACTGGCAGCATTCATGAATGGTGGGAATAATCTTGGAGAAGCTGTGAGCTCGACTTTTTGGCGTAAAGAATTAATTCGGCTGTTTTGGAGTTTCCATCAGAGAATATATACCAGCGAGATTTTAAAAAGGCAGAAACAACAATTCACGAGTTCTGCCTGACCCAAATTGTGGCCTTGACGCCGGACTTATCTCAACTCCTCCTGGAATGTTTTGAAAACAACAAAGATGCTTTGATTGTCTCCTCACCCCTCCCTTCCCCAAGGCCGTGGACATGTAACAGAACTTCAACTGAGCTGAAGATGAACGTCACCTCTTATCTGGACAAGGGCTGAGAGGGGTTGGCTCTGGACTATGCTACGACTTTCCCTTAAAAATTCAACGTCTTCACCGGCCTATATGTATATATATAACGTCTGTTTATGTTGCTTTGCTGTGGTAGGTTTTTTTGATGCCTCAAATCATGCCCTGTCTAGGACACGGCGTGAGAGATCTTTTTTTTTATACCGTCTCTCCTCATGTTTTTTCTTTCCTTTTCTAACCACTGTTTATGTTTGTCCAAACAGGTCTCACTTGTAAATGAGTCTTCGAGGCTCAATGTGATTTATCTGTTTAAATAAAGGTTGAATTAATTTGTTATCCACCTCTGTCCACATTCGGCGTCCCCCATGTTTGTGATTGAATCTACTGGAACACACTTTTGAAATTAAGATAGGCAGATTTAGACCCGTTTTTGAATAAATATTATTTATTGAGAACCTTTATGAATATTTAAAGACATTCTAGAGTTTCACACAAATACCTTTTGCCAAGTAGTCACCAGCGATCGCAGCCTGGTGTGATGCTAGCTTTAGCAGAGGAGGCAACAGCCGTCAGGTTTTTTACCCTTGACTTGAACATGTACAAGACTTGCGTACCGTGTGGCTCCTGTCACCATCATGTCCCTTTAGTTTCACAGAAGGCATTCAGACACTGGCTTTCAATGCAGAAAATACGGTACTTGTAATTCTCTGTCGTGTCTCTGTTGTGTGCATGCCAGTGGTGATTTTAGCCTCTTTTTGGAGGTGCTCAAGCACCCATCAATTTTAACTCAGCACCACTGAAAAATAAAGAAACCATCATTAGGATTTTGTAAGAAAACTCAGTTCTCAATCCTTAGATTCACCAAAATATTGAATAATTTTTGAATAAATATGGAAGAAATGACGACACTCAAACAGGCCAGTAAAATCTATGATATTTTTTGCTCGAGTCGGATCCTCAATGCCACCTGTCAATCAGTCCAGCAGGCTTGTCAGCAACTGACCAATCAGAGACCTCAATTTGTCCTGAAGTGAATGCCCCTTACCTGCAAGAGCTGCACCCCTTTGCCTCTGACAACATTGTCAGGGTTTTGCATTACGAACGCTTTGCAGTCAGAGGGATTTCGTAAACAATGTCAGTGGAGAACATGTAATTCACACACGTGTTACCCTGAGCGTTTAGAGGGTGGAATACAGTTTATTCCATTTCCCAAACCTAAACTGAGTCTGGAAAAATGCAAAAGATGGATAAAGCTCTGCAGCCAACCTCACGATACAACCGTGACAAACAGGAAGTACTGCATGTTCATCTGTATGAAGGTAACTGCAAGTGAATCCTCCATTATTTGTCATAATTACATTTTATGCTTAATGGTTAAATTAAAGGTTAATGCTTAAAGCTAGTTGTGCTTTGTTTTGTGTGTTTTATAAGTTTATTATTTGTTTGCTATGATCCTTTAAAAGTCCTATTTGTGAGTGACTTCCTCATTTATGGTTCTACCACCCTGAGCACGTCCGATCTTGTCTGATCTCGGAAGCTAAGCACGGTCGGGCCTGGGCAGTACTTGGATGAGAGACCGCCTGGGAATGCCAGGTGCCATAAGTTTTTATACTTCTCACAAACCACACCATGGACTCCGTTGTTCAAGCCAAAAGCCATTGTGAGTACTGGGGGCAAATCACCCCAAAAGGTTAGATCCTAGAATTGCCCCTGGTGCACTCCTTAAACCGTTCAGTAGTTCTGCCTTTTACGTTCCTCATGATGGTTTCAACATTAAATAATCAATCAATAATTAGATCATAACCCCATTTAAAACAAGCACGTCAGATACGTTTGGTTGTAGAAAACCACTCGTTTTAGTTTTCAGTCTGCACTCTATAAAAGGTTGAGCGCTAAAGAACCGTCTTCAAAACCAAAAACTGTGCCGTTCTACATGCGCACAAAATTTTCCGCTGCCTTTGAATTTTCATGTGAGTCAAAGGTTGTAGTTTCTGGCTCAATACATACTGTATATATTTTCATTTAAATTACAGAAATTTGGGGGCCAGCTTTGCTGCAAACTACAAAGGTCATGCTGTTGCCGTCAGCCTCGGCGGTTGTAGAGCACGACGGGATTTATTAATTAGTGAAAGTACACTACAATCTTAACACGATGGCAGTAAAGAAGGCCCTAGCAACAGGGAGAGGATGAAGAAAGAGTTAGAGTTGGAGGGGGAGGGGGGGAGATGCAGAACATCAATAAATAATGGCCCCGCTGAGGAGGTGGAAATATGGGCCTCGTTATCTTTGCACTGACGCCTTCATTTGCATGTGAGAAAATGAGGCTGCTAACACACACACACACTCCTGGACCAACATCAGCTACAGTATATGTTCTATTTATAGACAATGTCATACTTTTAGTGTTTTTATTCTCGTGCACATATTTACTTTGCAATATTTTCCCCATTTCCTTTATCTGTTTTTGGAATTGATTCTAGCTGCAGATCAGTTTCGTGACTACAAGGCTGCCGTTTTGTTGAATAAAAAAAAATAAACATTTTATTACTCTGAGATGTTTTGTGGGAACATTCAGGGAGAACATCTGACCAGTTTACTGACACAGTGCTACAGACGCTTATGAACTTTGTTTTAATGGATTTTAAGATGTGATCTGTATCTGACTTTATTTGTTTAAAATAGTCATGAAATTTGAGAACCTAGATTTAATTTCAAGATATTCATCCAGTGTGTGAACCATAGATTTGATCAAAAGACGCAAATTAGTTGTGAAAATGAAATTCTAAATTATTTTAATTAAAAACCATATAAATCGTTTCCTTATTAAATAGCTTGAAGTTGTAAAATAAATTATTTTTTCTACTTTATTCGAGGCTTTTTTTAATCATTGAAACAAAGTACAACAAACCTGATTTTCTGGTTTAGTTGCACAAAAAGATGGAAGTGGTTCCCATCTGGACCACATCTGCTCAAATGAATTATGGACATTTTGCACCATTTTTATTTATTTATTTATTTATTTTTAATTAAATGTGTCTCTTTGAAGCTGAACAATCTCCCAAAAATATCCAGTCCATCAGAAGCTTCTTTGAATGCTTTTAATTGTTTGGGTTTTGCAGTTCTGGTAAATGTAAATCTGTTATGAAAAAAATAGTTTCAAACTAGAAAATGTGTTGATTTCAATTTTAGCCTTCCTTTTGAGATCACTCAGTGTTTATATTCATTCATTCATTCAACCTTTATTTAAACAGGTAAGTCCCACTGAGCCACGAGGACTCATTTACAAGAGAGACCTGGATTTTAACAAAGAGTGATGACAACAGTGAATAACAGCGACAACAATAGACAATCATAAAGTACGCATACAAATTTGTTGTTTTTTTTAAACAAATGAAAATAAAATGGTAATTAAAAGGATAATTAAAGGACAAAGTAGCCAAAAAAAAGCTAGGTTGTAAAGCGATGTAGAAAACTGAAAACAGGAACATGTCTGTTCCAGGAAACAGGAGTGGCGTAGGAGAAGGCCCTTTTGCCCAGTTCAGTTTTCACTGAGGGGACACTGCAGGTAATAATGTCCTGAGAGCGCACGCTGTAGCTGCACTCACACAGAGACATGTAGGAGGAGGTGTTTCATAGGCGTTTCATGTATATACAGTTATTGTATATATACTGGTATATATTTTTCTTTTTGTCCAGCGCTAAAGGCAATAAGGTTAGTGCATGTGTTCCTTTGTATGTCTGTTAGCAAAATATATTGTGACCCGCTTGATGGATTTCAAATAAACTTTCAGGAAGTAATCAATAAAGGTTGAATGAATGAACGAATGACGGGATGTACAGCCTCTATTAAAAGTATTCACCCGCTTTAATATTTTATGCTTTTACTGTTGTTACAGTTGATATAAATTAACCTTAACCTCCTAAGACCTGAACTCTTGCATGACAAGGAGGTTAACAAAAAGGGAAAAAAAGCATCTTCGACATGAAAATGAGCTTGACTGTAAATATTACCTCCTTAAAGTGACTGTCCTACTTCAACTCAGAGAAAAGATTACTCAAAAGTAAAAGTAAGGAGATGGATACAGAAGCATCATCAAGGCCCTAAAGATCACAGTAGTTCTATGAACTCCATCATCAAGAAACAGAAGGAATATGGGACATGTGTAAATCTACCAAGAGCAGGCTGCCCTCACAAACTAGTGATTGTATGGGAAGGAGAATAGTGAGAGAGGAGACACAGGTGAGCATTCTGACTCTGAGCACTCTGAAGGAGTTATCAGCATCAGCAGGTGAGAGGAGAG
Source organism: Nematolebias whitei (assembly GCF_014905685.2). Taxonomy (NCBI): domain Eukaryota; kingdom Metazoa; phylum Chordata; class Actinopteri; order Cyprinodontiformes; family Rivulidae; genus Nematolebias; species Nematolebias whitei. The sequence goes on from NC_056511.1 coordinate 37,278,225, forward strand.
AGACTGAGCATACAGCAACTGTTGCCGGAGTTCTTCATCAGTCTAAATTTCATGGCAGAGGCTAAGAGAAAGTCACTGTTGATGAAAACCCATATTAGATCTCCACTAGTCTCTGAACAATGTAGACAAACTAAAGACAAATACAATTTACAACTTTTACTGAAAAATATTGAAACACAGTTCTTCTGTTTCTCATTACCCAGCCAAGTCAATATGAATAAAGGCTGAAGGAGCGCAGTGATTTACTATTTAATATTTTACTCTGTCTGCCACTCCGCTTAGAAAATGGGAGCAAACGTCGGAGTAGAAGAAGAAAAGACGGACGGTGTGAGAAAACACGAGGAGTGGACTCAGTTATGGTCAGAGGGCGCGTGTTGTGTAATCAGCGTTGTTTCAGAGCTCGCAGACGGGATAAATTGGGTCCTCTGCAGAGGACGGAGGCAAAACGTGTGGCTCTGACAGATCCCGCTGACTCCCCCACCCCTCTACACTCCCAGTTTCTCTCTCCCTGCCTGTGTCAGAGTGTTGTGACAGGCATGTCTTCGGTGTTGTGGGAGTAGCAGACTTAAAGTGCTCATTATCCTGTAAGGCTTCATTCTGGGGGGGCAAACAAAAGCTGCTGTAAAATTGTAGCCTATGCCTCCTCTCGGGTTATGCAGCACATTTGACGCAAACGTGCACAGTCTATAACTGCTACCTTCAAGCGTGCACGCTCAACCTTCCTGACTGACCAAGGCAGGAATTTTAGATCAAATTTTGAGGCAGTTGAACATAGGCCTGTCACGATAACAAATTTTGCTAGATGATTAATTGTCTCGGAAATTATCGCGATAAACGATAATATTGTTTGAAATTTGACAATAATTATTGTTAAAGTTAAGAAGTGTTGATTCATTTTTATGTGTAGTACTTTTTTTGACCACCAGATGGCAGTATAAGATTGTTTGAACCGAAGGATGGATAGTGAGGCAGCGAGCAGCGTGTCTTTTTAAGAAAAATGGGAGGGAGGCCTCTTGACTTGACGTGGCGTGGGCTTCTCTCTTTCCTTTTTCGGTTCTCAAAATGGCAGATGCTCGGTGTGTTTTGAGCTCTTAAGCATAGCATTTTTCACACAAAGCTTTTAATAAAAAAAATCAGTAAACAAGTTCTCAGCTTCTTTTTGCAGAGAAAATTTTTTTTACATGAAGGCACGGGTTTCAACTTTGAATTATAGAGCTTTGACAAGACTGAGGTTTTTTCCAGAGGTCGGCCTGTTAGCTTAGCTCATAGCTTAGCTTCTCAGCTTAGCTGCTTTTAACGATCCAAAAATGTGATTTTGGATGGTTAAAACTGATTTTTTTAAGCAAAAAGAGAAAGGGAGGGGTCAGTGAAGAGCACCGGAGTTGAGCTTTTTATCATCCAATGTCTTCAGTAGAAAGAGAGAGACATGAAGAAACAATAAAGCCGATAAATGAAAATGAGGTCGATAATTTTCATTTGTCATGTGATTAATTGATTTATTGTTTATCGCAACAGGCCTAGTTGGACACATTTTACCTGCTAACCTGCAGTTTAGATGCCAAACAACAAATGTGATAAATTAATCATTTATAACCTGAGAAGATTTAGTTTTTTTAGCATGGCTGGTAATTCAAAATATGCCTTGCTAAACCTGATAAATATAGGTGTTTATACCGGTGATTCCATGTGTTTACCTTTATGGGATTTTTACTAATTAACACATGAGATGTCTTGAATTGATGGAAAGTATAAAACTTTCATGTTTTTTAATGTTTCTTTCAACAAGAAACATAATGTTGGTGTTTTGTGTCAGGAGTATATGACAAGAGCAACGTTCCTCTAAACTTAAGTAAATGAAGGCCTAGCATTCCTTAGAGAAATGCATTTTATTGAAATCTGTGGCTCATGAGATATTTTACTAACAGACAGATTTAACTCCAAATAAAGCTGATGTGCAATCTGTGAGCATTCAGAATACGTGTTAGGGATCAGTCCCGCTATGACCACACCAAAATTCAGGTCAATATTTGTAAAATTGGCTGAGTTACATCCATTTTTGTGTTTTAAAGTCAGTTGACTGTGGCAGCCATCTTGAATCAGGTTAGCTGCAAACAATGATCAGTTGTAGATGTACATCTGATGATTATTTCCTGTTAGTTTTATTCATCCAGCGATTCATGAAATATTTTGGTCTCAGAAACACACACAGACATGGGCAAAAACATGTCCAACTTTTGTCTTTCAGCAGTGAGCAACCAAAAGAGCTAATAAAAAATGTCCAAAATGTTCTGAGTAATGCAAAATGTCTCATAATAAAGTAGAGTTTTGGGCTTTGCAAGACACTATTAATTTGAAGGGAAGTATTGGATGAAGTCACTACATGAAGACTGAACCAGCTTTAAAACTACAAATATGGAGGCTCATAACAAAAGCTGGACAAATAGATACATTTGAACAGTTTTAAGGTCATTTAGATAGACGTATCAGTGTGTGTATTTGTAGATGGTCTGTCTGTTGTGTGGAGGAAGTGACCGATGGGTGTCCTCCAGGTCCTGATGGAGAACCAGGTTTTAGTTGTCAGCGTCATTAGGCAGGAAGTGATCAGACAGCTATTTGTCTTCAGCACAACATACTTGTGCAGTAAGCACGAAGTGATTGTGCCAGAGTGTGAGAGCGAGAAGGAAGGTGAAAGTCATTTTACAGGATGATTGTGATTATCACTACTTCCTCTTTGGGTAAATAATTGTTGGTCTCTGCTGAATGTGTGTTCCTCAGGTAACCGGTTCTCCCTGACCTCCTTTGGGGCTCTTTACATCTCAGATGTTCAGAAGGAGGACGGCCTGTCCACATACCGCTGCATCACCAAGCATAAGTACAGCGGTGAGACGCGGCAAAGCAACGGGGCCCGACTGTCAGTCATGGGTGAGCTGCTACATGTTGTTTGTTTACTTTTGTTTATTTTTTGTTTGTTTGTTTTATTATATGAACCCTGAGTCAGCATTCAAACTGTTGTAACTTTTTTAATTGTTTTAAGATGTTTGTTGCAATTTAACAACTTCTGCACCTTTTGTGCTATTTTAGCTGTTTAAAAATGTTCTTATAAAAAATATGCTTCAGCAAATTAGTTCTATTTTTTATTGTTTTGCTGCTTTTTAGATATCATTCTGCTACTTTTAGCATTTAGCTCGACATTTCCTACCTTGAGCTACAGTTTTGCTATTATTAGCTATAAGCTAAACTCACTATGTTTAGCTTTTAAGTAGTGTTTTCTATTATAAACTAGCATTTTGCTATGTCTGGCTTTTAGCAACCATAATATTTTACTTTTTTATTTTTAGTTAGCTTTTTTGCTACTTTAACTTTTAGTCACTCTTGTTACTTTTAGCTAGCCTTTTGTTGCTTTTAGCTAATGTTTTTCTAGTCTTCGTTTTAGCTAGCCTATTACTACTTTTAGCTGTTAGTTAGTGCTTTGCCACTTTTGACGAAAGTTTTTTATTCTTTAGCTAGTATTTTGCTCCTTTTAGCTGGCTGTTTGTTATTTCTGAGAACATTTGCTACTTTTAGCTTTTAGCTACCCTACTGCTACAAGCTGCTACTAGATGGTGTTTTTCTGTTTAGTTAGCTTTTTGTTGCTTTTAGCAAGTGTTTTTGCTAGTTTTAGTTTTTAGCTACACTTTTGCTATTTTTAGCTTTTAGTTAGTGTTTTGCTACATTCAAAAGGAATTTTGTTTATTTTATCTTTTAGCTAGCGTCTTGCTTCTTCTAGCTGTTTTTTGTTACTTTTTTAGAGCATTTTGTTACTTTTAGCTTTTCTTTTGCCACTTTTTAATCTCTTAGCTAGAGGTTTAGCAACTTTTAACTTCTACCTACTATTTTCCGACATTTTCCTTGCAATCTTCTACATTCTACATTGTAGCTAGTGTTTTGTTACTTTTAGATTTTAGCTAGTTTTCTGCTTCTTTTAGCCTTAAAAACTTTCAGTGTTCATTTTGTTTTTAACTCTGTATAATCATTTGAACCTATCTCCACCCTCAGACCCCAGCGAGTCCTCGCCCACCATCTTGGACAGTTTCCAAGCAGGGGAGGTGTACGCCGGCCAGAGCATTGAGCTCCCCTGTGCGGCGGGCGGATACCCGAGCCCCACCGTGCGCTGGCTGAAGGACGGTCGGCCGCTGCCCTCGGACGCTCGCTGGACACGGCGCCTGACGGGATTGACCATCAGCGACCTGAGGCAGGAGGACAGCGGCAGCTACGCCTGCGAGGTCACTAACAGCTTTGGCTCAAAGGAGGTGTCTGGACAGCTTCACATTATCGGTGTGTGAGCCCCCCCCCCCCCCCCCCCCCCCACACACACACACACACACACCTTGACAAATAACCTGACAGCCTCTCCCAGCTGTTCTCTGAATGAATCAACCTGGCAGAGGAACACACACTTCTAGGCTTGGCTGTTTTCCGTTTTGAGGCACGCATGTCAAGCTGGTCACACTTCAGGCGCGTGTGCAACAAATGTGTGTGAGCTGTTTGATGCCCCATCACATCAGACCTCAAAAAGAGAGACAGGGGCAGTAAATCGCAATGTCTGACTCCATAACACAGCTGCCAGCGCCGCTCACCGTCAAAGCGAAGGAGGGTGAGGAAGGTGGAACCGAAGACGAGGGGTCACACAAGGGACAATCAGACACCCAGACGGCGTTGGAACGAGATTATCGGCCACATAATAACAAGATAATAAGAGCAGCCGAGATAAACGCCCTCGATGTGAGGTATACAACGAACCAAAGGCAGAGAGGCAAGACGGAGGGAGAGGATAGAGAGGCAGCGAGCTTTGCCAGTGGGCACATCATGGCAGCACACTCTGTGACTCTGACAGGGTGGGGGGGTGGGGGGTGGGGGTTTGAGATGCAGCAATGCCCCCCAGCATACACCACCAGCTGCCTTATTGCTCACTGACATTTGCACACACACATGTACTGTCTTTATCACACAGACACACTTACAAACACACTAGCGGACAGAGATGTGAAGCGATATCTCCAGCTGTTTTTTAATGAGTGTGTCCAGCTAATGGAGTCACCGCTGCTGATTGGTGCACGAAAACATCTACTGTACACTCAGATCAGTCCTTCGTGATGGTTTTAGACTTACTAAACCAATATCAGCCTAGCTTTTATTTTTACATCAGCCCCGCAAAAAAATTGCTGTTTCATTAACAATCTATTCAAAATTTAAATAAAAAAAAAATCACTGTTACAATTGGGATTTGACATATAAAATGGATTTTATTTTACAGCTGACGTAAGGTTATTTGAAACATTTTAAAACCTAATCATAGAACAGTGGTCATCAAGTAGTGGCCCCCGGGCTAAATCTGGCTGTGAGCTCAGTCAGTCTGGCCCAAAGTCTGAAAATAATTACGAACAGCCAATCAGAGCGCACTCTTGCAGCTTGGGATTAGGACCAGTTCTGGTGCTAACGGTGCTAAAAGGAGATGCAACTGAGAGACAGGAAGTGGTACGGCTAGTTAGCTTGAAAGGAGGTGATTAGGCTTAAAAGACAGAATTTGAGCCACATGGGACAGATTTGTTTTCCCAGGAAATCCAGGTGCCATTTTGACAGAGCTTCTATAAAATTTCCACTTACTGACAAAACTTGGTCAAATTTTGTCCTAGAATATTATGATATAATTCTATATTTAGAAGATTGGAATAGAAATACATAACCTTTATTGGCCTTCATTGGGGAAATTCAGGTGTACCAGTAGCAAAGTTACAGGTAAGCCAAACAATTCACACAAAGGTAGAAAATATAAAAAATATGAAATGAACGAGACAGTAAGGGCATATTTACAGCATAAGGAAAAAATACAGTGCCGTTATTAAAAATAGCATAGATGTGATGGTTAAGATGGCAGGAACTGAGATCACTAAACCAGTTTATTTTAAATTCTAGTTTGGCTCTTTAGGAGATATTATGGAAGACCAATGCATTAGAAAACACGTTTAGCATTTTGTTCTGCACTTGTGCTGACATGCTCAGATGTGCATGCTGACCTTGTGTGTGTGTAATTCTCTCAGATCCACTGCGGGTCACCTTGTCTCCGAAGAATCTGAAAACGGGCATCAGCAGCACGCTGTTCTTCACCTGCACCGTGGAGGGCTCTCCTGAATACATCATCACCTGGTACAGGAACACGGAGCCCATTGTGTCTGATCAGCACATCTCCATTCAGGGCCAACACAATGACACCCTGCAGATCACTGCAGCGCAGAAGTTCCACTCTGGGGCCTACCAGTGCTTCGCTTCCCGGAAGGGCCACACTGCTCAGGACTTTTCCATTATTTTATTAGAGGGTACGTGGACCGAGACTGCTCAGCAAGCATTAGCTCTATAAAAGACAAAATCCACAAATTAATTTTGTTTTAATCAAAGTTTCCTTCTGTTCCCTCTCAGATGGTACTCCTCGAATCGTGTCTTCCTTCAGCGAGCGGGTGGTGAACCCCGGCGAGCCTTTCTCCCTCATGTGTGCTGCAAAAGGAGCTCCGCCCCCTTCCATCACCTGGACGCTGGATGACGAGCCCGTCGTACGGGACTCCACCTACAAGACCAGCCAGTACACTCTGTTGGACGGCCTCACCGTGTCTCACGTTAACGTCAGCAGTCCGCTCATTCGAGACGGGGGAGTGTATCGTTGCGTCGCACGCAACTCGGCCGGTAGCGCCGAGTACCAAGCGCGCATAAACGTAAGAGGTGCCTGTCTGCTTTTCAATATAAATGCACTCTACACCTGCTCAATTCAAACATTCAGGGCTTAGTGATCTATCTATCTATCTATCTATCTATCTATCTATCTATCTATCTATC
>NC_056511.1:37285098-37294347 GCF_014905685.2 Nematolebias whitei
TATCTATCTATCTATCTATCTATCTATCTATCTATCTATCTATCTATGCAGCTAGCTTGTTAGCTAGTTGGCTAACAATTCACTGTACTTATGCTTTTCAAGAAATAGGTCAGATATTTTTAGGTGGGGGGTGGGGGTGTTCTGTGGAGTCAACAGTCAGTATTTTACCTGCAGTAGACAGCAGTCTGAAAAATCTGAGTTTGGAGAATTTGCAGGTAATTCTCTGCTGATTTCTTACATTAAGCTGCTGTATTCATACCCATCTGCTCACAACAGACTCATGTTCAGGCTGCTGTTTAATACAATGTGTTACATTATATTATTATTGTTTAGCGTATATCTTAGATCTTTGTACAGTAGTCCCTTGCTACTTCGCAGTTTGTTTATCACGGACTCGCTCTATCGCGGTTTTTCAAAATAAGATTGGACATGACGCACATTTGGCTACACGATTGGCATGGAGTTTGTATTTAGAATAAATTATTTTAAATTATTTAGCATCTGCTGCACATTTGTGCAGCCAGCCCTTACTGCAGGATAAGTTTTCTCCTGCAGCAGAACAGTTGATCAGTTGTTCTCTGTGCAGAGCAGAGAAGTGGGCATGGCTACTACTTTGCGGTTTTTCACTTATCGCGGGTCTTCAGGGTACAGATCCCCTGCGATAAATGAAAGACTACTGTATACTGTTTCTTTTTTGGTGGGGGTTATATTTTTTGCTATTTTTCGGTGTAACTGGGACCTTGAGTTCACAATTTTGTTCCACCTCATGTACCACATGTGATGCGAATGACAACCTTGAACCTTGAAAGTCAAGCTAACAGCTGCCGATTGGTCCTGGTTCCTTAGCAGATTTATGTCATCTTAATAAATCTTGAATCTCAACGTGTAGTGGTTTACTCAAATGTTATTTTGTAAACTTGTAAACGGATGTAACTTTTTCGTTAGATGGATATTTACTTAAAAATCTGAGGTCCTGAAAACCACTAATCGCTAGACTGGTGGCCTCAGTCTAACTAGCTGTCTAACTGGACTATTCACTTTGGAAAATTGATCTCGAAAGATAAGTCCAATTTACCCACGTTCCGGTAGGAAGTTGTCAGATCAATGAGTTTTGCTTACTATTGTGCTCAGTGGCCAGTCCAACTATTATTAGCTATGAAAGTCAATAATGTAATTCTCTGTGTGTTTTTATTTATATTACTGTAGCAACGCAACGTGTTTGCTAACACCAACAGTAAAGTCTTTGACTGATTTAGGTCCCAGTCACTTTACACCAAACACTTTTTAAAACCAAAGATCTGCTGTGCGCCTCTCGCCTGTACACAAACTATTTTTAAGAAATATAAAGATATATAAACACATGATGATAGCTTGTATTAAGAAATTGAATCTGAATAATTTAAATATGTCTATTATTTTCATTAGCGGTTGTATTAGTAAGGAATTAGAAAAGTAAAAATGGATAAACAATGGTGAGGGGGTGGGATTAAATAAGTGGTACTTCTTCCCGCTCTTTTTCGACATGTGAGCTAAACAAAGGTGGAGCAATACTTGTGCACTTTTTTAAAAGTCTATATAAGTTTTTTTTTTATATTTTTGTTTCTCTCTTCTTTGCTTAAAATGGCTGTCTGTATATAGTTAACATGTTCGAAATAAACAAAAAAAAAAAACTGATTAAATGCTAAAATTAGGAAAATAAACGAGCTACAGTTATTTTGGGAAAGTCTTAAGAACAGCCAAGAATGTTCTTCCTCTGTATTTTTGATGCAATGTTAATCTGGATGTTCTCGCCATCTAGTGGTAAGGCATGAGTATTTCCCAATGTGAGAATGAGGAAAAAGATTTAAACAGAGAATAGAAAGTCATCTTCAGTATACTCGTGACTAATTTAAACAGGAAACTGACAGAAACAGATTAAAGTGTATAGTTTATCACCGCAGCTAGTACCACTTTTTACGTGTGAGGCAGCCATATTGGGTTTGCTGAGATAAGGCTGGTGAGAATGTTTGACTTCTCTGACTTTCTGAGGGCATTGCTGTAAATTTTTCTGACCTAAAACTTAAAAGTTCAAACTTCTGAGTGCACCATTAGCTTGACTCATTAACAAGACATTTTTCTGATTCTCCAAATCAATCACGCTCTGATTGCGGTCTACAGCAGGTAACATGCAGACTGAACTCCACAGAACCCTACAATTTAAAAAAATCTGAGCTATCACTTTAAATTTACAGAACTTGACTAGGCAGACACCAGCAAATATCCTCAGTCAGATTTTATTCAAAGGAAATATAACTAACCTTCCTCTCTACATGTCAACCCACCCCAATCACTCTACCCCTCAACTTTTATCTCTTCATCTCCCGTTTTCGTGCCCCTCCTATTCCGCCATGACCTTCGTCAACTCATCTGCCCCGTCTCTTCAACCTTTGTGTCCATCTCTGTCTGCTCCCTGCACCCCCTCCCTCCCCTTCCCCGTGTCTCCAGGTCCACCTCGAATTAGACCCATGCGAGACATCACAGCAGTGGCGGGCAGAAACACATATATAACATGCCGCGTGATTGGGTACCCCTATTACTCCATCAAGTGGCTGAAGGATGGCATGCAGCTGCCTGATAATCATCGACAAGTGGTGTTTGAGAACGGCACCCTGAGGCTCACGGACGTGCAGAAGGGCGCCGACGAGGGAACCTACTTGTGTAGCGTTTTGATCCAACCCCAGGTGTCAATAAACCAGACTGTTCATGTCACCGTCAAAGGTAATTGTAAAAAGAAGGAATTCATTGGATAATGTCAGTGTTATACACAAACCTATGATTGACATTAAATGGAGATTTGAAATGACCCAAAACTCAAAATGTGGTAAGCAAAAGTCCAAGTCGCTGCCATTTGAAGACACTAGTGTACATTGTTTTGTACTTGTTTGTTTAATTCAGATCAGCTGTGTTTTGGGGCTGATTTAGATTGTCTTTTCCATATTTCAGATATGTTTGTGTCTGCATTTTGTTTGGACTGTGAGTCCGCTAATGACGGTAGTGTGGCAGCTGCAGAGGTGTTTAAGGGTGTGTGCAAGTGCCTGAGTGTGAGTGTGTCTCTGATTTAATTAGATGAATAATAATGAAGCCTAGATTAAATCCCCCAGATGTCTCAGCTGTAGTACCCCCACCTCAACCTCCATTGCTATGGCAACAGAATGACTTCTCCCTGCCAATTGGACTCTAACCAGAGCAGCTATTATGGGCTGCAGGAGATGGCAGGGGGGCTGAAGGAGGTGGCAGCAAAGGGAGGCCCACCGGCCAATGACCTTCTCTATCTCTTTTAGCGTTGCTCCAGATGGCCACGCTGCCACTCCTGGACATCTAGTGGTGATTCTCTGCGCTCTTCCTGTCTCTTTCAGTGCCACCGCTCATCCAGCCCTTTGATATCCCCTCTACCTCAGTGGGGAAGCTCATGTACATCGCCTGCGTGGTGTCATCCGGGGACATGCCCATACGCATCACCTGGCACAAAGACGGCCAGCTCATTGTGCCGGGCTCAGCCTCTGGCGTCGCGATAGAGACCAAAGAGTTCATGAGCTCCCTGCAGATCTCCAAGGTTACGCTGAAGCACAACGGAAACTACACCTGCCTCGCCAGCAACGCTGCTGCCACCGTCAGCTGGGAGAGACAGCTGATTGTCACGGGTGAGGGGCAGGGAGAAGGAGCTTAAACACACAGGAGAAACTCATGATGTCATTTTTAAGGAACATTCACTTTTTCCACCGTTTAGAGGAAAAGTTCAGACTATTTAGAAGGTTTAGAAAGATTTTAAACATTGATATTCGTTAGCTTTTTTAGCTTGCTCTTTGGAAAAACATGAGTTTATTTCTGACTGGATTGACAGTTCATGGTTCTTCTGAGCAAGGCAAAGACCAAAGTGGAGCAGCCATCTTAAAACACCTCAAATATTCAATCTTGTACAGTTTTTGTTTGTTGGAAGACGTCTCCATACGTATGTAAACTGTCTTGTCTGGACTATAACTTCTGAGCCGCTTAAGATAATTTAACAAAGCTTGATACACTTATGCTTCATCAGTAGACGGAGTGTAATCACCCTAGCTCCAAGGTCAAGGTCACAAATCAAGGTCAAAGTCAAAACAAGTCTTTGCTTGGCTGGACTGTAACTTCTGATCCACTCAAGAAAATGAAATGAAAACTCAGGGATTTGTACCACCACCAGACGGCATATCCTGTAACGTTCTCATCACCTCAGCTTCAGTCAAATGTTAAACAAGGTCATTGTTATAGAATGTTGTATTACTGTATAATAGTTTGTTTGTCTGTGGATGTATAATGTGCCATACATGGTACTCTTGTAAACAGTTTCATTACATTCAATTTCTCATAACACCATTAATCTGGCAGAAATCTTTAGATATGGCTGTTCCAGGCTGCACCAGACATGCTAGCTAGCTTCAACTGCTCTTATTCCTACTTACAAATACATCCTATTTAAATAACGTTGTAAAGCAAAATTGGAAAGCTCATTAAATATTATTTGCATGAACTATCGTAGCATTTTAAAGATTTGAGTTGGTTTAAAATGGCTGAAAGCCACTTATTGTCTAGGCCTAGTTGAACTCTAAAAATCTGTTTTTGTTTCCTAGTGCCGCCACGCTTTGTGGTGCAGCCCAACAACCAGGACTGCATTTATGGGAAAGCTGGCGTTCTGAACTGCTCAGTGGAGGGTTACCCCCCTCCAAAGGTCATGTGGAAACACGCTAAAGGTAAAGTCTGCTGTAACATCAACACCCAAAGAGGAAAAATAAATTAAGTTACTGACCATTCTGTCCTGTAGGTGTTGGGAACCCCCAGCAGTACCATCCGGTCCCCCTCACAGGCCGCATCCAGATCATGTCAAATGGCTCTCTGCTGATCCGACATGTCCTGGAGGATGACCGGGGGTACTACCTCTGTCAGGCCTCCAACGGTGTGGGCTCGGACATCAGTAAGAGCATGATCCTCACTGTCAAAAGTAAGTTTGGATTGGCATGAACCTGATGTGTACGAACATCAGTTTGAGCCTTTTTTACTGGTCAGGATGGAATCAGCACCTCTAAGATGCACTTGTGCCCCAGGCTACTCTGGCCTTTACTGAACCCAGCAAACTTTAACAGCTGCTATTGATTCATGTGTTTGAGCTGTCTGCCTGTGTGCTGCTGACTGTTCGGTGAGGGGAATGGGCTGTTGAATTAGTGATAAAAACAAAACTACAGGATCTCTGTTCGATCAATAATCCATGTCAAAGCAACAGAGGGGGAAGAAGAAGCCAAAGTGTGGGAAGGGAAGAAAATATGAGACAGAAGAACCAGCGGGGCTTGAAGCGTGAAATCACAGCACCGAACGAAGGGCAGAAATAATGATATCTGTACGTCTGTAATATATCCTTCAGCTTTCAGTACGCAAGCCCCGTTCCCTCATCTCATTACTCCGTATCAAACTTTTCATTACTCTGACACGCGACTGTGAATCTGCTCAGTTCCTGCCATGATCACCAGCCACCCCAACACCACCATGGCTAGGAAGGGCCAGACCAAGGAGCTGAACTGCACGGCGCGAGGCGAGCAGCCCATCATTATCCGCTGGGAGAGAGGAGACACGGTCATCGATGCGGAGAGAAACCCCCGATACTCCATCACCATCAACAAGAAGGGGGATGAAGTCATCTCCACCCTGAAGGTACAGGAAGCTTTACTGTAAACTTAGTGGGACCGTTTGAAGATTTAAAAGTTGGAAATTTGAAACCCATGTTGATTTCTCATCAGCTGACTATTTTTATCACTTGCTGTTTGTTTGTTGACCTGTTGGCCAAATATTTTATGAACCACTCGATCGATTTTAAAGAAACTTCCAGGAAGTAATCAGTGAAGCATCTACAAATGATTTATTTTTTTGAGTCAACCTGATTTCAGATGGTTGCCACAGATAATTGATCTTATCCAACCTTTAAAAAAAAAGGCTATAACAGTCAACTTTACAGAAACGCAACTAAATTTTGTTGTGGTAGTACCTGCAAGTTATCCCCAACATGTAATCTGAGGGCTAATAGATTACATTAACTGTACCCTGTGTGTGTTAGCAACATATTCCAAGTATCATTGCACATATTTACTGAAACCATGATAAATTATCCACTGGATGTGCATCTACAACTGATTAATGTCTGAAGTCAATTCCAGAAAAACTAACACTCAGACATGAAGCTAAGTTTTGGAGTGGTAGTAGCAATAAGTCATCCCATCAAAAAGTTAACAGATTAGACAAAATCTTTGTTAAAAAAAAAAAACTTTAACATGTAAGATGGAAAAATGCTAGTTTAATTGTTGAGTGAGATACAAAGACAATGTTTTTTTTTTTTTTTTTACTTTTGTAGTTTTTCATATAAACTCTCACTGTAACTTCACATTGATTTAAATCGGCTTATATTGTCGCCCATCACGGATTGAAAATGGAAATACCCTCCGTCTGTCCATCCAACCGTCTTGTGAGCATGATAATTTGAAAAATAAGTTAGGTACTGACTCCTATTTTGACGTTTCACTGTATCTAGGCTTAAGACAGGTTTCTTTTGAAAATTGCGTTGCCACATCAAAATGCAATATGGCCACCCACCAAATGTATGTGTAAACCAGCCATCCCAATCATTTGAGGAAACTGAGTTTTAGTTTATATACCGCTTAAAAGTATAGTTTCCTCAAATGATTGTGGTGTCTACTGGGGTGCCCCAAGATTGATCTATGGTAGCCAAGGCCACCACTGGCCACCCCCTAGCTGCGCCATTGCATCTGGTGGTAGATACAATTTCTTCTTCTATTCGCCAGAATCTGTCACACTGCGCTGCCTCAAACAAGCAAAAAAATTTTTTAAAGAATACCTCCATCCTTCCAGTCCATAAAATCTTTAAAAACTCATCTCAAAAACTACAAAACATTCGTTATTCAAATCCGTCAGTGACGGGGGACATCGGCGGACATATTGTGCGACTTTACAGTTGCAGGTTTTTTTAAAGCGTGGTGCTGACTAAAATACTTTCCAAAAATAATATTAGTGAACCAAACTGTAGCGTAAGCTCCAAATGAGTGTTTCCTGCATGTTCTGTTGTTCTCAGCTGAACCCAGCCGAGCGAGGAGACTCCGTCTTCTTCTCCTGTCACGCTATCAACTCCTACGGAGAGGGTCGAGGGCTCATCCAACTCACAGTGCAAGGTATTCCTACCAATCCCTGCAAAACTAGATTATTATTAGATCTGGTAAAACGCATTAGCCATATAAATATGATGAAGATGGGTTTATAGGGTGACATCTCCTCTTTTTTTCCTGTTTCCGATAAACAGAACCACCAGATCCCCCCGAGCTGGAAGTCAGGGAGGTGAAGGACAGGAGCATGAACCTGCGCTGGATCCAAAGGTTTGATGGCAACAGCATCATTACCAGCTATGACATTGAGTACAAGAACAAGTCAGGTAGGTGCTAACAAACGCCCGTCTCTAAATGTTTGTGTAATATTTATTTTATTTATTGGTTTTAACCAACTCTAACTGTTGCTCGGGTTCATCAGACTCCTGGGATCACATGTACACGACCAGAAACATCTCTCCAACCAACAATCAAGCCAACATCGTGGAGCTCCACCCAGCCTGCGTCTACAGCATCCGCATGTACTCCTACAATAAAATCGGCCGCAGCCTCCCCAGCAAAGAACTCACGATCAGTACCGAGGAAGCACGTAAGTGTTTATCTTTTTCCTCTTAATCTTGCCTTTTAAACATGTTTTGTATTATTTTGTGTGTTTGGATCAGAAAAATGAAAACTATCAGTAATAATTAAATTGAATTGAATTGAACAGCACCTGACGGACCTCCGATGGAAGTCGTCCTCCAGCCGATGACGTCTCAGAGCATACGAGTTACATGGAGGGTAAAAAACAAAAGTTTTTAAAATGCTTATTAACTTATTCCTCTTTGTTTGTGTCTGAGTGTCACCGGATGTCTTTCTGAATGTTAACATGACTCAATTTTAGGAGTATAGATATAAAAGTTTAAAGTTTTAATGAGCCCTCTCACATGTAGGTTTACAATGTTTTAGCTCAAATTGCTTCTACAGTATTTTCATTTGGTTTAATTTCAATTTTTTATATATATGTTAGAGTCTCAGAAGAGTTTTTATTCATGATAGATTTAAATTTATATTTATTTCAAACAAATTTAAAGTATTTTGGGGCATTCAAATAAATAAAAAATCCAAACTGGGATTTTTTTTTTTTTATGAGAAATGGTGTTTTAGTGGGTAGAATTGTAGTGAAATTAGGCAAAATTACATTTTTAGTTGTTTTATTCCTGTTCTGAAGTTGATTCTTACTGCTACAAATCTGTTTTAGTTAATCTACTGTACATGAATTTACAGTAAAGTTGATTTTCTGTCTTTAGCAATTTACACCTGCTGTTTACATAATTTAAATAATCCCAAATTTCAAAGTGCATTTAGACGAAGGAAACAACAACAACAGAATGGAACTAAATAGAGATTTAGCTGCTGGAAGCATTCCCATACATGACTGTTTTTGAGGGGAAAAACATCTTTATTCAAACACCTGAAAGTTTTCACTTTCTGCAGTGGGCCAGTTAACTTTTGGACCTCATTTTAATTGTTGTTTTTTTTAACTCTCAAAAGGTTTTATTGGTTTAGAAATAATTCTTTGTAGACATTCAGTTGATTTCTAATGCCTTTGGAGAATATTAGGTAGACAGTAGTCCCTCGCTACTTCGCGGTTTTTCAAAATAAGATTGGACATGACACACAATTAACTGATTGAAGGATGAGCCGAACGATAGGCATGGAATTTTTATTTGAAATAAATTTGTTAAAATTATTTAGCACCTGCTGCACCTGTGTTCAGCCCACTGCTGCAGGAGAAGCTTCCTCCTGCACCGTGTCATGATCTCCGCTCTGCAGCGGAGAAGTGGGTGTGGTCGAGAGCACTGGCAGATGGCAGAGAAAGGAGATCATGACATGCTGCAGAAAAACCTTCCTACTGCATCTTTGTGCACCCCGTTACTGCAGGATAAACTTCCTGTGTGGAGAAGTGGGCGTGGCCAAGAGTGTTTGCAGGTGGCAGAGAGCTGAGTTCATGACATTCTGTGATCTTTAGAGTGTTTAGAGTTTAAAAACATTGTTTAAAATATTGCAAAAGTGTGGGAGGGTTTAAAACAATATA
>NC_056511.1:37299347-37303371 GCF_014905685.2 Nematolebias whitei
TATACATATACATACATATATGCACGGGGTCCCAGTGATTGCTGGACATGGGCACCGGCAAACCCCGTGACCCAAAATGGAAGAAGCGGGTTAAAGAACACCCGGGGGTCCGGGGACCCTAGTTTGAGAACAACTGCTTTATAGAAATGTTAGGCCTCATTTTTTATGTTGTTTATTTCCATGTTTATGCTTCGACATTTTTTCTCAAATCAACCACAACCTCAAAACATATTTAGCTGAGCCATTTAGTTGTATACGAATCAGATGTTTATTTTTTCGAAGATTGAGTTAATCTGTTTTCTCAGAATGGGGAGAGATGCAGAACATCACCACCACACGAGAGCAGGTGGAGCTGCGAGGGCTCGAGAAGTTCACCAACTACAGCGTCCAGGTCTTGGCCTTCACGCAGGCCGGAGACGGGGTCCGCAGCAATGTTCTGTACATCCAAACCCGCGAGGATCGTGAGTACTCAGCGTTTGATTCATTCATTTAAATATATTTAAGTGCTGGCAGCATAAAGAGATGCTGAACGAGAGGCAGATGACAAGAAAAAATCCCTCTATCTCAGACTTTTAACAAAAGCTCATTTATGTTGGGGAGATCCATTAGCAGCGCTAATGAGAATTAAGAGGCTTTGGGTCCACAGCTCAGGGCTGAGGGGGGACTGGTGGAGTGGGGAGACTGTGGAGGGGGTCTGCTCTCTCAGTGCATCCAGAAGTCAGCTGTCAGCCGGAGCTTGCATCCTCTTCAGCAGCTCTTTTGCCACAGGCATGGGGATTAACTCCTCACGGATTAAAGAGAATTAATTTTGTGCTTACACCATTGGAGGCAGGATTACAGTCAGATCTATGTCTCTTTATGGAGGAGGAGGAGGGGCCTAAAGGGTTAAATATGCGAAGATGGAAAAGTGAACACACGCTGTTATCTTGACTGACAACAGTTAAGGCGTTAGGAAATGTTATAAAGATCACACGGACGTTTTATTTACCGTATTTTCCACACTATACGTCGCTCCGGAGTAAGGGTCGCATCGTCAAAAAATGTCACATGAAGAGGAAAAAAAAACATATACGAGTCGCTTCGGACTATAAGTCACATTTATTATGCGTCACCACTGACCCCTGGGAAACATGGGCCTGTGTCATGCCAATAATCGATTGGCGGCCGCGGGAGCGCACATGAGAGGACTCTCTGTTGCAGTTCTTCGAAATTTAACAAGATTAACACCTAAAAACAATTTTTTTTTTTTTTGCTCTCAGTTGAACTTTTCCTTAATAAATGCACTTTAATTGTCAAAACAGCTTCATTTTTGCCTGGGCGGCGCCGTCGCGTCGCACTGAGAACAGTCCATCCCGATTGGCAGTCGTGCCCCGTCCCTCCGCTGCCGGAGCTTGGAGGAAGGGGCAGCGAGGCACATGGACGCTGTAGAGCCACCTTCGTCCCCAGACTCTTCCAGACTGACCCAGAGCCTGTCGTGGCGCACCGCGGCGGAGGCAATGCGCCCGGCGGGAGCAGCCAGACATGTCAGTATGTATGAACATTTAGCATCAGGCAAAAATCGCGCCATGAATAGGAAAAAAAAACGTATATAAGTCGCTTCGGACTATACGTCACATGACTGGCCAAACTATGAAAGAAACTGCGACTTATAGTCCGAAGAATATGATACTTTGAAACAAGGACAGCAGGAGGGTTAAACTGACAAACTGTGCCACATAATAAAAATAAAGGAATTCATGTTTTATGGCAGCAACATATCTCAAAACAGACGGGACAAAACCAAAAGAAAGACGGAACAAAAAGCTGTAAAAGTAAGTGGTACAAATAAGAACCAGTGGGAGGAGCATCTTGCAACGACGTGGATGTGGATTCATAACGTGCTTCTTCTCCTGGACACCACTGCTGGGCTCACTTCCACAGATCAGTGTAAACACAGTTCACCATGCCACCCACAAAAGCTCTATCAGGCAAAGAAGAAGCCATAAGTAGTCAACAGCCAGAAACAGTCATCCGTTTGAAAACTGTTCTGTAATCAGACAAATCAACATTTGAAATTATTTTTGTGAACCATTAACACCACATCCTCCATACTAAAGAGCAGAGGGACCATTCGGCCTGTTAGCTGCACACAGTTCAAAACTCTGCCTCTCTAATGGTAGGGGGGTGCATTAGTACCTCTAACATGGGCAGCTTGCACATCTGGAAAAGTTCAACCAATTCACAAAAGTATCTACAGGTTTTAGAACCTCTGTGGATGCTGCATATTTCAGGGTAGGCGTTGCATATTTGAGCAAGAGAATGCTGAACTGCATCCACGGTGTCAGAGAAGAGGAGTCTGGGTGCTGAACTGGTCTGTCTGCAGTCCAAACCTCTCACCAGTTGAAAACATCTGGAGCACCATGACATGAAAAATCCAGCAAAGACCCAGAACGAGCGGTTGAACAGCTAGAATCCTCCCGTCAGCCCGGAACGGACCACATTCCCCTCCAAAAGAAGAGAGGAAGCTTTGTCCCGACAATTTAGAAATGTGTTGCTGCCTTCAAATCCAAAAATACCAGTTTAGTTTAAACATTTACGATGTTCCATTGTGGAAAAATGAGTTTATTCAATGTAAAAATCATTACATTCAGTTTTTATTTTTACACAACAACCCAGTTTTTTTGGGAACTGGGGTTGTGGATTACACAGATGGTGATTGTTTTGTCGTGCCCAAGGTATCCACGTCCCCTCAGCACCTTCGTGCCTCTCCTCCTCATCGTCACGCAGCAGACGACCTGCCTCCCTGTCTGGAGTCTGGGGCAGATTTTGGGCACCAGATGGGACCTCTCTCTCCCCTCTCCCACTGCGGCTCCTACTTTGACATGGCAGTCCGGTTATGATAATGATCTCTGCCTCCTCTGTTCCTCCTCCCTACGGCGGCCGCCGCGATCGCTCCCACAGGACCCCACCATTCTCCCCCCCTGCGATTCCATCCCCGCCTCCCTCTTTTCAATACATCTCCTCTTTCTCAGTTAATGTTGTTTTCATGCCGGCTCATGTCATGTGTAAGGTGAAGGAGTCAAGGGCTGAATGACTGGATCAGGGGGCCTCCCGGAGAATCAAAAGGATCTGGGGGGGTGGATTTACAGGGCTGAGTCTTACACAGTGCTGGGAAGCCCAGATGAGGCCCGCTGTCAGGCGCGGGTTATATTTATAGTCAGGGCTGAATAGGCTCGGATAGTTCGAGCACTGTACGCTCATTGTGGCAAAGACATTTTTCTTCCTCCTTCACAGCATCCAGCGTCCTGATGTGTTTTTGTAAAGCCTGGACCCGTCCTTAAATCCTTCTCAAGCCGTCATCTCCTAATCAGAGCATTAAGTCGGGTCCGGTGTCAGGCTGAAGAGGGCTAGCGACGGATCAGACACTAACATCTAATCTGTTTGTGGGTTTGAGCGTTAAGAGACTGCTGGGTGTCACAGAGTCAGAACTGCTGACCAGTTGTCTGAACCAACATATGTCGCCGCCGTCCACCCAAAGGGACTTCTTCCAAGTCCTCCCAGAGCGGCTTAGTGCAGGATAAGACTTTCAATCTGCAAACAAGCCTGCTTGCTTTAACAAGCATCCATCACCCAGTGCGCTCATGCACAAACACACACTGGATGTATATGTATGCATGCCCGCGTGTGCTGATGTTGCGCTCTGTTTCCTATAGTTCCCGGTTCGCCAGCTGGCATCAAGGCTGTTCCTTCCTCTCCGAACAGCGTGGTCGTGTCCTGGTTACCTCCTCTCAAACCAAACGGCGTCATCCGCAAGTACACCATCTACTGCTCCAGTCCAGGGTCTGGACAGCCGGTGAGTCTTTCCTCATGTGGCTCATAAACATCTTTCTGCTGCTCCACAAGCAAAGCTGATACAAATCAGCCAAAGGAAATAATTCATTTGTAGCCACTTTTATTAATTGAACCGGATGGTAGATATACGCGCATGTGTGTGTGTGTGTGTGTGTGTGTGTGTGTGTGTGTGTGTGTGTGTGTGTGTGTGTGT
>NC_056511.1:37303381-37304857 GCF_014905685.2 Nematolebias whitei
TGTGTGTGTGTGTGTGTGTGTGTGTGTGTGTGTGTGTGTGTGTGTGTCTTTCACCGTGTTTGCACCATTGCTTTATTTCCTGCCCTCCCAGATGAACAGATGAGGTTGTCTTGGCAACGTGATGAGACGTAGATATGCAAATGAGGCTGAGAACAAGCTCGCACATGCACACTGCCACATCAGAAACACTCTCTCTCTCTCACACACACACACACACATCACATTTCCTACGTTTTCTATTTATAAACGTATATGTGTGGCGTTTCAGGGTTGGTTGAACTGTGTGTGCACACAAACACCGAGCGCGCGGTAAAGTCTGATACAAGGGAGGAATCTCACTTTCTTATTATTCACAAATATTCCTCCCCTCCCTGTGCATGAGTGCCATGTAAATGAGTACGGGCAGAAACAGGAGGGAGGGAGGGAGAAGGAGGCTGAGGGAGGAAAAAGAGACACACCATTAGAGGTAGGGAGACACCACAGGGAAATGTTAGAGAAAGAGAGGGATGCGGGAGGAGCAGAAGAGAGTATCAGTCACCCTGAGATGAGAGCGCTTTTTGTCCATCTTTTCATTATCTGCCCGGATCACCCCCCGGATCACCACAACACCACCGCGCTGCCGGAGGAATGTTCGAACCCCGACACACACACACACCCCTCCCTTCTGTCCATCCATCCTCTCCTCATCACTGAGCCGCACAGGAGGGAAGAGCAGGAAAACAAACGAGGAAGGAACTGAAGATGAACACCGAGAGATAGACCAATTAAAGAGATAAAAAATGAGATTTTATTTTTGCACATGCACATACACATCAATCTGAAAGGAAGAAAGGTCTGCAAACAGTAATAATTTAATGTGTTTTTTAGATATAAAATATTACATTATATTGAAGAAAAAAACCTATTTTTATCCCAACATATTGAATACAACTGCCTCATCTTTATTTTTTCACACTGGAGATGTTCCATGTATGCTGAAGAGAACACAACTGAAGGCCTAAATACAGGATTTTCTGTGCTTTTTTCTGTCTATAATTGACATGTAGCTAAAATTACCATAACTATACCTCACCCACTTTAAATCTAATGTCCACTTTTCTGCAGTTTGCAGTTTTAATGACTCTGGAGAGAAAAGGTAGAATTATCTGACTTGAAGGTTTCCACCCATTTGCTCAGTTTTCTATTTCACAATGATCTTTGGTGTCTCATCAATTGATCAGAAGGCCCTTTCCATGTTTTCATGTGTAACAATATAATTTTTAGTGCCTGATTTATTTATCTGCATTATTTTAAGCTAATTAAAGTTGATAACTTTTTTCCCCTGATAACATCTGTAGACGTTTTGTAAGTTTTCTTCAATCGATTCCAATAAATCACGACGTCTCAGACCTTCACTGTAGCTTCCGTCCCTTGAATACCCCACCACCACCACACACACACACACACACACACACACACACACACACACACACACAC
>NC_056511.1:37304867-37313921 GCF_014905685.2 Nematolebias whitei
CACACACACACACACACACACACACACACACACACACACACACACACACCACGCCTGCCTCCTCATGCCCGTCTTGTTATCAGGGGTTGCTAAAGTGACACGGCGCGTTTGCCTTTGCAGGCGCCCAGCGAGTACGAGGCCAACCCGGAGATGCTCTTCTACCGCATCACGCACCTCACCCGCGGCAAGCAGTACCACATCTGGGCCGCTGCCGTGACGACCGCTGGCCGAGGCAACATCAGCTCAAAGGTCACAGTGGAGCCTGCTGGGAAAGGTGGGTCCTTCAGGCGAGGAGGAGGGTAAAGGGAGGCGTGCGCAAAGGTTACGAGCGCTAATGACGGCCTTGAACCGACAGCAGGACCTCCTCCTCACCCACTCTCTGCTCTTGCTACTTTCCCTGCTATTGACTACAGCTGTAGTATTGATTGACAGCTGTAGTATTGATTGACAGCTGTAGTATTGATTGAGCTGTGGCTCTGTTGCTGTTGTTCATTATGTGGTGATGAACAGGGCCTATTTAGTAAAACAACTCCTGGGGAGGATGGAAGCAGGAATCAATAGAAAGGAGGATCTATGGAGTAAAGATAAACTGAAGGGGGTGGGGGTGGGGGTGGGGGGCAACACCCCCCCCCCCCCCCCCCGCTACATGTTTTTCTTCCTTCAGCCATTTCCCTCAGGTTGTTTTGGCAACTTTTAAGGCAAGAAGCAGACAGAAAGAGCCATCCTGAAGGTGGAAGAGGAGACTAGGCAGTATTTATGACCATTAACAGTTTGTTGTGTCTTTATGTGCAGTCCCGGCCAAGATCCTGTCTTTTGGGGGCACAGTGACCACCCCATGGATGAAGGAAGTGCGTCTGCCCTGCAGCTCAGTGGGAGAGCCCACCCCCACGATTAAATGGACCAAAGAAAGGTTGGAGCTCTTCGTGCACCACTCAGAGTTATGACTCAGACCCAGCTGCTGCCTCTGAGGGAAGATGCTAACTGTAGCTCGCTTTGTGTTTCCTCGCCAGCGAGGACTCCGCCGTTCCCGTGACAGCCGACAGCCAGAGGCAGGTCTTATCCAACGGCACGCTGGTGCTGCGGTCAGTCAAAGCGGAGGATTCTGGGTACTACACCTGCACGGCTACCAACACTTTAGGCTTCGACACCATCATAGTGAACCTGGTGGTGCAGGGTAAGAAGAAACTGATTGATTTGACGGACGGGTGCACCGTGGACTCTGTCGTTGACTGTTGGTGTGCGTTTGTGCAGTTCCTCCTGACCAGCCTCGCCTGACCGTCTCCACCACCTCCACCTCCTCCATCACCCTGGCTTGGATTCCTGGGGACAACGGAGGCAGCTCCATCAGAGGTATCCTCCTGAGCAGCATTTGTGTGCAACTCTACCTGTCTAGTAGCTGCATCGGAAAACATATGTTTTTCTAAAACAGCATTTTATATATATATATATATATATATATATATATATATGCATATATTCAGTGTTTTCTATTAATTTTACACATGTACATGCACAATCAGCTTATGGGATTCTTTGCATAAAAAAGAGTCAAACTTCAGTCGATTGACAATTTTAAGGTAATTGTCGCCCCCTGGTGGACAATGTTGATAACATCAGCTAGAAATCTGATTTTTTTTCCCCTTTAATTTATTTTTGTTACATAAATGTGTTTGTTCTGTTTGACTGCAGGATTTGTGCTGCAGTATTCTGTGGACAACACAGAGGAATGGCGGGACGTGTTCATCAGCTCCACTGAGCGTTCCTTCAGGCTGGACAATCTTCGCTGCGGAACGTGGTACAAGGTCAAGTTGGCCGCAAAGAACAGCGTGGGGTCAGGACGCATCAGTGAGATCATCGAGGCAAAGACACACGGGAGAGGTGAGCGTTGGAGGCTGATTCTCATTTGAAACATAAATCTCACGCTGATTTGACTAAATCAACTGTTTTTCTTCGTCTCCAGAGCCGGTTTTCAACAAGGACCAGCCGCTGCTCACCCACATCAACTCCACCCACGCAGGACTCAACCTGCAGGGCTGGACCAGCGGCGGCTGCCCCATCACTGACCTCATGCTGGACTTCAGGCCCAAAGGCACCTGGGCCTGGCAGAGCCTCAAGGCCAACTCAACAAATCAGCTGTTCCTCAGCGAGCTGCGCGAGGCCACGTGGTACGAGCTCAAAATGAAGGCGTGCAACAGCGCCGGCTGTGGGAACCAGACCTCCCAGTTTGCTACAACCGACTACGACGGCAGTGAGTGGACGCTACGTCTTTATTTTATCTCCTCTTCTCAAACATCACCTACCACTAAAAGATGAAAGCCGGGCAATAACGTGCTCCCCGTGTTTGTGTGCACTAGTCTGTCTGTTAGCAAAATATCTAATGAACCACTGAACTGATTTTATTGAAACTCTAAAGAAAATACTTACTGGATGTACATCTATAACTGATTCACCTTTGGAGTCAACCCAGTATGTCAGCTGCCACCGCTCATCATCCTTAGCAAACACAAAAATGGCTGTGATGTAGTGGGTTTAACAGATATTGACCTAAAATTCGAGGTGGTTCCAGCTGAGGTTCATTCACAGCTCGTACACGTCCCTGAGCGTTAACACTCTGCTGCAGATCTCACAATGCCACATGAGAACTTGTCTTCAGTCCAGTTTGTGGTGTTCATGGACAGGATTTCAAGACACAGTCGTGGTGAGTGTCTGGTTTGGGAACCTCAGGGTCTCGTCTCTGGTTCTGTTGGTATCTTTGGGTCAAGACCTTCAGGGTGCACTGGGGCTCGTGTAAAAGGCTGCGATGAGATTCAGCTCCTTTAAGGCTGACCTTCTCAACTGGAAGCGGGAGGAATGCCCCCACTGGGTGGAGGGGTTTAGGTATCTTGTTCCTGAGTGATGGCAGGATGGAGTGGGAGACGGGTCAACGGAGCCTCGTTCTCGGTAATGGGGGCGTTGTTTTGGTCTTTCGTGGTGAAGAAAGAGTTGAGTCGAAAAGCAAAGCTCTGGATTTGCTGCTCTGTCTACGACCCAGCCCTCCCCTGTGGTCCTGAGGTTTGCTTCATGGCTGAAAGAACCAGATCCAGAAACGGCCTGGAACCCAGAGACTGGGGGTTCTACCTGGGGGCCTGGGCTGCTGGTGTCGATTTGACGTCAGCATACTGTCGGCCGTTGATTGGTTCACTGGCCTGGGGGGGCAGGGGTCACAGACAAATCATCCTCTAGCGACTGATCCTTCCCTCCACTAGTGCGTCGCTGTTGGTGCGTGAAAGAGTGAGAGCTGTTTATTTATTTATTTGCTTCAAGTATGGATTCTCAACATGTTTCGGTACCCTGGAACAAACGACGAGGGGCGTGTCTTCCTCTATGACATCACATGTTTTAGATAAGATGATCCCCGCCCACATGGAGGCGGCACTTTGCTCAAAGCTAAACTATGGCCAAGGTAGAATAAGGCCGGGCCGGACTGGGCCTTACAATGCAGAAATGCTTTAAAGACACGGTGAGGATCTCTATCAACCAGGGGAGCCGGAGTGGAGCCGCTGCTCCTCCGCATCCAAAGGAGTCAGTCGCGGTGGTTCGAGCATCTGAGTAGGAGGCCTCCTGGATGGTTTCCTGGACATGTTCCACTGGTAGGAGATCCTGGGGCAGACCCAGAACTTGCTGAAGGGACTGTGCATCCTCTCTGGCTGGGGAACTCCTCGTGGTCCCCCAGGAGGAGCTGGGAGTGTCTCTGGGGAGAAGGAGGTTTTAGTTTTTGACCTGAACCTGTTGCCTCCACGACCCGACTACAGATACGTGGTAGAAGATGAACAATGAACCAGAACGGCTGCAACGTTGTCGTGTTGTCTCAGAAGTTTAAAGTCTAAAACTGTAGCGTGAAAAGATTGAACTCTTGTCGTTTCAGCTCATCTTTTGTTGCCGTTTGTTTATTTTTAAATCAGGCACGATCCCGCCTATTAAATCAGCTCGTGGAGAGGGCGATGACGTGAAGAAACTGTTCTCCATCGGCTCTCCGGTCATCCTGGTTACCCTGGGGGCGGCCTTGCTCTTCATTATCCGCAAGAAACGCAAAGAGAAGAGGCTTAAACGGCTCAGAGGTGGGAGTGGGAAAAACAAACAAAAAAAACTGTTTTGCAACCCAGAGTGACGTTTTACACAGATTATACTCAAATCCAACCCTAACGAAGATATTTTCTTCTAGATGCAAAGAGCCTGGCAGAGATGCTCATCAGGTAAGAGATAGTATTGCATGTATTACCCGGCAACCTTGGATGGGTTGAGGGTAATGTGATTTTGTTCCCTCAACGTGTGACGCTTTGACACAGACGAGATGAGACACACACGTTGAGCTTCCATTAGCATCTAACAGGAAGGCTTATTCTTCTGTGTGCTCAACCCTCTCTATGACAACCTGCTACCCCAAATGTTGGAATATCCTTGGTTAAACTACACAAACATGGTTAAATAAATAAAGAGATAAATAAGACATATAGGAGAAATCTTAATCTCACATATTATTTTATTCATGGCTATTGTTTTTACATTTGGTAATATTTATAGCTAAAACAAAGTAGGAATAATTGCTTGATTTTCTATGGTTTCTGGAGAATCTGTCAGCCGCCCCCCCCCCCCCCCCCCCCCCCCCCCCCCCCCCAAAAAAAAAAAAAATTGGTGTTTTCTGGCAAGCATAACTTTGGGAGCCGCTGATCTTGCCTGTTATATCAAGAAAATGAATATTATACTTTAAATTGTACAATTTTTTTTTTCCAGAATAAACTTTTTTTTGTTTAAAAAAAAAAAAAAAACTCTCTATGACTCCAATGTGACAGGCGCCCCCTAGCGACTGTATATGGAATCGCACTGAATCGCTGAAATAACACTAAAGCGCTTGTTACAATGAGAAATTAAGGATAGAAAATAAGTGCCTAATTTTATACTTAGTGTTTTCATTTACTTGTTTTTCACCCGTCTACACATGCGCAGCTTGTCCTCGTGTGTTTTCTTGATCCAGGACTTTATTGTGTTGTCACTGTGTGCAGCAAGAACAACCGCAGCATAGACACGCCGGTGAAGGGCCCCCCTCAGGGGCCCAGGCTCCACATCGACATCCCTCGTGTTCAGCTCCTCATCGAGGATAAGGAAGGCATCAAGCAGATAGGTGCGTTTCTGCAAGTGGCGCTTCTTGGTGTGTTGTAGTGCAATGACTGATGGGTCATGCGTGTGCAACAGGAGATGACAAGGCGGCGGTGCCGGTGACAGACACCGAGTTCAGCCAGTCCGTGAACCCACAGAACTTCTGCACGGGCGTGTCTCTGCACCACCAAGCTCTCATCCAGAACTCGGGGCCTCTGATCGACATGTCGGACATCCGCCCGGGCACGAGTGAGTGCACCTGCTGAACAATGACGTGGACTTCCTCGCCTTTGAATGTTGCGCCCGTTTTTCACCGAGCGGCTCTCTGTGATCTCTCCTCTCTTAGACCCCGTGTCCAGGAAGAGCATCAAATCGGCGCACAGCTCCAGGAACAGGTACTCCAGCCAGTGGACGCTGAGCCGGCCCTGTCAGAGCCAGTCCACGGCCTCGGCACGCACCCTGACCTCAGACTGGAGGACGATGGGCTCTCACGGCATCACGGCGACAGAGAGCGACAGCTACAGCGCCAGCCTCTCCCAAGACACAGGTGGGCCGACACCGGACAGAACCGCCGTTTCTTATTCAACATGCACAAACAAGTTTGAGAGGGTAAATAGATTTAATAAATATGTATTATCTAGCTTGAAGTCCCCTACAGAGACAAGAAACACATTTATTGAAGGGATTCATATTGTATCATGTTGTATGATAAGAAACGACAGTGGTGGCTGTTTTTGACCAACTTTGAAAATAACTATGTGAGGTTATGAAAGTCACACTCAGAGTGTTTAATGTGAATAACTTTCATCTACAACCACAGCAAATTGTAGCTCATTACCTTTCAATATGTCTGATTTATATCATTTTTGTGTGAGTCAACTTTGATTAGCTGTGGCAGCCATATTGATTTGGATTGACTCCAGAAGTTAATCAGTTGTACATGTACATTCAGTAATTACTATTTGAGAGTTTTAATAAAATCCATCCATTTGTTTATGAGATATTTTGCTAACAGACAGACCAGGTTGACTGCAACACTTAATGCTCAAGTTTTAACCAAAGGTTGCAATGAGTAGCACTTGGAGTACCAACACGGTATCTGTAGAAAAACTGAATTACAGCCATTTTTGAGGATTTAAAATCAGATGGCGGTGGCAGCCATCTTGAATTGAGCAGACACTAAACGTTAATCAGTTGTAGATAGCCCTGTCGCAAAAAACAATAAATCATTTAATCGCATGATAAATAAAAATTATCGACCTCATTTTCATTTATCAGCTTTATCGTTTCTTCGTGTCTCTCTCTTTCTACTGAAGACACTGGATGACAAAAGGCTCAACTCCGGTGCTCTTCACTGACCCCTCCTTTCTATTTTCTTTTTTAAATTGTTTTAACCATCAAAAATCACGTTTTTAGATCGTTAAAAGCAGCTAAGCTGAGAAGCTAAGTACGAGCTAAGCTAACAGGCTGACCTCGGGGAAAAACACCTCCGTCTTGACAACGATCCAAAATTCACGGTTGAAACCCGTGCCTTTGTCTAAAAAGTTGTTTTTCTGTGTAAAAAGAAGCTGAGAACTTGTTTACTGATTAAAATATATATATATATTAAAAGCTTTGTGTGACAAATGCTATGCTAAAGAGCTCAAAGCACACCGAGCATGTGCCCTTTTGAGAACCGATAAAAAGGAAGGAGAGATTTTTCTTAAAGAGACACGCTGCTCGCTCTCTCACTATCCATCCTTCGGTTCAAACAGTCTTATACTGCCATCCAGTGGTCAAAAAAGGTACTACACTCAAAAATTAACCAACATTTCTTCTTAAATTTGACAAGTTTTCTCAGAACTATTACCCCAAGGTTGCTCATATTTTAAAACCCCAAGGTCCTTGGTTCGTGGAGGAGGTTTTGTGATTATTTATAAATCAAGTTTTGACTGTAAGCAGCTGTCCCTCCCGACTGCGTTTTCTACTTTTGAACTGAGCATGTTTGAGTTGGGCTGCGCTCCTCCGCTTCTGTGCGCCGTCATCTACCGGCCTCCCAAGTATAATAAGGACTTCATACGGGACTTTTCTGATTTCTTGGGTGATTTTACGTCCAAATATGAGCACATTTTAATTCTTGGAGATTTTAATATTCACGTGTGTTGCACTGGAAAGCCGCTGGTGAAGGATTTCTTAGATGTAGTGGATGCTTTTGGCCTGAAGGGCCCAACCCATGAACGTACACTCACCCTGGACCTTGTTTTATCTTATGATTTATCTATTTTTAACTTGGAAATTGGCGATGCATTGTTTTCAGACCACATGCCTGTTTTATTTGATTTTATTCCTGTTTCTAAACCTGTTAAGTCCTGTGCTCCTGCTCGACGCTGCCGTGTTTTTAACTCGTCCTCTGCTGCCCATTTCTCCACTGTCTTTAATCGTTTAGAGTCACAGCTCTCTGTGTCTCTCAGCACTGAGGAGCTTTCCTTATATTTTGATTCTTTATGTAGATGAACAGATGCTGGGATATATTCATCATTTAACGCGGGTTCCTCATTTTTCTGGACTGAATAAAACGTGCATTGAATTTAAGGAAATGCAAAGTGAGACGTCATTTAAATTTGACCCATCAAAATGAATGCGGTCATTTATTTACAGAATCAAATTTAACATCAAACATTTACATTAATTTGGCAAATTATGAAAATAACAATATAAGCAATCAATCAGGAAAAATCATACGGCCATGATTTTTCGTTGCTGCACCACAAACATTTATAAAACTGTACAACTATGATCTTTTACCCACACGGATGTGAATAAGCACTTTACACAGACATTTCTAAATATCTGGGAGAATTTCTACTTGATAGAAAGTTAAAGATGAAAGAAGTTAAAGGGAGTAAGATTGAATGGGAAGGGAGGAATGTTCACCAGAACCGACACTCTCCATCAGAAGCCCAGCTCTCCTTCGGTACGCTTGGTAGGAAACTTGATCCATTACCTTTCTGAAGATTTATCAGCAGATATGGAATTCCGTTAACGCTACCTGTCCAGCGTCTCCTGATGGTGGCTGTAGCTCATCAGAAGTAGTGGCTAGTGAAAGTTATAATCCCATGGAACTCGGAAGAGCCTTTTGTCATGTCAAGATCATCCCGTCTCTAACAGAACTTGAGCAGAACCAGCAGAAAACTCTCCAGCACTCCAGCAACTTCAGAACTCCAGAACTCTGAACTCTGAGAACTCCGAAAACTCTAGAAGTCTGACAACTCTCCAACTCTGTGTAGACCAGGAAGTACTGACATTTTAAAGACTCTTTCCCGGTTCACTTTTTGGGATTTGTTCATTGGTCAGAATCGACCAGAAGGGGTGTGTTTTTGTGACGTAAGAGGTTAGAGACAGCGAGAATTGTTATGAGACAGGTCAGAAATGTTCTCACAGACCGAGAGGGTTTTGTTTTGGCGTGTTTAAGAAACAGGTGCAAAACATCTCTATTTACGTCTGAGAGGATTCTAAAACATGACAGTTTTAACATAACAACTTGTTTTTCGTTTGACTGTAACCTTGTAAACGCACACACTTGCTCATTCAAAAGCAGAAATCAGAAAAATGCATAATTACTCTGCAACAGCTTTTAACATGAGTTCTAACTTTTGCATGAGAATAAAAACCATTACTCAGTTAATAAAATTGATTAGTTCACTGCAACATCTAAAATGGTTTGAACTAAGACACTTTGATTATCAACATTTGAACAATAGTAATGATAATAAAACAGAGAGTGTTCTTTTCACTTGAATCTTCAAGAGAGAAAGTCTCAGGATGGGTGAACCTGTATTTCTGAGTTCAAATGAATGAAATGACAGTTCCTGTCCCACAAGGTTCTTAAGGTCAAGAGTTTTGACCTTAGACTTAGTTTCGACGTAGGCCTAGTCCACTACA
>NC_056511.1:37323921-37339406 GCF_014905685.2 Nematolebias whitei
TATATATATATATATATATATATATTTAGGTGTTTTTACTGTTTTACTGTTTTTTGTTTGTTTTTAATTTTGTACAGCACTTCGAACAGCTGCTTGTTGTATTTTAAGTGCTTTAGAAATAAATTGGTATGGTATGGTAATTACTAATTATTGTCAAATTTCAAACAATATTATCGTTTATCACGATAATTTTTGAGACAATTAATCGCCCAGCAAAATCTGTTATCGTGACAGGCCTAGTTGTAGATGTACATCCAAACGCATCAAGCGTCCTGTCAGTGACCGGGCACTATAATCCAAAGACAAAACATGACTTTTCTCTGAACGTCGCCCCGATCTGATGTTGTTTTCCAGATAAGGGTCGGAACAGCATGGTGTCCACAGAGAGCGCCTCCTCCACCTACGAGGAGCTGGCCAGAGCCTATGAGCACGCCAAGCTGGAGGAGCACCTGCAGCACGCCAAGTTCACCATCACAGAGTGCTTCATCTCCGACAGCTCCTCCGACCAGATGACCACAGGCACCAACGACCCGGCAGAAAGCATGACCTCCCTCAGCACGCCGTCCGAACCGGGAATCTGCCGCTTCACCGCCTCGCCACCCAAACCACAAGACTACGACCGGGGGAAAAATGTGGCTGTGCCCATCCCCCACCGAGCTAACAAAAGTAAGTAGAGACACACGAGAACGTTTCAGCTCCTTCTGATAAGAAAAACCTTTTTGATTTGCTCTCTTTCCCCTTTACATCCATCACCACAGGTACATTTCTTAAACTCCCTGTTTTCTGCTGTTTGTTCTGCTTGTCAGCTGAAGGTTTCCTCACACATTTAGATGGCAGTCAAACCAAAATTAGCTGTGAATTGAAAAAGCTTTTAAAACAGCCCAAAAATAACTTTTTGAAATAAAGAATATATAGAATGCAATTTTTTTTAAAAAACACCACAATGGAGTGCTTGCAAGTGTGCTGAACCGTAGAGCAAAATATTTTTATTTGCATTTATTTTGTTGAATAATTTGAGTTGTATGTGACTCATCTTTAGTTCACTCTGATTGTTCCCTGTCGCAGAGCGGAGAGGGGAATTGGGAATATCCTCCATCCCTTTCAAAACTGGACTGGCTCAGCAAAATCCAAGATGGCCACCACCATATGTAAACCAGCCACTACTATAATTTTAGGAACCTATGCGTTCTAGTTTTTATAATGCTTATAAGTATCTTTTTTTTAATGATTGGGGTGGCGTAGGATTATTTTATAGGGGCCAAGACCACCGTTGGCCACCTCTTGGCTCCACCATTGCATCTGGTGGTGCATGAAATTGTCCCTCTGCTCACCAGGATCCATCACTCTGCATTGCCTGAGACAATCAAAATAAATACAGTAGTCCCTCATTTATTGTGGGGGGGTTACATTCCAGACCCCCCAGCAATAAGTGAAAATCCACAAAGTAGCAACATAATATTTATTTTAGTATTTACGGTATATATATTTTAAGGCTTTATAAACTCTTCCCACAATCCTACAATGTTCTAAACTCCAGTACAGTGGCTTCTGGGAAATGAAGTCCCGTTGAGTGGCGATAACAGTATAGCGTTCCTACTTTGGGTTTGCGTTCCTACGCTTATCGAAAGAAAACTACAAAATGGTGGCACCTGTTCAAATTTATTTATTTATTTTTAAAAATATTTTCCCAACCACGTGAGTACAGTAACATTACTGAAGGTTGACAATTGTGTGTCGTGCACAGTACTGCTCTGCGCAATTTTTATTGCTTGTTTTATTTATTTATTTATTTATTTAGTGGACATAGAGCGAGTCCGCGAAAGTCGAACCATGAAGTAGCCAGGGACTACTGTACCTCTGTTCTTATCCACAATGCAACTTCTACCAACTTGAATATGTTGTACCAAAAATCATTAAGGTTTACCTGCATCCCCTGTTCAATTCCAGACAGAAAAACACTCATCTGGAAAACAAAAACATTCACTACTGAATGGGGGATGGGGGACATCGGTATACCACATGTTTAATCTGATAGGATTTGAAGAAGCGAGATGTCAGTTTTACTGTAGATATTTGTTTTCTTACCATACTTAAAGAACAATGTAAAAACAATCAAGCTGAGCCTGAAGTCACTTTAAATTTCATTTATAAATTGATGTTCTGTCAACATCAGTCTTAAAGTCACATTTGCAGAGCAACATGGACATAATTTGGCTGAAAAAACGGCGCCTTACAAAAGTGTAGAGGTCTGACATTATCTAATGTGGTGTCCTTTCACAGTGATAATGTTTACCTGGTTATGCTGTGCCTGTTGAATTACGCTGGTGTTTCCAGACCTACGATTGTAATTACAGTAGTCCCTTGATTATCGTGGGGCTTACATTCCAGACACCACTGTGATAGGTGAAAAATGCAAAGTAGGAACGCTTTATTTATTTTAGTATTTATATTTATATTAAGGCTTTATAAACCCTTCCCACACTCTTGCAATGTTCTTAACAATGTTCTGAATTCTTAAACCTATGTAATTTTAACAACATATGTATATGTACTGTACAGTACTGCAAAATTTTATATGGGTACTCACCGGTGAAGATACTACTACAACTTGAAGGATGAGTTCAGCTTCAGGGTTATTTGCGACTTTCCTGCCAGTTCTGAGCTTAATAGATAGATCGTTACTTCTGACTTTGTACTGCAAAACTATTTTTACCACATCGGTTTCTCCACTAGTGTTTCCTTCCATTGATGTTCTTTAAATTTCGACAGAAAGCAGCTGCCGAAAGCACTGTTGACTTGTGGGCCGTGTAGTTCTTTTGACTGGTGTTACAGTATAGGCTTATTGAAAGAAATTTACAAAATGGCGGCGCCTGTCCAAAGTTTTTTTTGTTTGTTTGTTTTTGTTTTTGTCCTATTGGTTGGTTCCTGCTTCTGTCCACTCCCGTTAACTTTTTATCCTAATCACGTGAGTAATATTAAAGTTGACCATCATGTGTGGCTGAGTGATTAGAGCAGTCGTCCTTCAATGTAAGAGTTGGGGGTTCGAACCCCACAGCAGTCACATGCCGAAGTGTCCTTGGGCAAGACAATGAACCCCTTGTTGCCTCTGATGTGTGTGCCATCGGTGTATGAATGTGATCTAAAGCACTGTAATTTGGCATTTCCATGCACCAAAAGACAGAATTTGTTTTAATCAAATCAAATATATATACATATTTTTTTTTTTTTTTTTTTTTTTTTTTAAGCAGCAATATAAAACTTCTCAGGCATGAAAACAGTCTCATCAAAAATGGTGACTACTTGAATGCTTGTTTGGACCTAGGATGTGGTTGGGTTGCTTCTACATCCTGAAAAAGGGTGAGCAGCTCAAACAGCACTCTGCTATCTGCCACTGTTACTGTTGTTCATCTACTCAGAAAAACTATTGTCTGCAGCCGTTTATAATGTGAACGAGTGCTTGACGTGTACAGGAACAGCCAAAACACAGCAGTCAAGTTGTGGTTTCCCTCAAAAATGGCGTCATTTAAACAGCCTTAGAAGGCAGCATGATCTAACATCCAACTATGAACAGATATGTACTTGTCCTGCCCATAACTTCTGAATTGAATTCTGAATTAATCTTCATATGCACATGCATCATCACTAGACGGAATGTCACACACACACTTATCACTCCAGATCCAAGGTGAAGGTTACAGATCAAGGTCAAAGTTAAAACACGGTGTTTGCTTGTTTAGGGAGTTGCTATGTTTAACTGTATTGCTGTTTAATAGTTTGTCGACGGACGTTTTTGTGCCGCATGTGGCACTCTTGTTTGACTAACTGAGTTGATCGTCTCATTCATAGTAACACAGTTTGTACTTTAAGGGGATAGTGAAGCCAGATAGCCAATAGAAAATTTGAGTATGTTTAAACTGCTCTATAGTTCAAGACCCTTCTTAGATAAACTATATAAACTATATGGAGCAATTCTTGGACAGAATGCAGGTGAGTGAAAAGTAACAGGTATGACAAAGTGAGATAAAGAACATTTAACGGGAACAGAGGACATCTAAGGGCATTGACAGGTAACCCAGAAATGATCTAAAGACGATATAAAAAGATTTTGTAACACAGGAAGAAATAAAAAAGAACCAAAACCCATTAAATCAAACCGATCCAAGTGTAGTTTGTTGTCCTCTCATCACAGAGCGAAGAGGGGAAATGGAAATACCTCCCGTCTTTTCGTCCATGCATGTTGTGAGCATGATAACTTGAAAGTAAGTGGGGTACTGACTTCCATTTTGGTGTGTGGCTGCATCTAGGCTTAAGAAAGGTCACCATTGCAAACTGGGTTGCTTCATCAAAATCCAAGATGGCCGCCACCATATATTTACATAAACCAGCCACCACTATCCTTTGAGGAAACATCTTTCTAGTTTTTATATTGCTTAAAAGTATAGTTTCCTCAAATGATTGGGGTGGCAGAAGATTAATTTATGGTGGCCAAGGCCACCACTGGCCACCCCCTGGGTCCACCACTGCTCCTGTAGTTAAAATGGCTCCCTCCACTCGCCAGGATCTGTCACTCTGCGCTGTCTGGAACAAGCAATAACAAAAAATGCAAACCCACCTCTATTCTTCTCCACAGTAACTCCTACACACGTGAATATAAAGCACCAAAAACATCAAGGTTTGTTTACATCCCCAGTTCATTTCTAGTCCAGAAAAAAAAAAAAAAAAACACATTTAGAAAACTACAAAACATTCAGTATTCAAATCCCTCAGCGACGGGGGACGTCGACATGCTCCTTTATATCAGAACAACACATTCATGTCTTGACTCTTGGTTTTCTCGTTATAGGTGAGTTCTGCAATCTACCGCTCTATATGAAGACAGACCCATTCTTCCGTAAGCAAGGGGACCTTCATGACCCGTGCCCAGCTGTACCACCGAGGGAAGCCTCAATCCGCAGCCTGACGCAGCGGCCGTATCACACACAGGGCCGTCACAAGACTCTCGACCCCACCAAGCAGCAGGCCCTGACGCTGGGCCATTCTGGGCTGGGCAGCCTGGGTGCGAGCTCGGGCACCGCCACCCTGCCCCAGAGGACTCTCACCATGCCCAGCTCTAACAATGCAGCAACAGCTTCCACGTCCAGCACGAGCAGCAACCCCCCCAGCAGCAACAAGGTGGGAGGCTCCAGAGACTCGCTGCTAGAGAGCAGCTCCTCTGCTCTGGGAAGACTGCAGAAACAGAGTGTGGGGGCCTACTCCAAGTCTTACACACTGGTGTAGTCCAGCCCCGCCTGCACAGACTCGCTTCGCTGTCCCGCTCCTCAGCCAGCACCACTCTCTGGTACTCATCTACAGCTGGGCCAGAATGGCCATGCAGCCATCTTTCTTTAAACCAAACTTACGGTGGACTGCCCAGCTTCCTGTCGTATTTTCTTCAGCAAGAGGGATCCACTCACCCCCACCCTCCCTACCCCCCTCCCAGACAGAGACCCAGCTAACTCTACTTTTCACGTTCACACAAACGAACTACTAACTTCAACTAACAGTTCCAGCCGGCTGGTGCTCAGCTCCACTCGATTCCTGCAGGAGACACAGCAGAAATATTTAAAAAGAATGTGATTTCTGTGTTTAGAAATATTGGCTGCAACCGAAGAGCTTCTAAAGCTCTGTGCTCATGACGATAAAGACTATAAGAGCCAGTATGAAGCTGTGTGGCCATCTCACCTCTCATAAACACATATACACCTACAATTACCGTCCTCCATAGTTGTTGTTTATTTTGCCAGTTTGCAAGACTTCCAGTTAAGTTCCTCGTTTCTCTCGCCCTCTTTGTGTCTCTTGAAGTCCCAAATCTTTATTGGCAGATGTAATTTCCAAAGTAATGATTCAGGTTCACTTCCACGGTCGGTGAATTTCCACATAGACACTGTCCACTCATCTCTGCGCAGCTAAACTCTTTAAATCAAACCATTTCAACCCCAACGAACCAGCTGTAACTTCTCACATCGCCATTAGAGAATATTTGGTATTATAAAGAATTTTACATATATATTTCTATGTAGGTATATTATTGACATTTAAGTAAAAAAAAAAAAAAATATGACAAAGTATAAATTGTACGTGCTACGACAACATGGTGGTATGTACAGCAGTTTAATATTATGGTCAGATCTTAATAACGAGACAATCGCTCAATCGTTAAATTTTAAAAAAAGAAGAGAAATTTAAAAGAGGCTGAACTTAAGAAAGCTTAAATGTTTAATATATATGTGAGATATTCTGTATATTACTGTAAATTGTCCAGCTTGGAGAGGAGGAGCTGGATTAGAGGATTATGCCATCCCTGGGCTGTGACGTCTTCTTGGTTGTGTGTTCGATGGGAACAATCAGAACACGAGGCCTTCGAAGGGACTAACCTAGATCGAATCTACTCGACTGTAACTTTTCTTTTTGCCAACCCTGCAGATAAAAGAATCAGTTTAGGTCTTTTAATGTCAGATTCTATGTAAAGGTTATCAACAATAACTATCTTATCTGTTGTAGATAGCTCTTTGAACAACTTAAGTTTGGAGAAATGGATTGATGAACTGAAGGCCCCACATACTCGGGCGTACTTCACTCCACGGAGGTCCGTGCGTACTCGAGGTGGACTCAACGCGGTCTCGAGGCGGACGTCCGCCAGCCATGTCCACGCAAAGATAAAGTTTTACGACCACGTATGCGTACTCGTGTCGCACAATAAACTGCCCGGCGACGGTGTTCACGTCGAACTGTTTTGTTTGCGACACCAACCGCTCTGTTTTGAGCAACCGGTCGCAAGGATGCACAGCGTGACAGGTGTGCAGTGGCTGCCCTGGTGGTGAAGAAATGGGGCTAAGCGCCCAACTAGCTCATCGAACTTGCTAGAATCCATTGGAAAATATTCAAAATGCTTCTCGCTCCATTGTCTTCATGTCCGATCCCCCTTCTTCATCCCTGGTCTTGTTTTTTTTTACCAAGGGTCAAGCGATCTCTTCCTCCTCATCAGTTGACGCCATGACTGAAATCGTGAGAAATGAAGGAATTTGTCACAAGAGAATTAAAATCTGTACGCTCCTCAAGTATGACGTCTCAACCGTCTGCGGACAGTACACGGAGTACGCACAGTACGCCCGAGTATGTGGGGGCCTTAACTGCTCAGAGCGGGGACTCATCACAAACGGATTGCTGCTGTTTTAAAACAACAGCAATCTCAAATGTTTTATGGCGTTTAAAAAAAATGCTATTTCGTGAACATTTTCACGCACGTCAGTTGTGTTGCGTTCCATTTATCTAAGAGGTCAGAACTGGATATAGGGATGCCGTCAGACCTGACTTCACTGTGTTCAGTCACACCTTGAAAAAGCCGTAGGAGCTCCTCATTGTTGTGTTAACCACGCTAACTAGCATTAGCAGTGCAAGTCAGTAATAGTGGGTTTCTGTGCGTTAAAACATTGTAGCAACATGTTCACTCGTAGAAGTTAGTCATTATTGCGTGTTTGACTGGATTACTAAAATACAAACCAACAGAAGTTGTAATAAATGTTTGTTGCTACAACTGGTTTTGAGCAAGGCAGCCATATTAGATTTTGAGGTCACGCCTGGTCGGGAAGCTCCAACTTTTTGGAGTAGAAATTCTGACTTTCAGAGTTGTTCAAGTTGATTTTAACTGACTTAGAGCTCAAAATATGCAATAGTAAATATAACATGGCTTTGTTCCTGCAGGAAGTGCACCGGAAATGCTACAGCTAGTTGCTGCCATTTGCGCTACTTTTGCAATTCCATGTAATTATGTAATGGTGGTAATATCAAAGTTAATTATTTTAAACTGCTAAGAATTATTTGGTTATTTTTGTGATTTTAAGACAGCAACGATACACTTAATTCTTTGTCTTGCTCTGACTAGCCATTAGCTTGTACTCTAGTCAAAAATTTAACTAAATTAGAGCTATCTACAACAGATAAGATATTAACTGTTCACTTTTTCTTGAAACAAAATATGAACAGTTGTTTTAAACCAGTACCAAAACATTTTGAGACAAATCAGTGTCTCATTAGATCTTTAAAATGTGTTTCCTGTCCCAGACTTCAGTTCTTCTACAGCGTGAAGGCCTCGGTTTTTGACCGTCACAGATGTGGTTTTGCTTCTTCGTCAGCTGTGACGCTCAGCCAATCAAAAGCTGAACAAATGCCAAGTCGCGGTGTGAGCGAAGTGAAGTCATTTCAGTCGAGATGTTTTATGTCAGGGAGTTCAGTTTAGAAATTTCTACGACGTTCACAGAATTGATATCTTTGATGTTGTCCTGTCTGAAGTACTGTAAAAAAAAAAAAAAAAAGTTCATTTTTATTCCCACTCCTTTTTTTTTGGCGCTATTGTACATGGACACGAGAACCTATTGAAATGCCTTTTTTAAAGCATTTCTATTATAGTGTTTTGTGGTTTTAGTTAATTTATTCATTTGCTCTGTTTGTTTGTTTAGGAGAGGGGGAATCTGTTGATTTGTAATGTTCACATTATGTGTGGAACTTTGTCCAAATTCTGGTTTCAGGGGTTTAAGAGTGCAAGTCTTTTTGACCTGTGTGGTTCAGCCAAGTAAAATCAGGGACTCGCAGCTCTTTTGTTCATACAAAATACTACTGTACTGTGTATATACTGGACTGAAGTCGGTCTGTAAACCTGAATCATTTAGGCTTTTGTCATTTCCCCCACTGATTGAAGTACAAATTCACTGCCCTTATCATGCTCCATCATCTTTGTCAGTGCTGTTTTTAAATTGAGTCTTGTACATACAACAGATTTTGTATGAAGAGCTATTTTCTTCAGAATAAATCAGGGGACACATCAAGCATTAAATGCCCCACTTTCAAATCTGAAATAGTATCAAAAGTAAGACGTTTTATTTCGAAAGAGGAAAAAAAAGAAACATTCGTTCTTTGTCCCTTTGTTTTTGATACCAATTTGTTGGATTTTTATTTTCTTTTTTAAGAAAAAGTCTTTTGATGTTGTCATTTGTCCTCAATACTTTTTTTATTACTATTATTTTGTATTTTGTTCATCCTCAGAAAAGTCATTGCATGCTTGCTAAAAGGGAAAAATTGATGGGGAAAAAAATGTGTGAAAATCAAAACGTAAAAAAAAAAATGTTGAGGGTATCCCGAACATTTCTTTGAGTTGCTTGTTACAGCAATTGCTTGTGTTCAAAGGTACATTTTCTATGAAAAGAAAGCAAAAACTAAAAAGATCATTCTAACACCTTGTGCAATAAAGCTATCTTTCATACGTCACGGCTTCTGTCATTTTCCACAGATTTATTTTGGTCTCAACTAAACGGAGACGAAACCAACTTGTTAATATTTATGAATGGATCAGATAAGATTGAAGAGGAAAAATCACTCAAATTTTGTGTTTGAATAATTTAATTTAGTTTCAATTCAGTGTATTTATATAGCACCAAGTCCCAACAGAAGTCATCTCAGGGCACTGAACAGAAACATTCACATACATTATAAAAACCAATTAATAAAAATTATCTATCAAAGGAAGCCAGCAGATTGTGGTAAATCTTCACTTTGTCGCAGTCTCCCATCCTGAACAAGCACAAAGGCGACAGTGGAAAGAAAAAACTTAACAGGAAGAAACCTCCAGCAGAGCCAGGCTCAGGACGAGCGGCCATCTGCTTCGACTGGCTGAGGTTTGAGAGGACGGGAAGGAGAAACGAACAGAATACCAGGTCCAGGTGTACTTTCTATTGAAGAGAAGACAAAAAATCATCTTAAGGATAGAAGTAATTACAAATAAAAACAGGTAGAGCAAGTAAATACAGCAGCAGAATGAGGACATGAGTTCTAAGCCTAAAGCATCATAATTAAACTAAGGGATCACTTAGGAAACCCAAGCCAACTACTGTATAAGATTTATCAAAAAGTACCATCGCTTCCAGACTATTGAGCACAATTTAATATAAGCCATACCTACTAAACTAAAAATTGTGCATATATAGGACGCACTTGTCTATAAGCCACGGGTATATAAATGTTTACACAGAAAGAATTATAACACTTTTAATTAAACACTGTAGCATGGCAGCACGCAGCTACTGAGAGAGATGTACAGTTCGTCATAGATCAAGAATCAACCACCAGCTGGTGATTTATAGACTTTATCTGTTCATCACACACAGAGACAGGAGTGAAGCCCACAGGTCTTCATGACACCTCCCTCACTCATGGTTCCTCTAGTGGATGACCTAACACATAAACTAGGCTATCAAGAACAGACTGATCACTAAAAGAACAATGCTAAACAGCTAAATGAAATGATTAACAATGACCATCAACTCATAATCCCTCCTTGAGGCCATGATGGGACTGACAGTCAACCACAGCAGAATGCTACAATACGTACTGGTAACACACAAAAAC
Organism: Nematolebias whitei; assembly: GCF_014905685.2. NCBI lineage: Eukaryota > Metazoa > Chordata > Actinopteri > Cyprinodontiformes > Rivulidae > Nematolebias > Nematolebias whitei. The sequence continues at coordinate 37,334,359 of NC_056511.1, forward strand.
ACCCAGTAAATGTTTTCTTCTGAACAGTGTTTGTAACACGGCTGGTAAAAATACAAACTAAAATACAGTAGCCTGCCAGGAAGTCATTGATCTCCATCTTTCTCCTGCGCACTGCGCCCCCCTCCCTGGGGGAAAGGAGGAAAATGTGGGGGGGGGGGGACAAAGTTTCCACCCCTTCGCAGTAGACCATTGAAACAAAGTTTCATTAGTCCACTGTAACCTGTTCTGTAATTTTATTGGTCAGGTTCTTTTTCACCTTTATTTATACAGGTAGTCTTATTGAGTCACAAGGACACCCCCCCCCCCCCCCCCCCAGTATTATACAGCTATGTGAGCACCCAGGTGTAACAAGGCTAAATGTTTTGGCAGCATGAATAAAAAATGAATAAATCCATAAATCAGTTGCAGCATTGTATAAGCGTGTGAAAAATGTTGCAGCTCATAGTCCAGAAATGTCCACGTGTCATTCTCATGAGAGGAGCCTGATAACTGAAAGATCTGCCTCCCATTCTGCTTTTGGGAACTCTAGGAATCATAAGTAAACCTGCAGTCTGAGAGCGAAGTGCTCTGTTATGAAAGTATGCAACAATAATATCTGTAATGTACGATGGAGCTAGGTTGTTGGGAGCTTTGTATGTTAGAAGTAAGATTTTGAATTATTTCCTGGATTTGACAGGGAGCCAGTGCAGAGAAGCTAAAACTGGAGAGATATGATCTCTCCTGCAGCAGCATTTTGGATCAACTGAAAACTATTTAAAGAATTTTTTGGACACCCAGATAATAAACGATTGCAATAGTGCAGTTTATATGTTATAAATCACAAATTCACCTGACGTGTGCGGCCTCTAGTGTTTTATTGAACTCTACGGTTCCAACAAAGGCTGCAGTGAGATAACTTTATGTTTTGTTTTAAATAACTCAGAAAGCTGAAACAGTGAGCTGAAATAAGCTGCAAATTGTTTAGCACATGTTTAGTACTGACAAGGAAACAATGGAAGTCCTACAGGTAAATGAAACTTAAATATGTCTTATTGCACCTTTAATACAGAGCCTGTAAAAAAAAGATGAATTGTATTCTTCTGAAACATTTGCTGCTGTCTGGAGTTTAGGACTTCTGTTTGTAACCAAGTTGTTTTGAATGAAGAAATATCTACTTTTATTTTACTAACAAGCCCAATTCCTTATTTAAGCACCTGAACTTGTAAAAAGTCATGGACATCCTTCAGTTTACACTCCTGCTTTGTCAGCTCTATGTCCATGCAGCCACAAGATGGCGTCTCGACTTCATAATACTCAACCCACTGAGAGGAGACAGCAGATAGTGTGAGAATAAACCTCTCCCTACAGGAGCAGCCATTCATGACGGATATGCTGTGAATAATTGATGTTTCACAGAACCGTTAACCGTATGCATCAGTGCCCAAATACTATCACTCCTGGTTAATACAATACAGGTGTTTCTGCATGGAGCGTGTGATGCACTTATTATTAGGGATGCTACAGATTTACATGCATTTATCTTCAGCTGTGTTCAACTTTGGTGCTGAATGTTAGGTTTTTATTAGGAAGTATGCAGCTTCTGCCACACGCTTGGTTTTATAGCAGCAGAAAACTATCAGCCATTACTGCTGCAAAACTGCTTTTATGATCACTTCTTCCCCCCTCTGTCACAAAAGGAATACATTTTGAAACAACAAAAGGGATGCTTAATATTTCACCTCTGTTTTCACAGTGTACACATCTAAAGTCAAAATGTATGAAATTGAGTTTAAAAAAATGCACTTTAACCATGTCTGTCAAATTTCTGCCTTTAACAAACCAAGTTATAACTCAAACAGGCCGATGTCCCCCGACGCTGGGGTATTTGAATAGTCAGTGTTTGTAGTTTATGAGATGAGTGTTGTTCTGGACTGCAAGTGAATCGAGAATGCAAGTAAACGTTAATGTTTTTGGTGCAAGATATTCAAGACTCACGATTGATTTTAAGATTCTTTTAGTGGTTTTTAACTCACACTTACAGTGAGGCTTCTTTCCAGTACGATGGCCCCCGTCTGTGGAATAGTCTGCTGGAGAACCTGAGGGCCGCAGAGAATGTTGTTGTTTTGAAGAGCAGGCTCAAGACCATCTTTTAAACTGCATTTCCTGAACTGGATCATCCCTCGGTCTATACATTTTCCATAAAGTTGTGTGGTTTTTGTGTGTGTGTGTTTATCTTGTGGGTTTTTATTTATAATCTGTACAGCACTTTGAGTTGCTTTTAGTATGAATTCAATTCAATTCAATTCAATTCAAAAATACTTTATTAATCCCAGAGGGAAATTATTTGTTGTACTAACTGGTTATCCTCATTTCATTAAGAGATGCTATAGGTCCATCCCACAGTGGATCCTAAGAAACTGGCTGCAGATCCATCCACCCAGACTCGGCTGGCCTCTCAGTTTCCCCGGGCTGTAGGATCGCCTTAATTCCGGACAGAACTCCTCCCGGAGCAATGGCCACTCCTCCCAGCAGTCTGTCGAGCTCCTCGTTGCTGCAGACAGACAATTGTAGGTGCTGAGGGACGATCCTGTCCTTCTGCTGTCATGAGCCGTGTTTCCTGCTAATTCCAGGATCTCAGTGGTCAGGCACTCGAGCACAGCTGGCAGGTAGATGAGAATGCGTCCACAGAACATCCTTTCAACTCATTTGAGATGTGGGGCTGTAGCTGAGATATTATTTGAGCTTTTGAGATGTTAATCAGCTGCTGTTGGTTGTAGAAAACTGCCTTGTTGCCATGGTTACGCATCATAACAAATGTCCAAAACTAAAAAAGTTTCAGTAAAAATCCTTCCAGCTGCACAGCATCTGATACCAGAGGAAACATTCATCCAAAAAATGTGATTTACATCCAGAAAAAGAGGAATTAAAGTTTCCAAAAGCAAAATCTCAGAATGAAAGTAACAGCTGCTCCAACATGCAGCCACCTTGAGCGGCGCAATTCTAGAATTCTAGAAGAGTGCTTTATAAATAAAATTGATTGATTGATTGAAGTATAAGAACAGAGGTAGGTTTAATTGGTTTTTTTTGTTTGTTTTTTTTTGCTTGTCCAAGGGAGCTCAGAGTGACAGATCCTGACGAGTGGAAAGAGCAATTTTGTTCACCAACAGGTGCAGCGGTGGAGTTAAGGGGTGGCCAATGGTGGCCTTGGCCACAATAGATTATTCTTTGGCCACCCCAATCATTTGAGACTATATTTAATTCAGTTCAGTTTATTTATATAGTGCCAAGTGACAACAGAAGTCATCTCAGGGTCCTGAACAGAATCCATCCATTATCTTTACCTGCTTCTTCCCTTTCGGGTCACGGGGGTCACTGGTGCCCATATCCAGCAGTCACTGTGCGAGAGGTGGGGTACACCCTGGACAGGTCTCCAGTCCATCACAGGGACACATAGAGACAAACAAGACAAACAACCATTCACTCTCTCACACCAAGGGACAAGTCACCAATCAGCCTAACATGCATGTTTTTGGTATGTGGGAGAAAAATGGAGTACCCGGAGAAAACCCACGCATGCACGGAGAGAACATGCAAACTCCACCCGGAAAGGTCCCGAGCTAGGATATGAATCGACGACCTGCTCGCAATTCCAGTAGTCTCAGTTCGACTGGGGACCAAAATTCAGGACATTTGTTTATATTTTCAGCTGCTGTGGTTCACATTCACACTGCACTGAGTCAATGAACCAACCTGTCCCCCCCTCGCCTGTGGTGGCGCTGCACCAAGAACTACTGAAGGAAACAACACAAAAACCTCAGAAGAAGACACTTCTTATTTTACTTCTTCTGGAAATTAATATAAAATGGAGTGGCGTCAAATGTTAGTGGTTTTAGCAGTTCTGTTTCGTAATTTTTCAACAATGGACTCAGCCTGAGCAGAAGATGAGGCAGAAGACCATGGAGAATGTTGTTTTTCACACAAGGCAGCTGACGGCTCCACATGAGGTAAGAGAAATGTGCATTTGTTTGCCCTGCGTTGTAGTCCACTTCCTGCTTTTGGAGCGGTCTCCGGTCTGCTTGTATTCCCACTGCATTCGAACTGCGCTAGAGTTCACTTCAACCGAACAGAGACCTAAGAGTTCGCTTTTGTGGTCCACATCAGTTTGATGGCGCATTCACACCTCCCCAAACGAACCGGACTTTCTAGGCAAATGGACTAGAGTTCGATTAAAGCGGACTAAACAGTGCTGGTGTGAATGCACCCATGCAACCATATACCAAAGTGGAAGTTGGTACCTCACTTATTTTTCAAGTTATTCAGATCACTTCATACACAAACAGATGCAAAGGGTCAATAAGACTACAATAGAAAACACAAACACACACATTACATTTTTACAAGATTTAATTTATTAACTATTGTACAGTTCACATAAGGCCTTCATCTTCAAACATTATTCTTGGTCAGTTTTCATCGTATGCTCTGGGCGCACAGTACATAAACTTCCATGTTTCAACTAAATCACTTTATTATTGGACTGGTTCTTGTACTAATTATATGTTTTAAAACAGGACGAGGCTTCTGTCTGCCTTCCTGGACAAGTTCTTTTTTTCAAATTTAACCATGCACTAAATTTAGGTGGGCTTCAACCATTCACAAAAATTGTAAAAATGGACTCCCAATAATTAAAATACACACTAGAAATGTATTCTACCATAGACTAAAGGGTGGCATCCCCCCTCCCCCACAAAAAACATACAAATAAATCACCCATTTTGAAGTAGTACACTCCAACATGTTCACTGATTGGCGTAGAAAAAAAAAAAGTCAAGGAGTCGTGTTGGGGTAGGTCGGCTGCTTGGCTCGTTTCTTCATCGGTGGAAATGCTACAGCTTCAACCCATTACAATCCCAGGAGTACCAGCAGCCGATGATCCCAAAAGCAAATGATTTGACGATTCTGGTCATTGCTGTAAACCGAAACCATAACTGAACCATTGTTCTTCAGAGCTGGTATGCAACCTCCCCCACCAAAAACATACCCACCCCCCCCCCCCCCCCCCCCGCCCC
>NC_056511.1:37339506-37356111 GCF_014905685.2 Nematolebias whitei
CCCCATGGAAAAAAAACAAAACAGCAGGCTACTTCTTTTTTTTTTTAGGCATAATGGATAAAGTTTCAGGGCCTTCATTAGCAGAGCTGCCACAAAAAAAAAAGTGCTGCATGTCTGAGAAAGTGAAGAGCACAAAACTAACCAAGTGAAGCAGCCGGAGATGCTTCCAGAACTTCTCTTGGCTAATTGGTGGTTTAGCAGGACCAGCAGTAACAGTGTTTGGAGAAGAGTAAACCTTCAGAGTTTAAAGGTTCTTAATATTACATGACTACAAAGAGCTTGGTTTGATAGCACAGCAACACATCCAGCAGCCTATCGCGTTTCAAGCACTTGGTTCCCATGGACACCGGATAATGGTGATGCAAATTTGTTGTGGTACAACTAGTAAGTTACACATTCAAACGTTTCTTTCACTGAAGGCAGGCAAACTTCTCTGATGATACAACAGCCTAATTGTGAAACCCCCCCCCCCCCCCCCCCCCAAAAAAAAACCCCACATCCATTGGGATAAATAAACAGCTAGACAGAAGAGATTAAAACAATTTCGCACATTGCTGGATGAATGCAGAACATGAGCAGATTCAGGTTTTCCCTTCAACCTGAAACTGGACCCCCTGGATCCGATTAACAGATGGAAAATTTTCGTCGTTTTTTTTAAATACAAAAAAAGAAGGATCTCGTTAAAACAAATCTGCGCTCGTGTCACATTCAGCCACTGAACAAACAGCATGGACCATTAATCGATGTGGCATTTCTTCATATTTAACACTACACTATCAAAAAAGTGCTTCAGATATGTTTGTGGAAAAAAAAAAAAAAGTTTTGATGTAAACAAATTCAGATTCTGCCTGAAAGTTTGTCGAGGCGATGGGTATGGCTGTTTCAGCTGAGAAAATAAAAACACACGAAAGCAGTATTTATAAAAAAATTATAATAATGTGATAATTAAAGTGCATCCCTGGATGTGATCCCACCGCGCTTCCTTCCTTGGACACAGAGGAACCTCTGCTACGATGCAGCAAAACTGCTGCCCGAAGGACCTGCAGAGGACCGGTCCATGAATCCAGTGGCAATACTTTCAAACATAAAGTTTTAAACATATTAAAAACATGGTGGCCACAAATCATCTCTTTCAGCTTGAGTTGGAGGTGTCTATTTCTTGGTAGTGGAGTATAAGAGGTGGTTGTTGACGGACACTCGGAGCCTGCCACGTTTCACCCAACTACACCAACAAACAGCAGTTTTTTTATCTTCTTCCACTCGTTCCATCTCCCGTCTTCATAATCCAGGTTGTCCATGATCAAAACAAAGCGGTGTAAGTGTTTTTTTCTTCTTTTATGTGTGTGTGTTAGTGATAAGGTCCAGCATCATCATGGGCACACGTGGTTTCATTGTCTCTCACAGTGTCTCTTGTTCAGCAGGAGAATGGTGGGAGTGGGGGTGCTGGTGGAGGGGAGGGAGCAGAGACTGCAGAGGCGACTGTGGTGTGGTGGGCGGAGACTGTTGCAGAGGGCTGAAGTGGGCCGCGGTGTGTGGGGGCGATGAGCGGTAGCAGGAGTACGCGGAGCCTCCGCCAAGGGTGGTGGTGGGCGAGGCGGGGAGGCCCGTGGGGGAGTCCAGAAGGGGCTGGTTGTAGAAGAAGAACGCGCACTGGTGGATGAACGTCTCAATGATTGTCTGGTAGGTGCGCGTGGCCGTCAGGGCGTCCATGGTGGAGAAGTCGGGCCTCATGAGGGTGGGCCAGAAACAGATGGACAGGTTTTCACTGGTCATCAGGTTCACCCTGTTAAACTGGCTCACCCTGGAAAAACGCACAAAAACCACGTTGGCTCACACAAAAACAAATCCAACATTTAAACCAGAGGTTCCCAACTCTGGCCCTTGAGGAACACCATCCTGCGTGTTTTAGCTGGTTCCTTCTCCAACACACCTGATTTAAATGAATGGGTGATTAACAGGCTTCTGCAGAACTTGAGGAAGTAATTAAATCAGAGTCAGGGCTGTTGGAGCAGAGAAACAACTAAAACATTAAGGATGGTGTTCCTCAAGGATCAGAGTTGGGAACCACTGATTTAAACAATACTTAGATGAAAAACTCACTTGTGTAAGTGGCTCACGACATATCTGAAGACATCATAATTCTCCTTGGAGAACTTCCTCAGGACATCCTTCATGGTGTAAAGCCTCTGTTCTCTGTCCATGATTTCTGCACACACACAGTCTTCTGTCACCGCTAAAGCCTCGTAATCCAACACAATCAATTCAAAGCTAACGTTTGCCTCTGCACCATCAGGAAAATAGTTCCCTTTCAGACCAAAAACACACGAAACAAAAGCAAAGCCTTGAAACCTTCCCCTCCCTCCTTAAAAGAAATAATCGTTTTATGTCGGAGAGCAGACCCTCCCAGCCCAGCAGTGTTTGCTTACTGAAAGCGTCCAATAGGTCCACCTGCAGAGCACAAGGCACCAGGGGCTCAGGCAGCTCGGAGAAGAAGCTTTTGAGAGCTCCAGCCACAGTGTTTATGGAGAAGTCTTTCTCCACCAGGTCTAATCCGTGGTCTGCACAGGAAGAATGACTTAGTTAAAGAGCTCGCATGAGAAAATAACCGCATCCGGAGCAGCTGTCATCAACTGATTGTCACTTTCCTTTGATAACGCTGTTTATATTTTGACTAGCCGGTGACATAATTACACATGAAACAGTTGGTTTAAAGAGCCCCGATGAGCAGCTCACCCTGTTCAAACTGCTTCTGCATGCTTTCCATTTCAGACTTGTTGCCGCTTACACGATACAAACCCTCAGTGTTCAGGCCTGGAGGAAAAAAAAAGAGCAGAGCAGAGAAAAGAGGGGAAGAGGTGGGTGGGGCGACACAGTGGGAAACAAGCAAAGCACAAATACTTCATTAGGCCTTTTGCAAACAGACATGACAGTACAGATGCTGCCGGTTTTTGAGAAAGCATTTCATTTAATATAATATACCCTTGTATTGTGTTTTTACTGCATCACACCAAAGCTTAGAATAAAGGCCAGTTTTCATGACAGTTCATGACAGTTCAATGGAGGTTAAAGCTCAATATCCTATTTAAAAACTTTATTATTTTTATTAAACCAACTCTTTTCCATGCAGCTCCTCGGACAAGCCACTGCCTGGTATGAGTTTGCCTCTTTATGCCGCTTCCCAACCTCCAAATAAACCTCTTCAAGCTCTCGCAGCTATGAAAGTTTAAACCCCAGATATATTCAGTAACATAATGTCTCCTTTACTGCAAATGGCCACTTCTATAAACTCTAACTTGACTTTGTGTCTGCAACATATATGTCATTAGCATGTCTGCTCAGCACAAAAGCTAGGGAAAAAAGAAAATGCAGCATTCAAAGCACCCTGAGAATTAAACCTTTACTTGTAGAGATTACAATTTTATACATTTATCTCAATATTTAAAATTCTGGTCACAATTCACTTGAAAATAAGCTGTGGTGGGTTTGTTTGTCTTGTTCGTCTCTATGTGTCCCTGTGATGGACTTCAGACCTGTCCAGGGTGTACCTCTCACACAGTGACTGCTGGATATGGCCACCAGTGACTCGTGACCCGCAAAGGAAGAAGCGAGTAAAGATAATGGATGTATGGGTGGGTGTCATCTGAACACGTTTTCATCTCCGGCATGAAAAATGAATTGTGTAGGTTTTGGCTAGGAAAAAAAAAACATGTTGTGACCTTCATCTGCTTCACCCTCTTGAACGTAAGCAACGACTCAGTTTTTCAGTTTGCTGGTGGCAGTTTGGACAGCAGCTACCGCTGTTACTGCTGATTCCTGTCCATGTGGCTGCTTTGAAGGCCTTTTATGAATGAGTCACCATTGTTCCCAACAGAATACGAGATAACATTTTAATGCAAGGATGGGTCTGAAAAACAAGTCCGAACATCAGCTGTATCTGCAGCCAGTATGAAACAAGACATCAAGATAAAAACTTTCAGTCAGCCATCTTGTATCATAGCCGCCATATGACAAGAAATAATTATAATTAGTTTCACATTACATGGCTGTTCCACCAAAAATATTTTGATATTCCTGCCAACGAGTGCCTCAGAAGTGCTACTGCTAGCACAAAACATTAATGGCAGCACGACGGCTCAGTGGTTAGCACTGTTGCCTCATAGCAAGAAGGTCCTAGGTTCAATCCCCGGTTGGACCTGGGGTCTTTCTGTGTGGAGTTTGCATGTTCTTCTCACGGTTGCGTGGGTTTTCTCCGGGTACTCCGGTTTCCTCCCACAGACCAAAAACATGCATGCCTTCAGGTCCAGGCCTCCCTTGCAAAAGAGATCTGTGATCTCAATGGGATTTGCCTGGTTAAATTAAGGTTAATAAATAAATAACACTAAACTTACTGCAAGATTTATAAAATGGTATTTGCATGAACTACCACAGATTTTTTAAAGATTGAAGTTGTTTTAGAATGAAAATAATCCACTTTAGCCTTGGCCACACACGGATTAGCTGTTAGCTCATCAATCTTGTCAGAATTAAACTCCATTCCTCCAAACCAACGTTGTTCAAAGACCCATCTACACAGGTAAGGTAATAATTGTTCTTAACCTTTCCACAAATCCCTACTTCAAACAGTCTGAGTTATTCTTTTTAATCTAAGTGGGGGGAATGATTATAGTCTACATGAATGGTTTCACAGAAGAAAAACGTCTCCCAGCTCATTTTGAAAATCATTTTTGTTACAGTGCACATAGCTCAAAATTGTGAATTGTGCGATTTTAGATTAGAAAAAAAGAGCTCACCTGTTGTTTCTATAAAGCGGACACACTTCTCAATGAAAAGTGGAATAGGCCTGTCTGGGGAGACCACATTCACCAGGGGGACTCCAAAATACATGCTCTCTATGGGTTTAGGGATACTTGGACGATGCTTTGGTCTTGTTTTCTGTAAGAAGAATAATACAAGAGGTCTGATGAGTTTCAAACAGAAAATTCATGAATACATAAATTTACTTTTATGGTGGCAGCTCATTTTCAAACCTTCACGTGGAAATTATACCAAATAAATTCTGATAGGCAAGTTCCATTTATATTTTTTGGTAGTGTTATTTAAAATATCAAATTCTCTAATAATGAATATTTTACTTCAATAGGACACTGGTAAAGAAAGTCTTTAAAAAGTGCTTATTAATATAAAAGTCTAACAAAAAGCTGAGTTTATAAAAATAAACTCTTGGAACAATACACACCTTGGCTGTCCGTCTGAGACTCTTGAGAATGTTCCTCTTCTTTGGGTCTTCACTCTCCTCATTAACAAGACTGTCACCTTTTAAGGTACCAAAGTCATCTTCTTTGGACTTTGACAGAGCTCCCATTTCATCGTCACTGCCGATGAAGCTTGTGCGGAAGCTGCTGAACTTGCCGAGCCGTTTTGAGCGATCCCGGTACAGACGGGGCTTTACCCCGATTGCAGAGAACTTCCTCCTTCGTTCCAGAGAGCTGTTGTCTGCTTCGCTGTCTGAGCCATTTCCATTTGAATGCATCCGGTTGGAGTTGCGTATTGTTATGATTTTGCCTTGTGTGCTGTCGTGTGGAACTGAGTAGATGATTTCTTCATTGCTAGGGCGAGGTTTTGAAACTGCATCAATGGGTTCGGCATAGTCTGAGGGGTCATAGCCAACATCCCCACCAGGGACCCAGGTAACGGCAGAGGGCAGGGAGCGACGATGACCCAGTGTATCAATGTATGGGTTACGGCTAACTTTCCGAAAGTCAAATGTGACACCTGGTTTAACTCTCACTTGAGGGGATATTTTGTTGTTGAGCTTGTTTTCAAAGTCTCTGATGTCAGAGATGACAGAGATATCGCTGGAATCCAAGTCAGGCAAGTTGAAACCCCCAGAATGAGAGGAGAGAGTGCCATCATAGTAAGGTGGAGATGGCTCTACGTCATCCTCCGAGTCCACATACAAGGTAACAGGGCTGGGAGATATGCAGCGTGGGGAGTATACATTTTCATTGGTGCATGCTTCAGCAACATTATCATACATGTGTGTTGCCTCCACAATGTTACGTTTCTCCACCACCTCCATCAGAAATGAATGAAACATTTCTACCCTATGCAAGCCTCCCACCACTCCTCCAGATCCGCAAACCACACTATTAAAACGACCCTCGATCTCATGAGCTAGCTCCTCCCCTTGAATCTGCTGTTCACAGGCAAAGTCGCTGTCTGTGAGCTCAGCCTGGCTATCTCCTACTGCCAATAGCTGAATGGGGATGATGTCTTGAACCTCACACAAGAACGCACACAGCGTCTCCAGGGAGGCTTTTCGGGTGACTGAGTACACAGCAATATAGCCGTGTACTAACCTGCTCTTCCGCAAAGTGAAGGAGGCATGATATGAAAGCAGAGAGAGCTCTATAGCCAGCTTGTGTCCACCCACTGTCTGCTCCAGCAACACAGAGGTACCGCTATTAGACATAGGCCTGCAGTGCTGAGGCATTAGAAATGGTGACAGGAGCTGCTCAATGTCATAGGGATCTCCACACATTACGCACATGACGATGCGTAGGTCTGCTTCTTGGACTGGCTGATGAGGAGAGTCTCTGAGACCAGGAGGCTCAGGGAGGAGAGGTGGGGAGCTGCTACTAAAAGATGAGCTCCTCCTTACATCTAGAAGACCCCTCAGCACCTGGTTAATTTGTGTCTCATTTACATTGTGACCATAGCCCACACCAGGGGAGGCAGGGTCTAAAAAGCTACACTGTAGTCGCCGTGCAAACTGCTGTCCCTGTGTTATTAGGTTTAAGGCAGTGTCTCCACCTATATCAACATAGGACCCTACACCTCGTTTAGTGACTAAAAGAAGAAATGTAGGCAGTTGTGCCAGCTGGCTATCCCTTCGCCCTAGAGTTGATTCCCTAAGTCGCTCAAGGCTTTCCACCACATAGGACAGGGACTCTTTTGAATTATACAGACATAGACATCCATGGGGGGTGAAAGTGGGGGTGTGGAAGGAATTTACTGGAAGACGCACATTGCCCTCAATAGGCCGCAGTGTCAACTCGTACATCTTCCCATCTAACACATACCAGTCATCATTTGTGCAGAGAGCTCTAATCTCATTGGCAAATTCTCTGGCCAGCCCATCTTTCCCTAGTATGACAAGGTTAATCCTGTCAGCTTTGGTGTCCCCAAAATGAGCTTTTACATCAAAGAAGGGGTAACATGTGGGGAAACGTGAAGCTAGGAGTTGCTCAATCTTGTAGTCTCCACAATGAGGGCTACTAGGGCAGGTTTCCTTGGTGGGGTGATAGACAAAGTGAATATGTTTCAATACAAGAGCATCTCTTTCTGCAGGAAGTTTTTGTAGGGTCTTAAACCTTGGTTCCTCACCCAGAACCTCCTGGATTGCCCCCATCTTCTCCTTGCTTGGCTTGGCGTCTACTTCAAGTTCGTAAAACAGCTCAGAGTACTCAAGCAAAAGCTCCTGGAAGTCTTCTTTAGCACGGTCAATAATCTCTTTTTGATGGCGGTTGTACAGGTCCAAGTACTCAGACTCCTCAAGCCACTGATAGAATTCTTCATTCATGATGAAGCTACGGGCCTCCTCCCAAGGTTTACCAGGTGTGACAAAGGGAGAGGAAGCCAACTTGTGCTTGAACTCCTGTCGTATCTCTGCACGCCTACACTCATTCCGAAGATGTTCAAGATGGGCGTTAAATATGTCCTCCGCTTCGGCTGTCTCGAGTAGGTCTGAGGGGATTCGCTCATCCTCCATGTTATCAATATGAGACGTGTCCTCCCATGGTGAATCCTCCAGAACCACAAACCAGTGAGCAAAATGTTGCTTGGACTCTAGCACTTTCTGCACCCCAGACCAGCTCAACTGATCAATCTCATCAAGGTCTGGTACCAAAGAACTAAGTGCTAAAGGGAGAGTGCTTAAGTATATTTTTCTGCGCCTCTCGATATGCTCTTGCTTCAGACGGTAAACATGCTGTTGAAAAAGCTTTTTGCATTTAGCTGTTCCTTCCAAGAACACATACTCTTTGTATTCTGGTGAGGTGTTCATTCGTCGGCTGGCGTTTAACCAAGTTTCATTGTGATTCTTTACTATACGGTTAATTAGCCATTCATAGCGATCCTTGGCGGAGGCTATCTGCTGACTCTGGAGTTTTAGGGCTTCAAAATAGGGAATGATCTTGGGCTTACCCCTGCTCTTGTCAATAAGCTGAACCAAGGTGAGGAAAGCAAGATCCACATTTATATTTGAGCGTGCCGAAGTCTCAACAACCGGCAGGCTTTTCTTCGTTATAGCAAAAGTATGTGCATCTTTGATGTAACGTTCAACCCCTTCATCGCATTTGGTTAGCACCAGCACAATGGGCTTTTTAGTCTTGCTAAGCTGACTGTAAATGTTTGAGACAAATTTCAGCTGGTCATCAAAGTTACGATTCATGCCTCGGCTTACATCAACACAAAGCAGGAAGCCATCAACCTGCAGCTTGCCCTCTGGCATTTGCTTTTGCTCAAAGTCTTGCTCCAAACCAAGCTGATCTGTGCAGAAGTACATGAGCTTCTCCGCAGAGGCCAGCTTGGTTGCAGCTGCTCGTTTGATATAGGGCTGCATAGCAGTGCTACGGTGTGGCTGAAACGTCTGGTCATCAATAAATTCAGTCTGCTCCACAACATGCATCCTGCATTCAGGCCCCTCCTCCAGGACCCGAGACAACTCTCCCCAAAACAGAAAGTGATCATTGTTAACCACTCGACCCCCAAAGTCACTGGTGCTCAACACTGATGTATGATCCAGGTAGAAATCATCGGCACTCGGTCGTACAAACCTATTACACAAGCAGGATTTTCCAACCCCACACTGCCCCTTCTCCTTTTCTGTTCCCGACAAACCCAACACAATGAGGTTGTAGATGGGCGATCGTGCATCTTGCTTTTTTGCCATCATAGCCGTCTGACGCTCATCCTGCTGTAAACAGGCACTGTACGAAAGAGTTTGCTTATATGTCTGACCATAAAAACGCTGAACCTCAGAAGAGATCAGATTGCTTTTTCTTCTGCTGGGCTTCAGTTCTAATAAATAATGGTGTGGTGATATGAACAGTGGGTCCTTTCATTCATTCCTCATAAGAATCAAATCCTGTCAAAACAAACAAACAAAAAAACAGAAATCAGATACTCTGAACCATAAAAAAATATATTTTTAATCAAATAAAAAATGCATTTGAAAATAATAAGTTTAACCCTTTAAGCATTTTAAGAAACAAAGCTAAAAGCAAATACACATCAATATGCTTATATATGTTGTATATGCACCAGAAATATTAAATATTTTATAGATTAAAGTGATACGAGGGCAAGGTTATTGAATTTTTAGCCCATTTATTCAAACTTGTGACACAAAATTGTTCACTGGTAAAATCGCATTGAACAAAAAAAAAAAAAAGCTCTTTGTTTTCTGAGACTGAAGTTTTAATCATGTATCAAATCTGACTCTTTCCAAGCAGCAGTTGATTTGTGACGTGTGAAATCACACTGCTACCAGTATTACTGCACAACTTCAGTTTTGTTATCAAGAGCTGTTGTTGTCGCTGGCATCGCTTACAGACACTAGCAAAGAATAATAAGAGCCAATTTACAAGACGAACGATGCCAAGCAGCTATCATCTCCCCTGGCAGAAACAACGGATTAATACTATGATGTACTACTGGAAAAAAATGGATAAGAACACAGTTTTTATTTTAATTTCATAAAATGATGAGCTTATGAGAAAATTACGAGAATATTGAGCTAAAATATAGTGGCTGACAATCATTTACAGCTTATGCTTAAAGTGCTTTGCAATGTTTACTTTTCACACCATTGCCACACATTATTAAGAGTGAAAATGTCTAACGAACCACAGGATGGATTTTAATCAGACCTTCAGAAAGTAATCACTGAACATCTACAGCTGATGCATGTTGGGAGTCAACCCTCAAAATGGTCACCCCAGCCAAGTGTCCCTTGGAAAAACAAATAACCGGCTATAACTCAGCTAATTTTACAGATACTCAGCTAAAATTTGGTGTGGTCATAGATGAGAGTCGTCCTCAACACATATTCTGAGCACATGGTGTTACTGTCAAGGTTTGACCAAAATGTCTACAACTTTGTCATTTCTCAACGTTGGATGATCTTAGTCAAGGAATGCTAGGTCTTCAATGTCTTTTAGATATTGTTTATTGATTGAAACATAATACCGTTTGGTTGAATTGATCTTTTATGTTAGTAAAATATACACAAGTGTTTATCTAACTTAGAAGTGATGTAGATTTAGATATGGGATAAAAATGTTTTTAAAAAAAAAGTCAGTCGTAATCAAAAAGAGTGATGTTTAAAGCTCCTGTTTGCTTTTAGGGGTTAACTTGTTGATTATTTTGACAAGTAATTCTGCACGTTCCCTGAATGTTTGACAGGAAAAACTGGATCAGAGCTCGGCATTCTTTTCATTTTACCTTAAATACTGTCACACAGCAACAATCAAGACAAGAGCAGTACTCTATTAGCAAATAACTGACATGACTATAGCAAATCTGAGCAGCAACATGTTGGGAGTGGTGCCCTTCAAGGGAGAATATCAGCTGCTCAGTGAGTGGAGTGACAAGCATTTAAATGACGGCGTTGTAGGCAGCCCGCTCTCCATTTTTTAGTCCAACTGAATACTTCCTCGGGCTAAATGTAACAAAAATGCACGAAAACTAAACCTAACATCTAAAAAGGGACGACGAACCTGCTCAACCCCTGTCTATTTTTAAAGCACTGATAACTGCTCCCACTGCAGCACTGGCTGCTATTACGTACAAAAGTCAACTCGTAAGTTCAATTATTAGGAGCTGAAGATGAATTATATTGACATTATAACTGTGCCACATGAAGCACATGCTTGATCTGGCAGAAGTCAGAACCAGCCAGTCCTTATTGCTCAGCAGGCCTAAACACAGCACAGTAAAAAAAATAAAATAAAACATCTTTATTTGACATCTTGGAGGCATGCACCTACACTTTCTTTGTGCTTGCTCAGAGGAGAAAGGGTCTGCAGAGGATTAGCAGTGAACATGGGTTTGGGTGCACAGAGAGGGGCTGACCAGGCCTTAATGGAAACTGGAGGTGGTGGGGGAGATATCTGGGCTGACCTGCCTTCTTGCACACCGACACCATGATTAAAGAGGAGCCTACAGTTGTCTTCACCAATAAAGAGGAGAGAGCATGTCGGATACATACCATCGCCTTTCTCCTCCTCCTGCATCTGTCAGGCCAGCAGCTCCTCTTCCTCCTCCTCTTCCTCCTCTTGCCGCAGCCTGATGTGCAATAAGCAAAAAGCCGCAGAATATATATATATACAGCTGCGGGTCGGAACCGTTCGCAGACTGCGCCGATATCACTGCGATGGGCTCATCCGAACCGAGTCCCCATCCCTGGGCTCCTCGCAGCAGCGTTATTATTGTTGTAAACAATTTATAAATATCCTTAAAAAAAACAAAACAAAAGAAACCTCCCCTCTTTTTTTATTGTGTTAAAGCGGAATCGATGGAGGGATTAAAAAAAATAAAAATAAAGGTGTGCTTCTAAAAGTCGTCTCCCTCTCGGCTCACCACGTTGCTTTTTCCAGTAATTATTCAGTCCATTGTTGTGGCCGCAGAATAACGCAGGGCCGGCGGCGCGCGAGGCAGCACGGAGCTCGGCGGATTCGCCCTCCCGGCGGCCTCGGTCCAAATAAAAGCCTCCTGCCGCCGCACAAACCGCTCGTGTCTCGGTGTATTCGCGAGCAAGGCCGCGCGCGAGTGAAAGTGAGGGGCTTTCTGTCAGCTCTGTCCCCCCCTCCCCCCCGAATAATGGCGGCGGCCCTCCTCCTCCTCCTTGCCCGGACCTGGATCTCCTCTTCCTTTCTTTGGGAAAAGGGAGCTGTGGACACCGAGGCGGCGGAGAGCGGGACTCACCCAGCGGCGCCCGCACACAACTGCAGCAGGTCGGCTCTCTGTGGCGCTAACTCTCCAGCAGCTAGCTACACCCGCCGAGACACAACTATCGCTTCACGAGCGTGTGCTTTATGGGCAGCACGCGCACGTCCGAGGGGCCATTTTGAAAAAAAAAAAAAAGTTTTCCGTCACTAGTTTGTAAAAAGTAATGTTTTGTCTACCCCATCTGCGCCATTACAGTGCATTTTAATAGTTGTTTAGTTCATATATTTTTACCCCATTTTATTTTCTTTGTGAATGACACGAAGTTGTGTTCATACCAGAGGCGTACATAAGCCACACAAGCACCTGGGCCCGACGGCTAGGGCCCCATCCAGGTGGGACCCCTAGCTTTAGATTAAAATGGTGCTTCTCCAAAATATTTTTACCTTCCTGGAGAATAAATTTAGTTTAGTGATCCTCGATTCTAGCAATAACACACATCTCCATTTGACAAACTTATGGTCTGTTCAAGAGAAAAATAACAACAAAAATCCTGATTTGTGCTCAATAATCCAGGTAGAAAAATCCAACAAAGTTAAGTCAGGTTCTCTGGATGGTTTCTTTGTGTTGAAACGTTTTGTCTTTCATCCAATAAACTTCATCAGTCCCCCGCACATTTCAACACAAAGAAATAATCCAGAGGACCTGACTTAACTTTGTTGGATTTTTTTTTTACCTGGATTATTGAACATGAACTTTGATGTTTTGAACCACTTTTGTCATGGCTGCCTCAGACGAGTTGGTGGGGGAGAGGGTGGACTCCAGAAACCATCCTATCACCATCAAACTGGTTGGCCCACTATGTGAGTGTGCTACTTATAGGACTGAGTTTATTGTGGCGCCTTGGACTGATAAAGTCTTTTGGATGAAAGACAAAACGTTTCAACAATTTTTATTTTTTAATCTTTCCAGAGGACCTGACTTAACTTTGTTGAAACAAACATATATAGTAGGTTTTTCAACTATAGTATTTATTTTTATTTTTTGCTGTTTTTTGTATATCTACAATAGGTTCAAGCTGTAACAAGACGTTGCAATGTTAGTTCCACCTGCTTCATGTTCCGGACAGGGGAGAAAAAACAAAAAACATTAAGCGGGCACACCTCATAGTTTGAGAAATGTCTTAAAGAAATAGTGCCGTTATTTTCAAAGTGGTCCTCCAAAAAGTCATAACTAGTTAGAGTTAGAGTAGCTACATTCACACAGCAAGTAAAAGCGATTCAAATGAGATTTATCGCCCATATGGGACCCGTATTGTATTTTTTTGACAATTGAACATGACAAATCTGATTTTTTTTTCCCAAAAAATTCAACCAAGATATATTACATATCTATATGTATTTATTTTTTAAAACAACCTTAGTCTGAACTGTAATGTCACATTTCATTCAACTTTTACACCACTGAGTTAGGGGTATGCTGCAGATCAATCCAAATATTGATAATGTTGATACCAACGTACCAGTCTTCAATTACTGAACAGAAGTCCTGAGTACCCAGAGAACACCCACGCATGCACAGAGAGAACATGCAAACTCCACCCAGAATGGTCCCCAGCTGCGATTTGATCCGGCGACCTTCTCGCTGAGAGGCAACAGCTTTACCAACTGCGCCACCGTGCCACCCGTTACCAATAGTTCCTTATAGTCAAATGCAGCTTTCTGTTGTCCATTCTCACTACAGCTTCCTTCAACTCTACTCCGGTCAACACTGCCTAGATAGTTTTAGATATTAGCTAAAATGCTACAAAGTTATGTAGTAGTAATTCACATGTTGTGGACAGCTCTTTGAGTTCCCTCATTTTGGAGAAACTGAGTTTATTTCTAACTGGATGGATGAGTGTGTGGCACAGTTGGTAGCGCTGTCACTTCTCAGTGGGAAGGTTGCTGGTTCGAATCCTGGCTGGGGACCTTTCTGGGTGGAGTTTGCATGTTCTCTCCATGCATGAGTGGTTTTTCTGCAGGTACTCCGGTTTCCTCCCACAGACCAAAAACATGCATGTCAGGCTGATTGGTTAACTCTAAATTTCCCCTGTGAGAGAGTGAATGGTTGTTTGTCTCGTTTGTCTCTGTGTCTTTTTGATGGACTGGAGATCTGTCCAGGGTGTCCCCCGCCTCTCGCACAGTGACTGCTGGATATGGGCACCAGTGACCCCCGTGACCTGAAAAGGAAGAAGCGTGTAAAAATGATGGATGGATGGATGAGCTAACAGCTAATTTGATCAGAAGCAACGCTGAAGTGAATTAATGCCATCTTAAAATAACTGTTTCTCCACTCATGTTGTTCATTGGTTATCTAACACAGGTAAGATTTTTATTCGTCATGACCTCTCAGCAGAATCTCACTTCAAAAGATCAGAACTACCCTTTTCTGTTGGATCAAAACCAATCTACAAAGTACTAATGGAGCCAAATTTAGCTTCATGTGATTAAACAATCACGCTTTTGAACATTACTTATATTACTCAGTTATCTTTAGGCATATCTAAAGAAGACTTAATAAGCCAAATAGACACAAACATCTGACACCCTTTTCCACCAAACCCTCAAAACTTTTTCTTTTTTTTTGTTTTAGCTCAGACACATCATTAATTCAAAAGTTCATAAATGTACAGTGAAGTTCTGCCAGAGGACTACCTGCTTCTATATTAACAACCTTTTCTCAACATTCTTTGTCAGAAACAGTTGTTTTTTATTTATTTTTTTTTCCTCACTGTTTTCAAAAAGATTTTTCTTTCAGAATTGAACCTTTTTGGTTCATTGTGATGTTATTCAGCACAAGAAGATTAGGAATGAAAGTTTTCAGGCAACTTTTTCTTTAAGATAATAAATCCTTTTGGTGAGAACTTTGTGCAAAAGTAACTTTTAACAACTTTTACAATCACAAAAAGTATGAGACACTGAAAACAGGGAAGCTTGACATACGGTCCTAAGGCCTTATCCAACAATTTTCAGTCAGGTCATCTGGACAGTTTCTTTTTTTTTTTTTTTTTCTGAAACGTTTTACCTTCCATCCAGAAGGCTTCATCAGTGAAGGAAACACACAAGACAAAACTGATTCTTCCCTTAACAGCTTACTCCAAAGTGGAACAAACCAGTTATGATGGTGCTAAAATGGTCTCTTTGGCACGCCCCCTCCTCCCGTGCCGGCCCTTTTCCTCGCCGACAGTCATGTCAAGCTGGTTCAAAACCAACAAAGTCCATGCTCAAGGTGCTGAAGGTGAAATGTTTCAGCATCACACACAAAAAAAACGAAACGGTCCAGATGACCTGACTGAAAAGTGTTGGATTGTATACCTGGATTATTGTTGTTTTTTTAGTGCTCATTGTGTTAAAAGCAGTTCTCATATAGTATTTTTTTAAGTCATCATAAAAATGTTGGCATTTCAAAGTCAAGGTTTTCTTTGTCATTGGCATCTCGTGGTACATTGGGTAGAACAAAATTGTGTACGGGTCCCAGTTACCGCCAACAAAAGTATAAACTGTAAAAGAAAAACAGTAATAAGATCTAAGATATGAACTAAGAAATATGCTAAACA
Source organism: Nematolebias whitei (assembly GCF_014905685.2). NCBI lineage: Eukaryota > Metazoa > Chordata > Actinopteri > Cyprinodontiformes > Rivulidae > Nematolebias > Nematolebias whitei. The sequence goes on from NC_056511.1 coordinate 37,355,054, forward strand.
CTTAATAGTGCAAAACATTACACCGAACAACAGCAGCACGAATATGAGTCTGAGCAGATGAGTACGAATGAATACAGCAGCACGAGATCAGCAGCATGATCAGCAGCATTTCAAAGCCATGATAGGTTCGGTGCCGTAGTCTTGTCATCCTGAGGCTGCGGGTTTAAACCCAAATCTTCTGTGTGGGTTCCCCTGCTGTTGCCACCTCTGCAGAATGGAGCATCTTCAAAACAAAATAAACAAATGAACATGGTGGCATTGCGAGGTTTGCAGAGCAATCCATAAATTAAAATAAAGGAATGCATATCACCTTGCACATCAGTTTTAACCAAAGATATTCCCTGAACTGTTAGTGGTGTTTTATACTCCATCCAAAGCCAAGAAGTGGCTGACGTAGTTGTGTGATGACATTTGCATCGTTTTGTTCTGGCAGTAGTCTGCCCCTTCTCGATACAAGGCCCAGGCCAAACTTTCTCTTAATGGAGTATGCACAAAGTATTGTGTGAGTGGTCAGAAGTTTGCATGTTAGTTAATGAGGAGAAGCTCTTGAAAAGCCATGCTGTCATTTCACTTCAGCTAGTTTGCTTTCAGAAGCCGGCTGGTATGGTTGCAAGCCACATGGATAGATCTGAGGAAGGAAAGTCTGAGATTGTCATCATCATATGTTCCCATACAACGGCAGCAAAATGAGTCCTCTGCATTTAACCCATCACACGTGAGACACACCCAGGTGGAGCGACACACACCCAGGTGGAGCAGTGGGCAGATATATAAGTAAGCACCCGAGGAGCAATTGGGGATTGGGTGTCTTGTTTAAAGACACCATGACATGTGGGAATGGCTGAGAGTTGAACTGTGACTTCCTGGTCCCAAGTTGGCTGCCCTACCTCTAACCCTGCAGGAGGCCGAGGCAGTTAGAAAATATGTCCATGTGTATGACTCTTCCAGAGAGACTCTTCCAGACAGACTCTTCCAGGCAGACCCTTCCAGGCAGACTCTTCCAGGCAGACTCTTCCAGGCAGACTCTTCCAAGCAGACTCTTCAGACAGACTCTTCCA
>NC_056511.1:37356121-37358163 GCF_014905685.2 Nematolebias whitei
ACAGACTCTTCCAGACAGACTCTTCCAGACAGACTCTTCCAGACAGATGTATAAAGATTGTCAAATAGCCAAAAGCTCCTGGATGGAGCTTGCACAGACATTGTGCACGGAAGAGTCCGTCTGTCGAAAAGCATGGCGTGACGAGTACTGCAGTGGGAGGGGCTTCCCAGGAGCTCTGCAACATGTGTGTGAAAATAAACGTCTCACAACCTCATGTGCACGAGCCGACTTCTGGGCTTCGAATGGAGTGATAAACACCCTGTAGTGCTCAACGTTTGTGTTGAGGATGATGCTCAGCTACTATGATACCTATTTTTTTTAGCTCAACTGCTCAACTTAGAGTTATAGCCATTTCTGTGTTGGCTGTGGTGGCCATCTTGAACTGGGTTACCTTTGAAAGTCAATGAGTCGTAGATGAACATGCAGTGATTTAATCCTAAGTTTCATTAAAATCCAACACTTGGTGAGATATTTTGATAATGGGCAAAAAAAACAAGCGGTACGCCAGTGTTCCTCATTGTTGAGGGATTTGAATAGTGAATGTTTAGTTTTTGACATGAGTGTTTTTCTTTACTGGAATTGAACAGTGAATGTAAGTAAACCTTAATGGTTTTGGTGCAAAGTATTCAAGTGGGGAGGAGTTACACTGTGATAAAAGAGAGGTACATTTTTATTTTTTGCTTGTCCCAGGCGGTGCACATTGATGGATCCTGGCGAGTAGAGGAAGCAATTTTATCCACCACCAGGCACAATGGTGGAGCCAGGGGGTGGCCAATGGTGGCCAAGGCCATCATAGATTAATCTTTGACCACCCCAGTCGTTTGAGGAAACTATACGTTTAAGCAATATAAAAACTAGAAAGCATAGTTTCCTCAAATGATCGGGGTGGTCAGTTTACATGTATGGTGGTGGTCATCTTGGATTTTGACGTGGCAACCCAGTTTTAGAAAGGATCTTTTCTTTTGCCAAAATGTAACTACACACCAAAATGGAAGTTGCTACATCACTTACTTTACAAATTATTTAGCTCACAACACTGATGGATGGAGGATATTTCCAATTCCCCTTTTTCATTCTGCGACGGGGGACAATCTGTCATTTATGAACTTAAATTAAAATTCATTCCACATTTTGTGAGCTTTTTACTAACAGCCTAAACAAACACATGGACACAAACATGATTGTCCATCTTTAATGTAAGCAGACAATAAAAAGAGAAGGAATAAAATGAATACCCTTCAACAAAATATATATTACAGAGGGGGCAATTTCCAACATTCATAAGTCCCTTTAGTCTAATAAATATTCATGAATTAGTTTGCACACCACAGCTCTGAATCATAGAACAGGGGTCTGCAACCGTTACGATCAAAAGAGCCATTTCTGCCCTTTCGTTCATTAAATTAAACGTGTCTAGAGCTGCAAAACTTGTTACAATTGTCATTATCAACTGGTGGCCCATGGGCCACTTTAAGTTTGTTAGAGGGGGCTTTTCTGGACAGTAGGTGTGGAACTGTAAAACTAAAAACATCTGATTATTGTTATTATTTATTGATATTTTTACATTTTGAGACAAAAAAGACTGGATTCCATCTATCCATCACAATATTTTTTCATTCAACCTTTATTTAGACAGGTAAATCCCATTGAGCCTCGAGGACTCATTTACAAGAGAGACCGGATTTCAAAAAGAATGATGAAAACAATGGACAACAGCTACAACAATAAACAGTTATAAAAAGTCATACAGATTTTTTTTATTTTTTTTTTTTACAAATAGGATGGCTAAAAAAAAAGAAAAGTAACAAAAAACAGCTAAGGCGAATGTAGAAAACTAAAAACAGGAACATGTCTGCATTGGTCCCTGCCAGGAGTCCAATCTTACCTGTTGTAGATAACCACTGAACAACTTGAGTGGAGAAACAGTTATTTTAAGATGGCAGTAATTCACTTTAACATTGCTTCTGATCAGATTAGTTGTTAGCTCATCCATCTATCTATCTATCTATCTATCTATCTATCTATCTATCTATCTATCTATC
>NC_056511.1:37358173-37366007 GCF_014905685.2 Nematolebias whitei
ATCTATCTATCTATCTATCTATCTATCTATCTATCTATCTATCTATCCATCTATCCATCTATCCATCTATCCATCCATCCATCCATCCATCCATCCATCCATCCATCCATCCATCCATCCATCAAGCCATCAAGCCATCCAGCCATCCAGCCATCCAGCCATCCAGCCATCCATTGTCTTTACCCATTTCTTCTTTTTCGAGTTGCAGGGGGTCACTGGTGCCCATATCCAGGTCGCAAGTCTATCACAGAAGACTGGATTCTTGTAAAGGGAAAAAAAAGTGTATTTTGCTATTTAAAAAAACAAACAAAAAAAAAACCAATGAACTCTGCAGGCTTATGCATTTTTTTAAAGTTGTGGAGTAATTGAGTATCCTACTTTGAATAAATGAAGCATAAAGTTCAAGTAAGTATAATTTACTCTGTGTATTAGTACTAGCAGGGCGGCTGTGGCTGAGTGGTTAGAGCAGTCATCCTCCAATGCAAGAGTTGGGGGTTCAAATCCACCAGCAGTCACATGCCTAAGTGTCCCTGGGCAAGACACTGAACCCTTCATTGCCTCTGATGTGTGTCCCATCAGTGTATGAATGTGATCTCAAAGCACTGATTAGTCGCTTTAGAATGATTTGTTCAATTAGCTTGGTAGAGATCTAGCAGAGTGCTGTATGAATGGGTAAATGAGGCACAGATTGTGGTGTAAAGAGCTTTGAGTGTCTGGATAAGATAGATAAGCGCTATATAAGTGCAGTCCATTTAGTATCCACATTTTTGCAAATGAAATGACAGGAAAACTGTTAAAACTAGTCATTTTTTGTTGTGGGTATAACATCCTATGAAATTCAGTTTTATGTTAGTTTTGATCAAAGCTTGAAAGAGCCACATGTGGCTCCAGAGCTGCAGGTTGCAGACCCTGATCTGGAAGGACCCCTGGCCTAGAGACCCCTGCTGTGTGATAGGTGGTGCAGGTTCGGGTGGGTTGGGTCCGAAAGGGGTGTTAATCCAATCCACCATCAGCAGTCATCACATCTGATCACCATTAACTTTAGTGTTGCTGCCTCCTAGTGGATCCATAGACTTTAACTGGTATTTGTGTTCTCATATTCAGGAGGGGTTTCATGCAGTTGTACAGTTTGTGTAGAGTTTAGAGATATCCAGGTTTCAAGGAAAAGACAGCCTTGTGATGGAGATTTCTTTTAGTCTGCAGGTGTCACCTTCAGCCATGAACCGTATGGACCACCGCTCTGCTCTGCACGGCAACATGGGAGAGTTGTCTCTGTTCAGACTGAACCTTCACTGAGAGCAGGTAGATGTTGCATGTGTTTAAATATTACTCATCTGTTCGTGCAGTCAGCTTGGTGCCTACATGTTCTTAAAAAGCACATTGTAATCCGACTAGACATTTTAAGTGCTCATCGTGTGTGTTTGTTTTTCTGTAAAGCTGAATGTCCGCTAAACCCCTAAATTAACAAGTTCTGTGCAACTGATCTACCAGTAGGCAGATCCGTACGCTGCGTTTAGTTCATGTACTGTAGTCTACTGTCCCAGCGCTCTAATATTTAGCTTTACATGTTGTTTTACAGATTATTCGGTAACACCTTTCCACAGGTTGTTGCCGTCACTGGGTTTGTTTTACACTTTAGTGAATGTATAAAGGAGCCTTTGTGGTGTAACGAGGATCTGGGGAATGAGAGGCAGGCGAGGTCAGAAGGGGGTGAAAGGTACAACAGATGGTGCTATGGGAGCTCAGCACTGATGAACAATAGGTAGGGGGGAAAAAACACTTAAAGCACTACAGCCTATACACTATCTTCAGTTTGACTCCACCGCAGCATGATATATGAGACTTAAATATTAAAAGATGGTAAGAAGAGTGGAAAAAATGATCTAAGTTTATCACAGCTGGAAGTTTGAAAAGAGTAAAAAAATGTTCTCTACAACCCAAAAAAGTCATTATCCAGCTTTGGTTCAAGATCTCACTAAATTGCAATTTAACTGTAATAAAAGATAACGTGAAACATGGAAGCAGTTTTTGACAAGCAGTGTATGCTGGAATGTCTGCCTGCTCGTGGCAGATGTTCAGATTTATTGTGAAACTCTTAATGTGATTATTTCTAATTGAAATCAGACTAAGGGTTGTTGCAAAACATGAATAAATAAAAAAAGTAGAAAAGAAATGAAACCAAGAAGAGAATGGTAAGAAATTTCATCTTCTATTTGAAATTTTTTAATACATCAAACTTAAAAAAAAATAAAAAAAACGTTCAGTCACACCTAGACTGACACGGGGCAGTGGTGCAGAGGTTAAAGGTGAGTCTGGAAGATGGTCGGTTCAACTTCCCAGACCGACAACATCAAAATGTAAATGTGGGTGGGGAAAGGTAAAACACCCACCCTGTCAAGTGTGCAGACTAGTACATATATAACTAACCAAAATAGTGCACTTATTAACATATATCAAAAAATTGTTAAAGAAAATGGGAGCTATTAGAGGAAACAGTTATTAGTAAAAACACAGAATAAATGCTTAAATGTCTTTCCATATTGCGTAACTCTGCTCCTTTATTTTCTTTATTTATTTAAACTTTTATTTGACCAGGAATAAAATCCACTGAGATTATTAATCTCTTTTACAAGGATGTCCTTGGATGGATGTTATTCATTTGTCCAGCCCAGTTGGGGGTCCTGTGTGTGTGTGTGTGGGGGGGGGGGGGGGGGGCTGTCTCAGCAGTGAACAGGTCAGGGGTATACCTTAGACATGTCTTCTGAACATTACAGAGACAACACAGAGACACTTGAGCCTAACAGCCCTGAACGCACACACCTGAGGAGTCTCCACCTGACCCGACCTGCATGTTTTCGGGTCTGTGAGAGGAAACCAACCTGGAGAAAACCCTCACGTACACGGGGGAGAACATGCAAACATGCAGAAAGATCACCTGAGTCCTTCTTGTTGTAAGGCGACAGCGCTGCCTGCCACATACCACACTGCTGCCAAGATAGTTCAACAGTTAACAAAATAAGATAACAACAACGCTGCACATGTTGGTGGTGGGCTCGACAGAAGTAGGTTTGAGAAAAGTCGAGGAGGCCAGTAAATAAACTTAGTTTAGTTAAGTTCTAGTTGGTGAAACAAGATTTTTTCATGATTAATTTACATGAAGTTTAAAAGGAAGATATAACAAATATGTAAATGTGATGCTTTTTGAGGAAGATCCTGAGCATCAGGAAACATCTAGGAAGGAAATCCTTCTTACAGGAACGGCTAAACAAAGATAGGAAGAGTGCCTAAAAAACAAACTAACCAACACGTCATGGTGAGATGGATGGACTAGTTTCCTCCTGACTTACTTTCATATTTATTCTGTTTCCTGGTAGTAAGGGTTGTTACGTTGGGGGTTCTTTCTGTGTCCCAAATTACCATTTACCACAAAAAGTGCCGTTAGAATAAACAAACCAATACCTTAATACTTCTAAAATACATTTCAGAAAAGTTTAAAGTGACTCGTTTTTTAGAAATCAAATTTTTTTTTAGTGCAAAACTTAAGCTGATAATAATGTCTTCATTTTACTGTGGTGGAAAAGTGTGAAACAACAGAACGTTACCAGTGAGCTCAGACAAAAACACGCTGCCTTCCTGGAAATATAAACTCTTTTATCAGTTCATTGTTGACTTCAACAATTAGCTCTGGTTTTGCTGTATAGTTTTTCATGTTACTCTTTGTAAGAGTTCAAAACAACATCCTGAAGTATAATTTACTGAGTTCCTAACTTCATGTTTAGGATATTCCTTCACTGATCTGGTTGGTCCTCAAAGGGGTGGCTAACAATACACCATTGTGTTATCGTCAGCCTTTAAACACCGACTAAATGATCGTCTGTCAGCTTTTTCTGCAACTTTTGTGCTCTGTTGATCAGCGGTGGGACAATTCAGAAATGTTGTTTCCTGCAAAAATGCAGCGTTGAATGTATTGCTGATTGATTTTTGCTGAAAGCTGTTGACAAAATTACAACCAGGCTGGAAAGGTCTTATCACTAAATTGTTAATGCGAGTTGAATTTGAACTGCTGATGTTTGCTGAAAACTAAAGCAGAAAAAAGTAGAAATGTAGCAGAAATGAGCAGAATAACTGAAATAGGCAGAGAGGGGGTGAATAAATGACATCAGAAATTAGCCAAGAAAGGTAGCTCCAAAAGCTAAAAAAAGAGATGAAATTTGTAGAATGACACTGAAAAGAGCATAAAATTTGCAACAAAAAAAAAAGAAAGAAAATTGAAAAAAGTTTAATTTCACCAAAAAAAAAAATCAAGCAGAAAAAAAGCTGAATTTAGCTGAAAGAAGCTAAAAAGACACAACAACTTAAAAAAGTTGAAAGGTGCAGAAAGATGCTGAAAGAAGCTGAAATTATCACAAAGAAGCTAAAAAAAAAGCTGAACCAGAACAACAGCTGAAATGAACAGTCAAATGTTTCAAACAGCACAAAGAGGCTGTGAATAGAGCTCCGTTCATTTTCTGTGAGGAAAATATGTCCGACAAAGCTAAATGTTGTAAAAAGTCATAACTGCACACAAACCAAAAGTCTAAAAATTGTGGAATGAGTTATGTGCCGAAAAACAAACAGCAGAAAAAGGATGCGAATAGCGTGAATAATTCAGAAACATTTAGATAATACAGACGATATGATTATATAATTATATTATATAGCCATTTTTATGTTTGCAAACACCAGTAACTCCAGCACTCAGCTTTAGAAATGTACCATTATTCTTCAGGAAGTTTGAAGATCCCAGCAGAGGAAAGTTAGGAGGAGACACCAGCAGGGGGCGCTGTTCTCTTCAACAGTGACAGCTTGTAGCCTTAAGTGCACTCCCCTACAAAAATGCCATAAAGGGAAGAAGCATAATGAGAAAGGAATTTGATAATCCACAGGCCCTGCACATGTGCTGCATTAATGTGCTTCAGATTCATGTTTTCATGACAAAACAAACACAACCAGATGTGGAGCAGAATCTGACTTCACAGCTGCAGGCTCATATTCTTACTGTGCTGTCAGTTGTTTTGTCAACAGGGATGGCCGTCGAAGCATTTCCATAACGTACATATCTGTCTCGGCTTGTGGGAAAAACGGAGGGAGTTAACCTAACGGGGAGAGAAGGATATAAACTGTGTGATTTCTGTTTATTTTCTTTCCGCACTGTGATTACATCTTTGGACTTTCAGGATCTTTAGTAACTTTTTCCAGAGCCTCTCAGGTTTCTGTTTTTTTACCACCCAGCAGCATATTTTCCCTTGCCTATTTTTTCCCCCTTTCAGCGTGACGTGTGAGAGGAGTTCCTGCCCTTGTTTCTCGCAGTTTGGTTTGCAGAGGGCAGGAGAACGAGTCGTGGAAGTGGCGCTCCTCTACGCTGACTCGTCGTGGAGGTGTAAACAAGAGGAGCTGTAAGTGTTTCTGGCCCTTCTCCTTTACTGAGGGCGCAGGGAGCGAAGAGACGGAGAAGCTGAAAGAACGTGACTGTGTTGCCCATGGACAAAGGTGCATGAGAAGGTGCAGTTGAAGAGGAGGAGGAGCAGACTGAGGGGAACTCTCTCAACACGACAGGATGAGGTACCAAGGCAGGGTAAGATCTGTCCCATGATGCTCTTTGTTGTGTTTCCAGTTTCATCCTCTGAAAGGAACCGTTTGTTTCATGCTTTGTCTTGTAAAACAAAGTCAGCGTACAGGCAAAGCAGAATGAGTCACTTTTTTTTTACCCCTGCCCATGATTTGGGTTGGGTTTGGAGGATAAATGTGGGATTTTTCCACTTTAGTCTTTAGCTGCAGGAGCACAGCAGCCTGGGACAGCGTGGAGGGGCAAGCCTTATAAGGAGTGTAATGTGCATGGAGCCTGAAGCCAAGTGTTTCACCTCCTCGCTGGCTGTCACTGCAGAGCTGCACCTACAAACCTGCAGAACTCTCACATGAAGCACAGTCTGTCTGTCAGAGGAGCTCTGCTGCAACAGGCAGCCTAAGGCCCGTCTCTCACAACATGGCTGCAGGTTACTTTGTTTCCTCTTTACATCTGCGGCGTGTAGCTCGTCAGCCAGCTCCACTTGAAAAAGGGTTTTCACTTTCTTTAAGGCGTCAACAAAATGTCATCTTTCAGAGCAAACAGGCTGAATATCACTCATTGCTTAAGGCGGACAGGGGATATTGTTTTGTTTGTGCCTCTTTTAGCAAAATATCTGATGGACTACTGAACAGATTTTAAGGACACTCTTAAAGTAATTATTACATCTACACCTTGTTAAAGCTTGGAGCCGAACCCATTCAAGATGGCTGCCACAGCTGACCTTAGGAAACACAAAAATGGCTTGGATTTAGCCATTATTACAGTTATTGAGCTAACATTTAGCATAGACATAGCTTATAGTAAGCCTTAGTCTATACTCCAAATATTAAATGATTACACAATATCTGTTAAGAAAGCGTTGCTATTATCTATTACAGTCACCTCTGTCCATCTGTTAGTAAAATCTCTTGTATTCAGCAGATGTGCATCAACAACTAATTAACTTGTGAAATCAACCTGATTCAAGGAGGCTGCAGCAGCTAACTGACCTTAGTAAACACAACAAATGGCTACAACTCAGTCAGTTTTACAGACGCTGAGCTGAAGTCGGGTGTGGTAGTAGCTGAGAGTCATGCTCGATACATGCTCTGTGCTAACGTCTCGTGATATCTTGCATGAGATTACACATAATGTTGTTTTGATCAAAATGGCTACAACTCTGACTTTCCTCAAACTGAGATGATCTTACTTCTTATTGACCTTATTTATTATTTAAGGATGCTATTTAACCAGCCGTGTTTTTTTTTTTTTAATAATTATGGCCTTGTACTTTTTATTATTTCATTTTCTGCTACCATAAACAGATGATTTTCTGCAGGGTTTGACTTAACTCTTCTGTCGTGGAGCTCCATTCAGCACAAGCACAGGTGATTTAAACAGTCAGCACATTTGCTTCAAATGTAAAACAAATTACCTTAATTTCCAGACTATAAGCCGCTACTTTTTTCCACATGCTTTGAACACCGTGGCTTATACAATGCTGTGACTAATTTATGGATTTTTATTTTTTTTTGGATGGGCTAACAAGCTTCATGCCACCATAACACTTAGCTGCGTCACACCCAGGCGCTCTCATAGCTGCGCAATACACGTCTCTCTTGTAGGGATAGTGGTCAATTACTTCCTGTTAGACTACTGTATTTTTTTTTATCAGTTGTGTTACAGGCACTGTTCTGAAAAAACCCCAAAAACATTTACTGTATTTGTGCGTGTTACCGGTACGTATCTAATTTTAAGTTAAAAAAATTAAAAATTGTGTAAATATCTCATGGTACAATGTGAACACCTGCGTCTTATAGACAAGTGCGGCGTATTTATGTCAAATTTAAATTTTCTTTTTAAACTTAGCAGGTGCGGCTTATATTCAGGTGCACTCAAAAGTTCAGAAATTACCATATGTAACACTGACTGATACCACTGTCTTTAAATGTCTCATTTCAAGTATGCAAATATTTTTAACTGCTGGCTTCCATTCCAACTTCCATGTTGCAGTGTGACTTCATCCAGGCACAAGAAAGGTTCTTTTCAAAAATTTGGTTGACACGTCACAATCCAGGGACTTTGCATTGACTTCCATTGACTTCCATTGATTTTTCATTCAATTCTATAGCCTAACCCTGATACTTACCCCAAAATATATATATACACATATATATATATATGTGTGTATATATATATATATATATATATATATATATGTATATATATATATATATATATATATGTGGT
>NC_056511.1:37366407-37397924 GCF_014905685.2 Nematolebias whitei
ATATATGTTTCCTCAAATGATTGGGGTGACTGAATATTAATCTATGGTGGTCAAAGCCACCATTGGCCACCCCCTGGTGCCGCCATTGTGCTTGGTGTTGTATAAAACCGCTCCCTCCATTTCTATATTTTGCACCTAAATCATTAAGGTTTACTTGCATTCCCAGTTTAGTTACAGTCCAGAAAAAAAAAAAAAACAACATCTCAAAAGCTACATACATTCAATTTTCAAATCCCTCAGCTTGTTGTCATCAGGAGTGCTCTCAAATAGCTGCACCATACAACTTTAGAAACTTACAGAAACTATACTGAGAAGGGTTTAAGACAGGTTAAACATGGCCATGACAACTCTGGGAGTACTGTAGGAGAAAATTTGTTGTATAGTTTTATTTTGAGCATGTTCAAAATTCAGACAACAGGCCACAAGCCTCTGATGCTCACACAAGGAACCCAAGAACCTCTGTGATTGTTGCAAGACATTTTAGACGCTCCCTCTCAAATGTTGTCCATTAGTCAACAACAGTCACAGCTGTTCTGATTCCTGTATTGATCTGTGCCTACTTTGTTAAAAAATAACTTTTTGTTGGCTGAATGGAATGAGCTCGTGGGCTATACATAGCCCGAGGTCCTCCTTTTGATGATCACTGCTATAAGAGTTTCTCGTCCTAGCCAGTCAAGTGTTGCTTTGAATGAGGGCCTTTCTTTTGGCTGAGTGGTGCAATTCCTGGAACTGAAGTAATTTAGTCAAACTTATGACTCAGAATTAAGAGGTTAAAGAAAGCAACGTGCTGTTCTGTTTTTGAGTTGCTGGAGGAACAAGAATTCTGTTGTTCCAGAGTTCATCACTGAACAGAATGGTCAGACTTTATGTACACCTCACGCATGCTGTCATTACAGCAGCTATACTGCACCGCTCATCCATGGGAAAGATCTCAGTAAAACGAGCAGTACGCCGATGATCACCCGTCGCTGAGGGATTTGAGTAGTGAATGTTTGTAGTTTTCAAGATGAGTGTTTTTCTGGACTGGAATTGAACAGGGAATACAAGTAAACCTAAACCTGTTTTTGATGCAAAATGTTCAAGTGGGGAAGAGATACACTTTGGAAAAGAAAAGAGGCATGTTTTTTTTTTTGTTTGTTTGTTTGTTTGTTTGCTTATCTGAGGCAGCATGATGGATCCTGGTGATCCGTCCTGGGAGCAATGTTATTTACCACCAGGCACAATGGTGGAGCCAAGGGGTGGCCAATGGTGGTCGTGCCCACCATAGATTAATCTTCAGCCACCTCGATCATTTGAGGAAACTATAACTTTAGGCAATATACAAACTAGATAACATAGTTCCTTCAAATGATCGGATGGTTTGCATAAATATATGGCAGTGACCATTTTGGATTTTGATGTAGCTACGCAATTTTTGATAGTAACCTTTCTTTTACATAGATGCAGCCACACACCAAAATCGTTTTTTAAGTTATCCGACTCACAAGATGGACGAACAAAAGGTATTTGTAATTCCCGACTTCGCCGATGGAGAACACAAACAATGTGATGCTTCGTCACGGTGCTCGTTGTTCTCTGGACTTATTGAACCAAACACCAGCTTTAAACATTCTTGTGCTAATCTGCTCAAGATAATTTAATGAAACTTTATACACATGTATCATCACTAGGCAGAGTGTTGTATACACATTTTTTTCGCCCTAGCTTCATGGTCAAGGTCACAAATCAAGGTCAAATGTTACATAAGTTCTTTGCTTGCCCAGATCATTGCTATTGATTGATATATTGCTGAACAGTTTGTTGACAGGCATTTAATGTGTCAACGTATTATGACCTTGGTCTAAAAGTCTGCCATTAAAAGCAGCAGGTGATATGCATTTCTCTAATAAATGCTCAGTCTTTAAGTCCTTTAGGATGACAAACCGTCAGAGATAATTAGAAAAGCTGAGATCGGCCTCACCCACCGCACTAACAGCAGAGTAAGAATATTTTTCCTCACATGGGTGTCACCGCCTTGAAGACCCACCCTGCGACTTGAACATTCCTTGCATGTATCCTCTGGAAAACTCGGACGCTGAGCTGTATTTACTATCTGTAGGAAGCCCACCTGTGAGTGGAGAACAATGCTGTGGAGGTGAAAGGGGGCGGGGGGGTCTGTGGTGGAAGTGTTTGCCGACTTTCCTCTCCTCTTGGCTCCTTTCCACTGTTGTCCTCCTGTTTTTTTTCCCACATAGAAACTTCAGAGATAATGACCTTTTAGCAGCTTTAGGCAGCCTAATGAGCCCCCTGAGAGACTCTTACATTCAAGGAAAACAGAAGCCCCGTGGACGGCTGGCCCCTTTGTTCCAGTTTTTTCATTAGATATGAATCAGAGGGTCTGACTGAGCCTTTGATTCTGGACGTGGAGTCCTCTTGGTTTGGTCGACGTGTGGTGGACCGAGTCTGGATAATTTTCATCAGTAAGTGTGAGTGCTGGGGTTTAATCTCTTTGTATGTGTGTGTCTGTGTGTGTGCTATCTTGTCCTGTTTACTGTCATGGTGTGGTTGATATGTACACATATTTTCATAGTACTCTTGTCTGGAGATACCAAAGTGTTTGTACTGTACATGAACGATCACCATCACATAAACAGTTTATTCTGTTTGTCTTCTGCTTCCTTGAACGTCTCTGTTGTTTAATCTTGGCGAGGTGGGTCTGTACCTACTCCGTGTTTCTGCAGCCTGTTTTTAAAGTCTTCTTGAAATACCTCTTGTCTCTGCATAAATTAGAGTTACTGTGTAAAATGTCATTTGGTAAGTTTTCTAACCCTGAGCACCAGATGTCAGTTGGGTGAATGTTGATGAAATGAGGCCCTTTTTGCCCTCTGCTGCCGATGTGACGTTACTACATGTGATGAACACATCAGTTATTATTTAAAGGAATGCATGTCGCCCATTCTGATGACTCTGATCATTATATGTTCAGAAAGAGATGGAGTTGTAGGCATTTTGGTCAAACTTTAAAAAACTATTTGCAATCGCATGCTCGGAGCAGCCCTGTGATGGACTTGTGACCTGTCCAGGGTGTATCCCGCCCCTCGCACAGTGATTGCTGGACATGGGCACCGGCGACCCCCTTGACCCAAAATGGAAGAAGCGGGTGAAAGATAATGGATGAATGGATGCTCAATTAGCATGGATTATGATTAGCTGTGGCGGCTATCTTGAATGGGGTCTACTCTACAAATAAATCACTTGCTTGTGTATATCTAATGATTAGTTCCTTAAAATTCTTATTTGAATCTATTCTGTGTTTCATAAGATATTTTGCTAACAGACAGACATGGACTAAACATTATTACCCTCTGGCAGCAGACGATGAAGAAAATAAAAGTCAGTGTTGCCCTTTAGTTTTTAAAAGTGCATCATTTTATAAATACAGAACAATTTTCACACTGATTCCTATTTACAGCGTTCAGTAATGGAAATCCTGCTTCTCCTTTCCTTGCAGGAGGTGGATGTTGAGGGTCGTGTGCGCTTGGTGATGGAGAGCGCTCTGACCGCCCGCGACAGAGTCGGGGTGCAGGACTTTGTCCTGCTGGAGAACTACAACAGTGAAGCAGCTTTCATCGAGAACCTGAGGCGACGCTTCAGAGAGAACCTCGTCTATGTAAATAAAGCCGAGCCGCCCGCCGTGTGTTTGACAGCAGTCTGTGTTCCGAGGTGCAGTTCTGACCGCGTGTCTGCTCTGATGTTCTGCTGCAGACGTACATCGGCTCGGTTCTGGTGTCGGTGAACCCGTACAAAGAGCTAGAGATTTACTCCAAGCAGCAGATGGAGCGGTACAGAGGGGTCAGCTTCTACGAAATATCGCCTCACATGTGAGTCAACATGGGATCTCTCTCTCTCTCTCTCACACACACACACACACACACACACACACACACACACACACACACACACACACACACACACACACACCCCCTTCACTTATCATTTTGCTTTTATAACAGCTCTGTCCAAAGTGTGGCCCGGGGGCCATTTGAGGCCCTTGGAGTGATTTTGCGTGGCCCTGGTTTAAGATGTTGATGCAGGCCTTCAGCCAAATTGTTAGTGATACTTTTTTTGGTATTTTGTATTTATTTATTTATTTATTTATTGGTTAAACAGCAAACCAGATTAAATAAAATTTTCTGAAAATGAGCAACATTAAATCCAAAACAAACCTTTGGCTATATTTAATCCTGTATATATTTTTTTCCATTTAAACGTGCCAAGTATCAGAAACTTTTCCTGACCTCTACCAAAAAGTAGACTTTTAGATACCGGTAATCATTTATGGCACTTGGGTTCAATCCCCATTTGGACCTGGGGTCTTTCTGTGTGGAGTTTGCATGTTCTTCTCGTGCATGCGCGGGTTTTCTCTGAGTACTCCAGTTTCCTCCCACAGACCAAAAACATGCATGTTAGGCTGCCTTCAGGTCAAGGCCTCCCTTGCAAAAGAGATCTGTGATCTCAATGGGATTTGCCTGGTTAAATAAAGGTTAATACATAAATAACATTTAAGTTATTTATTAAGTTAGTAAGCATTTAAGAGTTATTATATATTATATATATTATATTATAGAGGGGGAAAAGCTTCATTTTCATAAAGAGCCTGTTTGGATTGGACAGCTTTTTCCCTTAATAAATGAAACTGTTGTTTAAAAACTGCATTTTATATTTTACTCAGATTACTTTTGTCTGATCTTAACATTTGTTTGATGATCTGAAACATGCAAGTATGACCAAAACACAGTTAAAATAAGTTAAAAATATCTGTTAGGAGACCAGTCCATTTTCACATTATGTTTAAATCAAAGTTTACACTAATCATAAAAGTCTGTCGTGTTTTAGATTTGGGACGCTGCGTGAAGATAATACTCATTGCAAGTTATAAATCCAGCAGTTTTCTAGCTGTATTGGTGTGCAGTTCTGAAACGCGGGTACGCACTCAGTGTAAACAAATCATTTTATCTGCATACTTTACTCAACAATTCAAATACTTACAAATACTTCAAAATGTCTTACTTCTCAGATCCAAATGGCTCTTCTGTAGGTAAACAAGCACACGTGCTAGTTAGCATTTGGTTACAAATTTTGCCAACAATTTTTTTTTTTAAGGAAAATGAACAGAAACCATATTTAAAAATAAATAATCTATTTTTGGTCTATCGCAGTTTAAAACCTAATGTTACTTTGCTTCGAAGCATAAAAAGTGTAAACAGTAGTGCTCTTTGAAGGAGTGCTAACGCTCCCTGCCTCCAGAACCAGAATCAGGTTTATTCCCACACAAAGAATTTGTTCTGGTGAGTTTGTGCAGGAGGCTCACAACAAAATAAACCCACAAAAACAACTGTTACACACACGTACCACTAGTTAGAAATACACAAATATGCATAAAATATGTACAAACTGCAAAGCATGAAGAAGTGTAAGAGTAAAATAAAAATGTTTAAAGTATGAAATGTGCAGATGTAGGAAATTTCAAAGTAAAATTGTAAATGATGTGAAAAAAGACATTTGAAAGTCTGATTGCAGGTTTTTCTTTTTTGTGTGGTTGTGTTGGTTTGATGAGAACAGAGCGTGCCCTTCAGAAGACTGACGAAAAAACTATTTTTGTGATCTCCTGATGCATGCTCAATAATCCAGGTAGAAAAATCCAAAAAAGTTCAATCTGGTCCTCTGGACATTCAAAAAAACAAAAAACAAAACAAAGCAAAAAAATATAGATGTTTCGTCTCTCATCCGAGAGACTTCCTCAGTCTGAGGTGCTGTATTCAGCTCAGTCTCTCTATTTTTGTGATGCGAGGTGGTTCTGGGGGATAACAGCCTCAGTTTAGAGGTGGATGTTTCTAGAGGTTTATTTCTGGGTGGGAGGGGTCGATGGGTCTTCTGGCCCACCTCAGTGTACAGGAGGTGTGTAGATTCTGGATTTCTAGACAATTTGTTTTTCTAACTTAGCTTTTAGCCACTGTTCTGCTGATTTCAGCGTTTAGCTACAGTTTAGCAAAAGTTAGCTTTTAGCTACTGTTGGGCTCATTCTTTCTTTTAGCTTCCGCTTGCACCTATTAGATTCTGCTTTACTATTTTAGCTTCTTTTCTGCCCCTTTTACCTTCTGTCCTCTGTTTAGCTCATGTTTTGCTTACCATATTTTTCGCTCTATAAGCCACGTTTTGTTGCATAATTTACACCCCCTGCGAAGCCACAAATTTATGGATTTTTTTCTCATGTTTATCAACCAATTTTTGGCTGAGATATGACTCTTTTCATTCATTCCGACTTAAAATATTGAACACTACCATTTTCAGCCGCTAGATAGCAGCAGAGTAGTATGGCATGCTGTTGTGTCATGTAATAGGTAAAAGTGGCTATTAATGACACAGTCAGCTTGCCATAGACTGCCACCTTCGTCCAGCTCGCCTGGAGCAACTGTCAAATCAGCTTCATTTCGCTGCTCCGCCCTGGCAAAAGGAAGCTGATTCGACTGTCATAGTGCATTTATTAAGTAAAAGTTCAACTGAGACACACCTTTACTATAAAGTCAAGCAAACAAATTATTTGTAGGTGGTTATCTTGGTAAATTCTTGTTAAAGTCCTCCCGTGCACGCTCCCGTAGCTGCCATTTGGCAGCCAATCTATTTTTGGCACAACACTGGCCCACATTTCTGGGTTGTCAGTGGTGACGCATAATAGATTCGACGGATATGGCTAATCAACTTATTTATGCATTTGTCCACTTTATTAGACATATTTGGACTGATGCGACTTGTGTGACAGTGCAACGTATACGGTGGAAAATACGGTATTTAAGTTTCTGTTAGGCTATTTTTAGCCTCTTTTATGCTTCTTTTAGCTTCTGTTTTTTTCTTTTTGCTTCTGTTCTGCTTCTTTCAGCTTTTGTTCTGCTGTTTTTAGTTTGCTTTGTTTCCGTTTTCGTCTTTCGTTCCTCTTTAAATTCTGTTTTGCTAAAAAATTTTCTGTTTTGCCCCTTTTACCATCTGTCCTCTGTTTAGCTCATGTTTTGCTTATTTGAATCTGTCATGCTATTTTTTAGCCTGTTGTCTGCTCCTTTTGCTTCTGTTCTTCTTCTGAAGTTCTTCTTCTGAAGCTTCTGAAGTGCTCTTTTCAGTTTCTATTTTGTTTCCTTTTGCTCCTTTTGTTCTTCTGTTTTGCTCAATTTTTCTTCCATTTTGCTCTTTTTAGCTTCTGTTCTTGTTTTAAGTTTAAAACTTCTGCTTCAGCTTTTTCATCAAATTTCAGCTGTGTCGTTCAACGCTCAGCATTATATCTCTAGCTATATTTATTTTTCATTAGTTGAACTCCTTTTGACCATAATACTGTCCTTACAGAAAGTCATATTTGTCACTTAATTATTATTATTTATTTACTTATTTGTCACATGCTGCTGTTGTTCGGCGTATTGTTACTACTACTTAGTGTATTCTTAGTTTTAGCGTTTTTCTTAGTTCATATATTAGATCTTATATTACTGTTTTTCTTTTACAATTTATACTTTTGTTGGATTTAATTGAGACCCTGTGTACACAATTCCGTTCCACCACAAGTACCACATATGATGAGAATAAAGAACCTTGACTTGACTTGACTAAAAGTTTCTTTACAGTCACTGGTGGTTTTTTTTCCTCATCTGTACATTTTGTCACTAATTATTATTATTATTATTATTATTTATTTTATTTTTTTGCCTTTTTCTCCAGCTACGCCATCTCAGACAACACATACCGGGCCATGAAGACAGAGAGGAAGGACCAGTGTATCCTTATATCTGGTGAGAGTGGAGCAGGTAAAACCGAGGCCTCCAAGAAGATCCTCCTGTACTACGCTGTCACCTGCCCCACCAACAGCCACGTGGAGACCCTCGGTGATCGCCTCCTGCAGTCCAACCCGGTCCTGGAGGTATGAACACATCACCACCTGACTGATCTGAGCTACGTAGGAAGGCTTAGAGCTCAACTGGATGTTATATCTTTGTGTACAGGCGTTCGGTAACGCCAAAACGCTGAGGAACGACAACTCCAGTCGCTTTGGAAAGTACATGGACATCCAGTTTGACTTTAAGGTGAATATTTTATCATTCGTCGACGTGAAAGCTGCTCCTCAGACACAGAAACGAATGCCGAAGCCATGGTTTTAACCTCTTTAAGGGAGCACCAATAGGAGGCCACATCCTGAACTACCTGCTGGAGAAGTCCCGAGTCGTGCACCAGAACCACGGAGAAAGAAACTTCCACATCTTCTATCAGCTCCTCGATGGAGGTGACGCCGACCTGCTCAACACGCTGAACCTGGAGAGAAACCCTCAGAACTACCGCTACCTGGTCAAAGTACTGAGGGTGGGGGGCACATTGACGGATTACTGGGTTTTCAATGGAGGACAAACCGTTTTTATTTTTTCTGCAGGGTAACTGTCCCAGAGTCAGCTCCATAAGTGACAAGAATAACTGGAAAGTTGTGACGAAGGCGCTGGGTGTGATCGGCTTCAGCGCAGAAGAAGTTCAGGTAAAGAGTCTCATGGTTATTTCCTGTTTACAGTTTCCTCTGAATTTTTTTTGTTTGTTTGTTTGTTTGTTTTGTTGTTTTCAGGTATTTGTACCATTTAAGTGTCAAATTATTCGGCATGTTCAGAACATTACAGCTCTGACATTAGTTTTTCGTCTTTATATTTTTCACAGTTTTTAAAAATGACCTTTGAAGTACCAGTAAATGTGGAAGTCATCAAATTTTTGAAAAGACAGTTCCATCTAAAATGCATTTTAGGATACTTGTTTCATTATTTTTTGTTTGTTTTTAGCTGGTAATTTGATCATTTCAACTTTTTACTTTTGTTCTACTAATTTTACCTTTTTGCAACTGTTTTGCTAATATTTGCTCATGCTGTTTTGCTGGTTGCAGCTTTTAGCAACTGTTTTGCTAATATTTGCTCATGCTGTTTTGCTGGTTGCAGCTTTTAGCAACTGTTCTGCTAATTTTAGCTTTTTTTGGACTGTTCCGCTAATTTTACCTTCTGTTTCGCTAATTTTAGTTTATAGCTACTGTTTTGCTCAGTTTAGTTTTATGCTTCTGTTCTTCTAATTTTTTTATTTTTATCTGCTGTTTTGCTGGTTGTAGCTTTTAGCTAATGTTCAGGTTATTTTAGGATGTTGTTATTGTTCTGCTAATTTTAGCTCTTAGCTGCTGTTTAGCTAATTTTAGTATAGTGCAGCTGTTTTGCTGGTTGTAGATTTTAGCTACTGTTCTGCTCATGTGAGGGTTTTGCTCCTGTTTTGCTAATTTTATTATAATGCAGCTGTTCTGCTGGTTGCAGTTTTTAGCTACAGTTCTGCTCATTTAAGTTTTGGTTTAGCTAATTATACCTTTCATTCTGATTATTTTAACTTAAAAAAAAATCCATTTAGCTGCTTTAACACTTTTCAGCAGTCATTTAGCTCTTAGGATTCTCTAGTTTTCTTAGAATTTCAGTTATTTTGCATCCATTTTAAAATGTTTATCCTCAGGGTTACTTTCAGCTGTTTTTTTGTTCTTGTGTCTGACTTCAGATGTTGCTGAACATCATTGCCAGTGTTCTCCATCTGGGTAACACTCTCTTTGGGGAAGGGGAAGAAGGAGAAACTTACATCACCACTGAGACCCAGCTATCCTGCCTTGCTAAGGTCAGAGCCGTCCCACCGGTCTTACTGAAAGCTCAAATATGCACAAAACCCACGGCGCTGAGAGCACACGTGTTGTTGTTTTGCAGCTGCTGAGCGTGGATGGCTCAGCGCTGAAGGAGGCACTCACTCATAAGAAACTGACAGCTAAAGGAGATGAGGTACCTCAGTCCCCGACCCCTCCTGTTTTTACCTCATTGGTGCCTTGCTGATTGATTTCCCTGTATGTCTCTTTCTGTTTTTGTGGATTGCAGATGATCAGCCCGCTAACTTTTGAGCAGGCAGTGTCGGCTCGGGATGCTTTAGCCAAGGCTGTGTATGGTCGGACCTTCAACTGGTTGGTGGAGAAGATCAATCAGTCACTTGCTGTAAAGGTACAGTAAAAGGAGCTCGAACAACGATTCAATAACAGTATGTTTTGGAGTGCCGGCTGTATTTCTGTACCACGTCATGAAGCAAAAAGGGAGAATTGGAAATACGTTCCGTCCATAAATACATATTGTGGGCATATTAACTTGAATAATAAGTGAGGTACTGACTTCTGGTGTGTGGCTACATGTAGGCACAAGAACAATACCTTTCCAAAATTGGGTTGCCACGTAAAAACTGAAGATTACCTTATGTATACCTTATGTAAACTTTCTCAGCTGGATAACTTGAAACGTAAGCAACATGC
Organism: Nematolebias whitei; assembly: GCF_014905685.2. Taxonomy (NCBI): domain Eukaryota; kingdom Metazoa; phylum Chordata; class Actinopteri; order Cyprinodontiformes; family Rivulidae; genus Nematolebias; species Nematolebias whitei. The sequence continues at coordinate 37,376,774 of NC_056511.1, forward strand.
TGACTTCCATTTTGGTGTATCTACATCAAGGCATAAGAAAGGTCTTTATTGAAAATTGAGTTCAATCCAGAAAAACACTCACCTCAAAAGCTACAAACATTCACTACTGAAATCCCTCAGCGATGGGAGACATTGGTGTAGTGCTTATAGCACTAAAGTGTGCTTTGTATTTGCAGGATGAAATCTATCACAGCAGCAAAGGCTCATCCGTCATTGGACTTCTAGACATCTACGGGTTTGAGGTCCTGCAGCACAACAGGTATGACTTGTATTCATCTCCCCTTTCTCCTTCATCCTATTCTTCTAACTTCTTGTATTTCTGCCTCCAGTTTTGAGCAGTTCTGCATCAATTACTGCAACGAGAAGCTCCAGCAGCTGTTCATTGAGCTCACGCTCCGATCTGAGCAGGAGGAGTATGAGACAGAGGGGATTGCTGTGAGCTTTTTTATTTTTTAATTTAATTATTTTAGTTTAGGAATCAAAACAAATGACTTTGTCAAGTTTGATAATGTTTGTATCTCCATGGCAACACATATTGCTGTCCTTAAAATGTAGTGGGAGCCAGTGCAATACTTTGACAACAAGATCATTTGTGACTTGATAGAGGAGAAGCACAAAGGCATCATCGCCATTCTGGTGGGTGTAACATCTGGCAGTGTGTCATGATGATCTTTTTTTTTTATCTCTTACGGTTTAAGTACTGTATGTTTTTCAGAACGAGGAGGGGCTGAGACCCGGAGAGACTTGCGACACCTCATTTTTGGAGAAATTGGAAGACACAGTGGGCGGTCATCCCCATTTTATCACGTAAGAATAAATTTGGTATTGTATGGTATGGTATTTCCTCTTCTCTCCCCATTGCAGAGCGAAGAGGGGGAATGGGAAATTCTGTCCGTCTATCCATCTGTTCGTCCATTCATTCATGTTGTGAGCATGATAACTCAAAAAATAAGTGAGATTCCCGTTTCATATTTGGTGTGTGGCTTCATTTAGACGTAAGAAAGTTTCCTTTTGAAAGTTGGGTTGCTACATCCAAGATGGCCACCACCATAGGTATGCCATGTAAACCGGCCACCCCTATTATTTGAGGGAACTACCATAATTGACTCAATGTCTTGTCTAGTATGGATGCTTTCTGTGCCTAGGGACTGTGAAACAAAGTGCCCCTTGGGGAGAATAAAGATTCTTGAACTTGAATAATTTCCATAATTTCCAGACTATAAGCCGCTACTTTTTTCACACACTTTGCAGCTTATTCAATGCTGCAGCAAAATTATTTTTTTATTTTGTTTGTTTGTTTTTTACCAGCCGTGTTACAGGCATTGTTCAGAAAAAAAAATTTACTGGACGTATTTGTGTATGTTACTAGTAGGTATTTAATTAAAAGTTTTTTAAAAATATTTCTGTATAAATATCTCATGTTACAACATGGACGCCCGCAGCTTATAGACAAGTGAGGCCTATATATGTACTAATTTTTTTACATTTTTTAATTTAGTGGGCGCAGCTTATATTCGGGTGTGCTCAATAGTCTGGAAATTACAATATGTTATTATTTTTAGTTTTTACATTGCTTAAAAGTATACTGTAGTTTCCTCAAATGATGGAGTGGCTGAAGATTAATTTATGATAGCCAAGGCCACCATCGGCCACCCCCTGGCTCCACCACTGCACCTGGTGGATAAAATTGCTCTGTTCACGTGCCAGGATCTGTCACTGCCTCGGACAAGCAAAATTAAACAATAGCAAAAAAACATTAAGGTTTACTTACGTTCCCTGTTTAATACCTATCCAGAAAACACTCCTCTCGAAAACTACGAACTACACTAACCCAATCCCTCAGTGATGGGGGCCACTTGTGTACGTCTTGTTATTCTAACAAATTACTAACTAATTCCTTAGATAGAAAACTTTACTAATTGGCTTTTATGTATGTGAATGTTTCTGTAAAGTGCCCTGAGACAACTTTGTTGTGATTTGGCGCTATATAAATAAACTGAATTGAATTGAATTGAAAGAAGGCATTACACACGGAGTACTCCAAGGCTCAATTCTTATTCAGTTTTCATTTAGAAACATTTGAAAATCATTTAACATGTTTACTGTCTATAGTCAGGGGGGAAAATAAAGTCCACCATCTTTCAAGACCTGGTTTCCAGGTTCATTAAGAACTGATTTGGTCCTTACTAGGTTCTAAAATTATTAAAATGTACAAAAACATACCACAGATTCAACCATGTTGTTGTTTATAAAAATAAAATAAAATAGAACCTAAATAGAAACTATAAAAACCCACAACACTACAGGCCTCACTTAGCAGGTTAAAGGTTCTGGTTCACGACAGGACAACTAGAAAGAAAGACTGAACATTTATGACACGTTTGAAAGGGTTGCCAGGAGAAAGTGTCTTCTCTCCAAGAGGAACATGGAAGCACAACTTGAATTTATAACTTTTAGTGTGAATGAACACCAAGCCTTCTGAAGCCATGTTCTTTGGACTGATGAGACCAGAGCAGAGATGTTTACCCATATGCATGCATGCACAGACAGGCAGGTCTTCAGAGAATCTGCTGAAAATGATGGAGAGCTAGACCTGGAGGAATACACATCCTCAGTCCTGGGGTACATTAGCAAATGTGCTGATGACATCACCACCATCAGCTATGTTAAGAGCTACCCGAACAGGAAACCTTGGCTGAATGCAAAGGTTTGCACCCTGCTAGAAGCCAGGAACACTGCCTTCAGGTTTAGAAACTCACAGGAGCTGAGAAGGACAAGGAAAGAGCTGGTTGCTGGTAGGGCCAAAATCATATGCACAGAAGATCCGGGGTCAGTTCACCTCACAAGACCAATGGAGCATGTGGAGGGGCATTACGTGTATAAAAGATTATAAGGGCAGAGGTGCACAATGCCCTAGAGACCCATCACTGCCTGATGCCCTCAACAAGTTCTACGCATGCTTTGAAGACCCGAACAGACCACCCAGCACCAGACTCACCTCACCACCGGATGAAGAGCATCTCAGCGTGACCTCACCAGAAGTAAGGAATACTTTCAGGAGGATTAATCCTCACAAGGCAACTGGCCCAGACAACATCCCTGGGAAGGTGCTGAAAGACTGTGCCGATCAGCTCTGCGAGGTGCTGGCTGATAACTTTAACTCCTCCCTCACCCTGGCAACAGTTCCCACCTGCCTGAAGACCGCCACCATCATAATAATAATAATAATAATGTCATCACAATGTCAGCACTGTATGTTTCCATACAATGGCGAAATTAGTCTCTGCATTTAACCCATCCACCACCAGGTGGTGCAGTGGGCAGCTATTGAAAGCGCCCGGGGGACATTTTGGGGGTGAGGCATGCTGCCCAGAGACGCCACGTGATGTGCAGTGACTGGGGATCGAACCTGGGACTTTCGGGTCCCAAGCCGGCTGTCCTGCCTCTACACCATCTCGGCCCCCATCATCCCAGTCCCAAAGAGCTCTACAGTGACTGGTCTGAATGACTACCGGCCAGTGGCCCTCACCCCGATAGTCCCTAAATGCTTTGAAAAACTGGTCATGACTCACATCAAAACAACCATCAACATCAATGAGGACCCTCATCAGTATGCGTACCGTGAGAATCAATCAAAAGAAGACACCATCTCCTCTGTGGTCCACACTGCTCTCACCCACATGGAGCAGAAGGACTCCTACATCCGTATGCTCTTTGTGGACTTCACATCCTCCTTCAGTACCATGATCCCACAAACCCTGATGGACAAACTAGTCACACTAGGACTTGGGTCCTTGACTTCTTAACAAACAGACCACAGTCAGTGAGGATCAACAACTTCTCCTCCTCCACCATAACCGTCAGCACTGGCTCCCCTCAGGAAAGTGTGCTGAGCCCTCTCCTGTTTATTCTGCTCACATATGATTGTGCAGCTACCCATTCAGGCTGTCATATTGTAAAGTTTGCAGCTGATACAGCGGTGGTGGGATGCATCACAAATAACGATGAGTCCAGCTACAAGCAAGAGGTGGAACACCTGGAGAGCTGGTGCAAAGAGAATAACCTTCACATCAATGTGAAGAAGATGAAGGAGATGATTGTGGACTTCAGAAGGAATAAACACACCTACCTCCCCCCCCCCCCCCCCCCCTGAACATAAGAGGATCTGCAGTGGAAGTGGTCTCCAGTTACAAGTACTTGGGTGTGCACCTAAATGACAACCTCAGCTGGGGCAACACCACCACCAGCCTGATCAAGAAAGCTCATCAGAGACTCTACTTCCTCAGACGGCTGAGACGAGCTGGACTGAGGAGCTCAGTCCTCACCTCCTTCTACAGGTGTGCAGTGGAGAGCATCCTGTGCTCCAGCATCAACATGTGGCATGGAGGCTGCACAGCTGCAGAAAGAAAAGCTTTGCAGAGAGTAGTGAAGGCTGCACAGAAGTCTGTTGGAGTCAGTCTCCCCACCATCACAAACATTTACACCTCCAGATTAGGGGTTGAACGAGTATATAACTTTTAAACTCGACATTAACATAATAAAACCCGAGTAGAACTTGAGTATATGATGACGTCATAGATCTCAAGATACATAAATAAATAAATAAAACCGCAAAAAAAGGTAATTATTTACAAAAAAAAAAAGACCAACAAAACATTGGGAGCGTATATTATGCTCCTACCATTTATCATACTGCAAATAAGTCACAGGAAAAACTAAACTATTAGTTATTATTATTAAACTGCAAATGTGAAGAAACGTGCAGCACGTCAAAAACGAAACTTAACCGAAACTGGTTCGGTGGATTGGACCCGGTGTGACACCATACTTTGTGACCTGCAACAGTGCAACACCGCCCCCTACGGTCATACGGTGGTCACATAACATGACGTCACTACGGTTACTCGATGTTAAATTTTTAACCTCGATAGAGGTCCTAGCAATCGATGTGTAGATTACTCGAGTACTCTGTTAATGCCCTACTCCAGATGCAGGAAGAGGACCACCTGCATCATGAAGGATCCCACTCGCCCAGCACACACACTTTTTGCCCCACTCCTCTCAGGAAGGAGGTTAAGGAGCATTAAGTGTAGAACCACTAGACTGAGGAACAGCTTCTACCCTGAGGCTGTTAGACTCATGAATCTCTAACTAGAATAATCACTGTGAAAATAAAAATCACACGTTGCTGTTGATTTATTTCATGCTGATGTGTTCATTCGTGCTCATCTGCTCACACAGACTCATGTTCGTGCTGCTGTTTGGCGTATTGTTTTTGTACTACTAGTGCTTAGTGTATTTTTTGTTAACATTTTTCTTAGTTCATATCTTAGACCTTATTACTGTTTTTCTTTTACATTTTATACTTTTCTTGGATGTAACTGGGACCCTGTGTACACAATTTAATTCCACCACATGTACAACATGTGGTGTGTATGACAAATAAAGAGCCTCTGACTCTGATAATCCACAGAGTAATGTTTGGTAAAAATCAATCAGCAAATCAGCACAAATGTCTCGTAGTGACTGTCAAGCACGGTGGCAGAGTGGTGATGGTTTGGGCTTGTTTTGCAGCCACAGGACCTGGACACATTGCAGTCATTGTGTCAACCATGAACTCCTATGTAGGCTAAAGTTTGTCTGACAACTGAAACTTGGATCAATCTGGGTCATGAAACAGGACTTTGATCCCAAACACAGCAGCACATCTGCAGCAGAATGGCTGAAAAATAAAATAATCGTGTTGCAGTGATCCGGTCAAAGTCCAGACCTGAGCCTGACTGAAATGCTTGAAGAACAATAAAGTCTGCAAACGTCGATGAACTGAAACGTTAAGAGAAATGGGTCAAAACCATTTGATTCACTGATTCAGAAAACAACTACAGTATGTCGTGTTATTTTACTACAGGTGGTTCAACAAGCTGCTGAACCATGAGAACACTCAGCTTTTCCATTTTGCTTTCATCTTGCTTTAATAAAGAACAAACTGGAGGAATCTGTTGTGCGTTTTTGTTCGCCTGTGGTTAGATTTTAATCATTTTAAAGGCTGGTAAAGACCAGATTATTATACGCCTATCGAAAGGAGCGCCTATTACGGTATTGTCTCCGTTTGACGATCAATTTTCTCTTATCCCGCCCAAAACTTCTGATCTGCTCAAAATAATTTAACAACACTTCATGAATGTTGCACTAGATGGAGTGCTGTGTATAATTGTCATCACCCCTGCTCCAAACCCAAGGTCACAAATCAAGGTCAAGTTTGCTTGTCCGAACTATTGCTATAGATTGCTGTATTATCATCTGTCAACGGGTGTATACAGTACTCTTGTTTTTATTATGCTCAGAAATATAACTTTATGACCTCACATTTCTTCCTTTATGCTTGTCATCCAATTTATTTTATTTTATTTGTTTATTTTTGCTGTGTTTATTTTACTGGGAATCATTGTGTTGCTTTATTCATGAAATTATTCCTAGCTGGACTCATCTGAAGTTTTATTTCCAGTCTATGTTTTTAAAGCACGTCTGATCCAGTATATGTTTGTGTTTCAGGCACAAGTTAGCAAACGGAAAAACCCGCAGAATAATGAGCAGGGAGGAGTTCAGGCTGCTGCATTATGCAGGAGAGGTCAACTACAACGTTAACGGTAAGCTGCCATCTTCTGCATCAGTCATTTCAACAGTTCTGATTATATTAACCAGACGTTACAACTTGTTTGAAGACAACCTTTTGTCTCTCATTCAGGTTTCCTGGACAAGAACAATGATTTACTGAACAGGAACCTGAAGGAGGTCAGATTCATGAAAGAAAATTAACTTTATAGCTACTTTTAAAATGCCTCCTGAGGTTGGGCGTGCCCTTGTTCACTCGAGGTTTTGTGGTTTGGTTTGCATTCAGGTCATGTGCCAGTCGGACAACCAGATCCTGAGTTACTGCTTCCGCAGAGAGGAAGTAATCGACCAGAAACGTCCAGAGATGGTGGGAACTATTCTCTCGCTGCCTCAACATTTTAGTAGAAATCACTTTCGGCTCATACTGAATCAGCTGTTCCTGCTGCTTGCACTTCAACGTTCCTGCAGAGTCATGTTGTGTTCATCCTTTAGGCTGCGTCTCAGTTCAAGAACAGCCTGATGAAACTAAAGGAGATCCTCATGTCCAAAGAACCGTCCTACGTACGCTGTATCAAACCCAACGACGCCAAACAGCCAGGTACATTTTATATTTGAACCTCCCACCTCAGTCCTAATGTCTCGTTCAGCACGTTCTCTGCTGGCTCCTTCATGGGGAGCGTTGTGCTGCAGACATGAGCACTGAAGTGAGAGTTCCTCCCTCATGTAGGCGCTGAGGCTCAGTTCTTGTGTTGAAATGACAGGGCTTGGTACTGCAATGATGTGTTAAGAAACAGAACTGGGTTTGTAACTGGGTTCCTCTGCAGTCTGGAAAAGTCTGGAGTTTGTGTGTTCTCAGGGTCTGGATAAGTACTGATTAAAGAAATCAGGGTATGAAAAATATTGGTGTTTCCAGATTTTAAACACCTCCCATGTGCTGTGGTAGCTCAGTGGTTAAGTGCAACAGTCTTGTAATCCTGGGGCTGCCGGTTTGAGCCCAGGTTGCGTCAGGAAGAGAATCGGGTGGAAAGCGGTTGCCAAGTCTTTCATGAGACTGTGGCAACCCCTGAGGAGAGAGCAGATGAAAAGAAAAAATAAACACTCATCTATTTTCTAAACGAGAAAAGTCTGAATTTTGTTAGATGACTTTCTCAAACAAAGGAAACTTTTCACGTTTTTTTAAAGAGATGGAAACTTTGAGTAATAGCAGCAACTTGGATAGCAGGTTTCTGTGAAAACTTAACCCAAGAGTTTTAAAAAATGCAAGAAAAGATGAGCCTGTGATTGAGAGGTCGCCGGTTCGAATCCCCTGACCAATCCAACAAAATATCCCCTTGGCGCCCTAGACGTCAGCCCTCTGCTCCACACACGTGAGCTGCGGTGGCCCGGCGAACTGTGGTTGCATCAGGAAGGGCATTTGAGAGTTTGATCCCTGTGGTGACCCCTGAGAAAGAAGCTGGAAAACAAAAACAACACGCTGAATGCCCCGAGTCAGTTAAAGGTTCAGGCTAACAGTAACACACACAATGATTTCAACTCTGCTCTAAATTTGAGCATAACTTCCCACAACAGTTTTATTGAAGTAGCTGTGGTTAAAATGATGATTTTTATTAGTAAGTTTATCGTAAAGAAAACGTTGTGGGGAAGAGTTTTATTTTTCTAAATGTTATACTGTAATCTCTGCCGTACACAGCTATTTCTATTTGTTTATCTATTTGTGTTATTTAGAACAGTGGTTCCCAACCTTGGTCCTTGAGGAACACCGTCCTGAGTGTTTTACTCGACTCCCTGCTTTGATGCAACTGCTTTGAATGAATGAGTAGCTGTTGCTGGTCAGTGTGTGTCCTGCGGGTCTTATCTCGGAGCCCAGGCCCACCTCCAGCTCCGGAGGCACCCAGTTCGCACCTCCCTCAGAAGTAGTAACTCACGCTATCACAGTAAATCAAGAAAAATGTGAATTCAGTTTTACCAATTGTATTAACTCAACGCAGGAAAAAAGATACAGTTACAGCGCTGGCTGTCACATGGCATTACAAATATATAGGGCTTAGACTCCTCCTTCGCAGAGGGGGAGCACAGCCATTCATGTGGATAAGAAGGGGCCGGACAGAGAACTAGTGTGATCTCAAGGATCTTAGTCTGACGTGTAAGGAAAAATGATACGGTGCAGAAAAAGATTTTCTACGTGATGCAGCGAGCCAATAAAAACTTTATTCTTTGACGGATATTGAATCCCTGAGAGATTCTTTTTAGAGTTGCTGGCCCCGTTTAAACCAGTCAGAACTGGGTCATAGTTTCATTATAATCTGTCTCTGAGCAGATTAAACACCCAGGGTCAGTCTAGATAAAAATACTAACAGAGGGATTAACAGGCTTCTGCAGAACTTAAGGAAGTAATTAAATCATTGAATCAGGTGTGTTGCAGCAGAGAAACAACTGAAACATGCAGGATGGTGTTCCTCAGGGAGCAGGGTTGGGAACCACTCATTTACCACTGCACTTCTTTCCGCAAAAAAGAAACTGTCCAGATGACCTGGTTGACCATTATTGGATTTTGTACCTGGATGATTGAGCATGAACTTTGATGTCACTGATTTAGAGCATAGATAAAATAAAACCCTGACAGCAGTCCAAACTTTTTATAAATTTACATGAAATATTTGTATTTAGACTTCAAAACGGACCAAAAATTTGTGGTATTTAATAAGTAACTGAATAAATGTTTGGAAAAGTACCAATTTAAAAAATGTAGTTGGTGTCAGAACTCTTTTATTTTGTCAAGGCTAAAATTAATAAATTAATAAGTGTAACAAAAATAAATCCATAATGTGTCCAAAATTAGTCTTCTGAGCATCACTAGTTAGCATCTTTTTGAAGTTAAACGAATTATAAAACTACAGGTTAGAATGTATTGCTGATAACGACGTGGAGACAATCTTTTGTGTTAACATTTAGGAGATGAATTGACTTTCAAGACACCCAAATAAACAGTCTAAATCAAAATACCCCTTTAATCGGGCTAACCACTTGTTCGTTTGTCACATTAAATGTTTGACCAAAGAAAATAAATAACGACTGAGGAAGTGTTGGTTCTGCAGCTGCAGTAAATTACCTCACAGACAAGATCAGGAAACAGTTTTTCACTCAAACAGCAAACCTCTAATAGTGAATAAAGCATCAATAAAGTTTATTGAATTTGAGTTTTGATGCGTGTTTTGTTCTTCTGCCTGCAGGACGGTTTGATGAAGTTCTGGTGCGACACCAGGTGAAGTACTTGGGTCTGATGGAGAACCTGAGGGTGAGGAGAGCCGGCTTCGCCTATCGCCGTCGCTTTGAGGCCTTCCTGCAGAGGTGAGCGCGCTTTCCTTCATCTGCCCTACAGCTGCTGTTTGTTCTGTTTACCTCCGCCCTGATGCCTTCAGGTACAAGCCTCTGTGTCCGGAGACGTGGCCCAGCTGGCCGGGAAAACTGGAGGACGGCGTGTCCACACTGGTCAACCACCTCGGCTACAAAGCGGAGGAGTTTAAACTGGGCAGGTAACTAAAACATCTCGTCAGTTTTAGGAGAAAACAGAGATTTGTGTTTTTTGTGTTTGATCTTTTTAGTTGTGAAAAAACAAAGCAATGACAAGTAAATCATTGAAAACTTTTATTAGACTTTAAAAATAACAGATACAAGTTAAAAGCTAATGAATTGTTGGTTTTGATGCCAGCAATAAAACAGCTTATTGGATTAATTGACACCAGCTAACATGAAACTAAACGGAGTGCATCAGAATATAGGATGGTTTCCTACTTTGCAATAAACTTTACAATTAAATAAATAATTTAAAATGACATTTTCTTACTTTAATATTGAGGTAAAAACAGGAACTTTCACCAATAACAATATAGAAAAATAAAAGTATTTAAGAATCTAAAGAGGTCTTTGCATGCATAAATAAAACTAAAAAGCACGATTGATATAAAAGCAAATATACTGCAGTGGTGGCGGTTACTGCATGAGATTAGGGATACTTTTGTAAAGCATTTTCAGTAAACATGTGTTTAATCCAAGGTTTAAACTCCATGTAAACATGCAGGGACTGGCCAGCACTTTTACAAAAGGTACATGGAGGTGAAATAAAAACGGTCCTGAACTCTAAAAGGAACAGAGGTTCTTCTGTGTGTTAACAAGAAAACACCAGACTACACTCTGCACAAATTACTGCCGTGTTCAGGCTGATACCAGCCTGCAGGCCTGAACTTTCTCCCTCTAAAGATATCAGGAAGTGAAACTCTGGGCATGGGAGGCCTCAAACCCTGAGCTGCGCAAGTCCTGTACCAAGCACAGACAGGTAGACGTTTAAAAATGAAAGTAAAGACAAACCTGATGAAGCATTGTTATTAAAATGCATTCGGATTGGAAATATGTGCACTCCAGAAATCAAGCTCAATTTGTTTTCCTGAAGTGGCTCGTCACATTTTTTCTCTCTATTTTTTATTTCGTAGATCCAAAATCTTCATTCGTTTCCCAAAAACTCTCTTCACGACTGAGGATGCCCTTGAAGCAAAAAAGCCCGAAATCGGTAAGTAGTCGTGTTATAATAAACTTGAACTGCTCGTTATGTCAGGCTGTCGGAAGAGGTCACTATTCTTTTAATCGTTACTAGTGAATATTGTCTTGCTCCAATCAACACCAATTAACTACAGGGTGTACTGTAATAAGTTCATCATATGGCTTCATTAAACAGTTTCTATGAGCGTTTAGCTGAGTGTCAGTGAACTGTTTTTATTGCACTGATGAAGTAACGTAAATCCAAATGAATGTCTCTGTTTTGTTCCGCTCCAGCTGTGGTCCTGCAGAAATCATGGCGAGGCTACAGAGAGTGGGCCAAGTATCGGCGCATCAGACACGCAGGTTTCCTCTCATTTACTGAAAGAAAGCATAGAAAAAAGATGTATTTAAAGTTAGAACAAAAAATAGTTGCGTTATTTCAAGCAAAGTTTGAGTTTTGGTCAATTTTGTGATTCTAACTTTTGGTTTGTTTTCTTGGGCTGAGCCTAAATGTTGATGATAATGTTTGCATGGATGTGTGTGCACGTGTGTGTGTGTGTGTGTGTGTGTGTGTGTGTGTGTGTGTGTGTGCGTGTGTGTGTAGTGATTGTGATCCAGTCAGCGTGGCGAGGGATGAAAGCTCGCAGGAGGGCTAAGAGGCGCCGTCAGGCTGCTGAGTTGATCCGCAGGTACCGCCTGACACTTTTTTACACTTTGTTCTTGTTTCTCATTCTGCCTTGTGTGTTCATAAACCCTTTCACACACAGTTTATCTTTTTTTTTTTTTTCAGATTCATAAAAGGTTTCATCTACCGTCATGAGGAGTACTGTCCAGAAAACGAGTACTTCCTGGATCACGTCCGCTACTCCTTCCTCAAAAAGTTGAGTAAAAACCTGCCCAGGAGCGTTTTGGACAAGAGCTGGCTGACGCCGCCTCCCTCTGTTGCTGAGGTATTTGCTAAAATTCCTTCGACTCAGAAGGCTGACTAAATTTCTTACTCCTAAGTAAAAATAGAAGAATATGAGGGTGGTTCACAGTTTTCAACATTTTAACAAACGTACAAAACAGTCTTTTTGAAGACCCCTACCCACCTTCCAGAAACGTACAGAAAAATGTTGACTTTCATAAAACCTATTTTATTAGAAGTAAAGCTGAGACACAAAACCCATGTACTTACATGGATATTGTACTCGGATGAAATTATCATTCTATGTTTGTAAACGTCTCAAAATTGTTTAAAATGTGCAGATGCAGACGTAGATGTTTATGATAAACTACAAACACCTGAAACTGACTCTCTCGGAGAGAACTTTGTGAGTTTGGAAAATCTATCTGGGGCCTACAGATATTTGTCTTTTAGTGTTAACATTGTTTAATTCTAAGAATTAAAGCAATAAAAACCTGATTTAAAAAAAAGACACTCAAACAGGCTACGCGCTCTCGCGGCGCACCCTCTCCTGAAAACCAGGAGTTTGGTCACATGTGCGAGTTGGGCCGGAAAGGGGCTCACAGCTGAGCAGCTGCTCCCTCAGCTGGAGCCACTGCTTCCACCCGTGCTCACCGTACATCAGATGGTGTGTCAGTATTTACCATGTGGTAGAATCGCAACATGTCAGTCATACAGGGCGTATCCAAAACACTGCTGACTTTGTTGTTTTCATTTTGAAAAGTCCTTGTCCTTGAATCCCTTCCCCCCCAGCGTACGGTTTGTACGCTTGTGAAAATGATGAAAGCTGTAACCCTCTTACAAATGACAAGTCTGCGTTGTCCACAGGCCTCGGAGCTCCTGCAGACGCTGCACATGCGAAACATGGTCATGAAGTATTGCAGAAGGGTCCAGCCTGAGTGGAAGAAGCAGGTGCACCGACTGCACAAACGTTGTCATCGTTGCTCTATAAACCTGCATTATTTAGATGATTTCCTTCTTTTTTGTGTTTTCTCTAGATGATGCAGAAGGTCGTAGCCAATGAGCTTTTCAAGGATCAGAAAGAAATCTATCCTCCGAGTGTTGGGAGGCTCTTTTTGGACTCCAGGCTCGGTACATGTGCAAACATCCACTCATAAACGCTGTACCTAAGAAATAAAGTTTAATTCTGACCATTTTAATGGGGTTACGGCTTGTTTTAGCTGGCAGAGACCAAAGTGGATTTAAACAACTCAGATTTCAAAAGGTTTATAGCAACACTACACCATTATTAGGTTATTGTTTATTTTGTATCAATGAGGTATAAAATGAGTTTAGATGCACATTGTTGTTACTGAGTGTTGAGCATATCTGCTTCTGGCAGCTTTAATCAGTTTATTCTAGGTCTCATTTTCTTTATTGATTATTAATTATAATTAGGTTCTGGAATTTTACAATAAAACCCATTTGTGAGCAGCCATTTTTTAAAATTAGGTAGTAAAAAGTATTTTCAATGACTAATAGAATTGTATATTATGTAATCCAGCATGACAGTGTATTGTACACTGCTACATGTAAAACCCCGTTTTATAGTGCTGTTCATTCTTCATGTGTTATGTGGTTATTCTGGCAGAAATATTATATTTGTGCTGGATGTTGCCCAGATATGATCGTAATTGTTCATACATTTTCCACAGAAGCTCATGTTAAACCATCAAAACTGTTCTTATAACATCGGCACAAACTTGACGTTTGTTTTCAATTTATTTCTCTAGAACGGGAACAAATCAGTCTCAAAGTCCTCCAGACTCTCGGCAGTGAAAAAGTGCAGGTGGGATTAAGTTGGGAGCACTTCGACAACATCTGGAGGAGAACAAAAGCTGCCTGGTGGTAATGTGTCTCCGTGTTCTTTCTAGTACGGCGTCACCGTGGTGAAGTACGACAGGAGGGGCTTCAAGCCTCGCCCTCGTCAGCTGCTCCTCATGAACACCTTTGCCGTGCTGGTGGACAGGACCAAGATCAAACAGAGGATCGACTACAGCACTCTGAGAGGTAAACTCCAAACAAACGGGTAGAAAACAAAGAAATACTTTATTTCTACTGAGAGAATGGTCATCTGTCAAGTTTTCAATCCTGTGCTTGGTTTACAGTAGTCCCTTGTTTGTTACAAGGTTACGTTCCGGACCCCGCAATGAGTGAAAACCGCGAAGTAATGACGTGACATTTATTTTAGTATTTACTGTATATATATTTTAAAGCTTTATAAACCCTTCCCACATTATTACAATGTTCTAAACTCTTAAACTGTCATCATTTGAACCACATATGTACAGTACTGTATATGTAGCTGCTAAATTTCACTCACCAGCTTGGCTGAACAGCAGCGACTCTCGGTTCCACTCGGTTCTGTGTTGACTCGGTTCCACTTAGGGATGGGACCGATCCGATCCAATATCAGTATCAGCCTCCGATAACAGCAAAATTTACGTATCTGATTTTCCGATCCAACGTGCCAATATTTCCGATCCATGATGCATGTCTGTGGTTGCGCTGCATGTTGACGTCAAACTATGGAATGGATTTCCTGAACGGCGGCGTGTCTCATGAGCCCAGAGTAATAAGACCCACCTCACATTCAGGAAATCCAGTTCATAGTTTGCAGCCAGCTACAACGTGAGGACTGAGTTAGCAGCACTGTGGCTAACAGCTAACAAACTTTTTATCTAAACATGTCCGCTGTGTGGAAGTATTTTACACTAAACACCACAAAACAAGACAGCAATGTGCAATGTCTGCAGAGTCATAGCGCCACATTAAACCACGGTAAAGTTAGTTTTACGATGGACATTCGAGCTCTGTGGCTTCAGCGGGGTGCTGCTCTTTGCTCAACCCAAAACAAGCGACTGGACACCGGCCAGCCACGTCCAATCTGCCCCGCTCAGTCTGCCCGTCTCTGAGGTTCCGAGGAGGGACAGACTGAGCGCGGCTGCCCCAAATCAGGCTGCTTGCTTCGGATTGAACAAGAATAAAATACTAAAAACAGGAACATGTCTGTTGGTTTATGCCATGAACTTAGCAGATGTTTGAAGCCATTTAACATTTTATTTAATTTAATTCATTTATTCATTCATTTAAATGAAACAAAATTTTAAAAGTAAATCATCAAAAAGAAAACATTGAATGAAAAGAGTGCAGAAAGAAGAAAAAATTCTTATATCTGCCCCTTATAAAATATAAAACAACTTTAAACAATCACTTAAATTAATCACTTTAATATCCACTTTAAAGCTAGGAACAAAAAGAAACGTGTTTTGTGTTAGCAGAATTTAATTCTAACTTTAAAACTTATCCAACATTAATAAAACTTACCTCAAGTTGCCTTTTTGGACATGCATGCATATATTTGTACAAATTGTACTTGAGAGGAGATTATTACAGCCTCACATAAAATCAATGATGAGCATGATATTGGAACTGGATCGGTATCGGCCGATACTCAGTTCTAGGTATCGGGATCGGATCGGAAGTAAAAAAAGTGGATCGGTGCATCCTTAGTTCCACTCCAACTCGGTTCCGTTTCTGCAGACCTACCCTGCAGTGACAAACCCCACAATGTTCCAAATTCTTAAACCTACATCATTTTAACAACATAGTTATATGTAGCTACTAAATTTTACTCACTAGCTCAGCAGAACAGCAGTGGTTCGGTTCTGTTTCAGCTGACTTACCCTGCCGGTTCTGGTCGGCTCTCTGGCTTGGGGTAGTAACGGTGGGCTCCAGAGAGAAGCTGGACCTACGGCAATGCGTCCCTGCTCAGAAGTCCTCGTGGACTGGCTACCAGCTCTCGGATTCGCCGATGGGTCTGGAAGTCCGGTTCTGGTCTGGTTCCTGGTGTGTTCCATGCAGTTCCTGGTGTGTTCCATGCAGTTCTCTACATTGCTAGGCACCAAAGTGACTGTAATAAGCACCAAACTTTTTCCAATCAGATCAAAACTTTCCTTCTAGTATTTCAGCAAAAAGAATGGGGCTTCTGGGCAGGGTCCTGTTGGCTTCTGGGAAATGTGGTCATTATGAGCGGGGATACAGTATAGGCCTATTGAGAGAAAACTACAAAATGGTGGCGCCTGTCGGAAGTATTTTATTTTTTCGTTAACTTTTTACTGTACAGTATCCCGTACTGTCCCAATCCTGTGAGTAACATTAAAGTTAGTAGCCATGTGTCGTGTACAGTTTGTTGTGTTCAATCTTACTTTGAAAAACCACGAAAGAGCGAGTGCGAAAGTCCAACCGTGAAGTAGCGAGGGTCTACTGTAACATTGATTCATGTTGATTCATGTTTGCTCAAACCTCTCTGATGTAAGAGTGAACTGAGTTCCAACCTGCTTTTGTTTGGTTGTTGATGTTTTTTTTACTCAGGCATCTCTGTGAGCTCCTTCAGCGACGGCATGGTTGTTCTGCACGTGCCATGTGAGGACAGCAAGCAGAAGGTACAGCAGGACGCCGCAGTCATGGTGGTTTCTCAAGCGCACAGCAGTGCAGCTACTTTAAATCCTGCTGTGTGTCTCTCAGGGCGACGCCGTGCTGTACTGCAGCCACGTGATCGAGCTGGTGACCAAACTCTCCATGCTGGCCAGCAAGACCAACTACGTCAATATCAGCCCTGGCAGGTGAGGCTCCATCTGTCTGCTACGTCTGTGGAAGTGAGAAAGTTTACCGACATAATCTTATCCACTCCCGATGTGTTCCCTGTGGTGTGGAATGCAGCATTCGCTTTGCAATGACCCGAAGCAAAGAAGGAATAATTGATTTCATCAGGGGTTCAGAGCTGAAGGTGGCCAAAGGCAAACGAGGACATCTGCTAGTGGTGAGTCAGACTGTTCTGATATCATGCCGAGAGAAGGGAGGGAGGGTTTGGTACAGTCATGGGGGGAAACGTTTAGAGTGTTAGGCTTTTATGCAGGCTATGAATACATATTATTAACTAGAGAAATTGCATTTCCTGTGAAAATGCAGTGTGAATAACAGAATAACTTACTGAAAAGCAGCTGAAATTAACTCAAAAACATGGTGAACTGTAGCTGAAATGGAAGGACAAGCCTAAATTAGCAGAAGAAAGCAGAAATAACACTAATTTGCCGAATTAGGTTTAAATGCCAGTAAGCAGAAATAAGCAAAAAAAATGAGCAAATTAGCTGAAAAAGCTGAAATTAGCAACAACAACAAAAATAGCTGAAAAGTAGCTGAAAAGACAAAAAGAAGCCTAAACTACCAGAAGGAAGTGTAAAAGGGCTGGAATGAGCTAAAAATATGAAATTATCTGAAAAGAGCATAACTAGCTAAAATTAGCAAAAATAAGTTAATTAGGCTGAAAGTAGCTAAAATTTACATGAAAAACTTGAATTTATCTGAAAACAGCTGAAATTAGAGAGAGAAAAAAGGCTGAAAAGTAGCTAAAAAAAAAACAGAAAGAAGCTGAAATTACCAGAAGGAAGTGGAGAGAGCACATTTTTGCTGAATTAGGCTGAAAAAGTTTAAATTAGTGCAAAAAAAATGTGGAATTAGCTGAAAAGGCTAAAATGATCATAAAAACAGCTAATTAGTACCGGTAGATGAAATAGCAAAAAAAAAAGTTGAAACTTGCAGAAAGAATCTGAAAGGAGCACAAAACGGCTGGAAAAACAGCTGAAAGTAGCTGAAAAAAAGTTTAAATTTGCACAAAAAAGCTGAAGCAAAACAAAATGTGAAAGGAGCAGTAAAAGGTTGTAAACAGATCTGAAGATGTGAAGGATGTAAAATGAGCTCAATTCATTTGATATGAAAAAAAAGTGTCAGAAAGGGCTAAATATTTCAAAAAGCTAAAGTTGCACCAAATACCAAAAGAGCAGGATTGTCCTGAAAGAGCTGAACGTTGTGATATATGATGAGAAATGTGCTGACAAACGTACGGAAGAAAACTGGAACACAATGAAGCATTATGAAGTATTCACATAAACATTCACACAATAATGTGGTTTTTACCAAATTGTAAAATTATTCAAATTTACCCTGAAGTGTTTAAAAATACAACAGATTCCACCACGTTGTGATTTGTCATACAAAAGCAGAGCTAAAATGAAATTTCACATTATTTTTAGGAATCAACAGCAATGACCTCAGAGAAACAGCTATTGCTGCTTGTCAATTCTAGGAATCCCCCCCCCCCACACACACACACACACACACATACAGTGACTGTTTGAGGACAACATAAAATGTGTCTGAATGTGTTCAATATTATTCCCCTCTGCAGACTGCCCCTCAGATCAGCACCACATGAAGAAACTGCATCCAGATCAACACGAATCCTGACCGGAGGATGAGCTGTTTGCATTCCACAGGAATTCACCAAAGAATGCAAAAATCTACTTTATTATATTAAAAGATGCCTTTAATTAACTATTATTAACCAATAATTATTTAAAAGTATCACAAAATCTTAAAATGAAGTTGTCACTGGTTTCAAAAGCTTCATCACTTTATTGTCAGGCACACACACACACACGTGTATCAAATATAAAACACAGTTTCTCTTTATTCCTATATAATTTAAATAGACGTCTTTGAAATAAATAACACGTTAATAAATATGTCAATAAATATGTCAATAAATAGTCGATGTTTTCTTTGGAAAGTCCAGAAGTTTAGGGATGTGGTGGAGGAAACAGGATGTTGGGATGTCTTCTGGGAGTCCAGCTCGAACTTACAGTTAGACATAAGACAGAAACTCTGGGAAATACCCGAAAAAGCCCTTCGGTACCATCAAACATACGACTCCCGCGTACGAACTGAACTCATCGCAGCTGTTTTTATCCAGCTGTCTGTCACGTCGAGCTTCTTTCTTCAGCCTCGTCTGTTCCTGTGCGGTCTTTGTGCTGGTTTTAGGCGCGTGTTTTTGAAGCCAGCAGAAGGAAGTCTCTTGCTAGCTTTGTGAGGTAAAGATCCAGGTCCCTCAGGATGATGTAGCCCTCCACCCGGCTGTCCCACACTGTCCTGGCACTCCGTTGTGGGTTTGCGTGCATCGCTGCGGCTGTGGGCTGAGTCCAGGAACTCCTCATTCCTCTCATCTGTAGAGGAAGAAAACAAAGCCGAGTTCAATCAAAGTCGTTTTGGTGTCACTTCCCCGTAGAGTCTGCGCGGGCCTGTGTGCAGAGCTGTACGCACCTGACTGCTGACTTGACCGATCAGGTCCCGCAGGTTCCACTGAATGTGTCCGATGCTCTGAATTAAACGAGTTTGGGCGGGCTGCGCCTCCACCTGCTCCCTCTGCTCCTCCTCCAGCTGCCTTCTCCTCCTCTCCAGCATACTCCAGTAGACCTGCATGTCCCGGAAAGCGCCGAGTAGTCGGTCCCAGTCCTGAACACACGAGACGAACCCATCCCATAATGAGAGCCTTCCCCATTATCAGCGTTTGATGTTCACAAACGGGGAATTCCACTCTAAACTTTATAAAATTTTAAATTCTGCAAGAGATGTTGATGTCATCAGCTTTTTTCTCACGTATAAGGGGAAAATACAAAAAAATATATAGATTCTGAGAAAACTTTTGAGGTTTCCAGAATGGCAGCTAGTGAACAGTTTTCTATGAAACAGTTGTGAAACATACCGACAAACTAAGCCACATGTAGAAGTCTGTGGACAGTAAAGGCAGGTCCCTCAAGCGTCGACTTCTGTCCTCAAAATGCACATTTCCCATCTGCTGCTCCTTCTATTAAAAGGAAAAATGGAGTTGTGAAAAAGCAACAAAAGGCACGTTTAACCCTCGAGTCTGATTGAGCCACGGGGCCTCAGCGTTAAGACTGAGGTCACATGACTCAGTAAAACCTTCAGTACTCACGTAGTTCTGTAGGAGTTGCTGCACGTGGGCTCGAGTGAAGGCCGCGAGACGGAACGAGTTTTTGTATTTATGCCTCGGAACAAACGGCGCAGACGTCGCACAGTTCAGTGCACAGCAGAGGGTGACGAGAGCCCACCAGAGGGTCATCTGAAACAAGCACATCAAGATGATTTAAGATTAGGCTGGATTAAAAGAAGCTCTGCAGCTGCGTTCAGGAGGAGAGAGAAAGAAGAGATGCTGATTTGCATGTTCAGCATCTGTGAGGAAAACATTTTTAGAAGGAACTTCACAGCACAGATTTAGTCTTTTTCCCTCAACAGTTGCTTTGCAACTGCACGCTTCTTTTCTTATGCAACTCAGAACGCTGAGTCGTTGCTCAAGCGCATAAAACAGAAGTTCCTTAATTCCTCTAAACGGTTTCACTCTGAACAAAAATAGTCTGTGCAGGTTTTGGTCTCAACTCTGCACTGGCAATGGATCCCGGTCCTGGAGTCACACCGGATTAAAATTAATTTTTTTTATCCTTTCTGAAGTTCTGCTTTTTGCTGCGCTTTATTGGAAGCACGAAGAAGCACATGTTCCTGTTGATATCAGCCATTTTAACACGGTTGCGTCACGTGTTGCTCACGCCGACTGACTCAGAGGGTTTCTCACTGACTGAAAGCATGACGACGTCCTTTAGCTTTCTGTGGAGCCTCAGTTTAGTTGATGACGAACTGTGATTCTCACATCAACAAAAGATCAGCTGCTGATCTGAACGAGACAACTGCAAACAATTCAACCTTTTGGTTGCATCTCGTACAGTTTGACTTAGACCTCAAACAATAAATAAACAAGAAAATCCTAAATGACTGCATTTTTCAGATTATAAGGTGCAGTATCAATGAATGGGTCTGTTTTCATACATAAGGCACATTAAGTGAAACAAAACAGTTAGATAAGTCAAACTTTGTTCAAATCATTCACAATAACCACATAAAATCAGTTCGAGGTCAGTAAGCACAACCAGAGTTAATACATGAGGTGCACCAGATTATATGACTCACTGTTGATTTCTGAGAAAATTAAAGGATTTTAAGTGCACCTTATAGTCCAAAAATATGGAAATAAATTTTATTATTAATGTCAAGCTTGACTCAAGGACCAAGACGCAACTAATACAAACCTAATACACATAATATTTATTTTTCATATATATATATATATATATATATATATATATATATATA
>NC_056511.1:37398024-37401407 GCF_014905685.2 Nematolebias whitei
TTTGCGTTTTTTTACTTATCGCGGGCTTCAGGGTACGGATCCCCTGCGATAAATGAGGGACTACTGTACTCTAATTCTAAATGCACACACGTATAAAAATAAATAATTTTCTTGTAAATAAAATGTTGCACTGATAAAACTTTTTTTCTGCTGTTTTTGGCTTTTTATGTCGCTGCCATATTCTACAAATAAACCCTTCATTGTCTTTTTTCTTCTGAACTTTTAGGCTCCTAAGAAGGAGCTGCAGAACGGGGTGATCCGAGGCTATCAGATCGGTTACAGAGAGAACGGTCCAGGCAGCAACGGCCAGTACAGCATCGTGGAGATGAAAGCCACGGGGGACAGTGAAGTGTACACGCTGGACAACCTGAAGAAGTTTGCACAGTACGGGGTCGTAGTCCAGGCTTTCAACAGGGCCGGGACGGGCCCGTCCAGCACCGAGATCAACGCCACCACTCTGGAAGACGGTATGAAAGATACAGGAAGTCAGAGTCAATCAGTGGGAACTCTCAGGGCCTTCAACACCTTCAGAGAAGGCCTAAGAATTCAGCACATGTGAAATGTTCGATTCAAATGTTGATTTAATATCAATTTTATATAAAATTTTTATTTTCAATGTAGCTTTTTTGCTACCGGTAATCTCTCTTAATTTCTGTGAATGACTTGACAGTTAAGCAAGAAACTTTTAAATCCTTGAAAGTATAGTTATTCAGAATCAAACTGTTTTACATTTGTGTCTCCATGTAGTAACACATTTGAAGGTTCTTGCTCATTGGTTAGGACTTCACTGTCAGCAGAGAAGGCTGAGCTGAGTCAAAGTCTCTGCAGGCGGATTTGTTTAATGAATGACAGGAAAAGTAACCAATCACAGTGTTGATGAAGAGTGGGTGGGACCAAACCACAGGAATCTGAGCCTTCAGGAAGGCCCTGCAGAAGTTTTTCTTTGCTCACACGAAGATTTGTGATGCATTCACTTGCAACCTGTGAATTCATAAATCCACACTGAAGTTGTAGTTTGTTTAAAAAAAGATAAATTTCCCATTTAGGTTCACATTGAAAATTTTAATATTACATTTTTGGATTCATTACATGATTAAATAAAATCTGAAACAGTAAGTTCTGAGTTGTTCAATTTTAGTGTGAATTGTTAAAATTACATGTACTTGAACACAAGAGACTGGGTGAGCCGCAGGGGCTGCTGGGTAGACTTAGCATAGAAATTGACTTTTTTGTGTTATATATCCAGATGGGTTGTCCCTGTTGTTGTTGTTGTTGTTGTTGTTGTTGTTGTCTTCTTTTGTGTTGGATTGACGTTTATGTTCAGGTTGTTGTTAGTGACTGTAAAAATGACACCACAAGTCTGATGCACTTCCTGTGCACCAAGTTTGTGCATTTAAAGGTTTGAAGTAGAGTGATGTGATCAGACCACTGTAGTGAGGAGGGAAAGAAAAGGGGCTTTGAGAAAATGAATGAAATTATAAATACACAGAACGTACCTTTTATTTGTGCAACTTGAACAGACAGGTGCCTAAAGAAAATGGTGGACATTTAATAGCAGCACATCATGGATTGTTCTGTTTGGTGTCCTTCTTTAGGCTGGTAGAAACGCAAAAGTGACTCCCTGTTTTCATTTCTTTTGTTTCTCCCTCATCCTCCTCATGTAAACACTTTCTGAGTGAAGGATTTAAATCTGAAGCCGCCCTTACTTCCACTGGATTAAAGATTAACATTGTCTTCCTTCCCACTGCCCTCATCTGCATTTAACCCTTAACGTTGAGTTGTTTTACCATTCATGCTGCTCTCGGCGCTCTTCCTTCCTGCCATTACCCCCCCACCACCACCACCACCACCACCACCAACACCTCCCCTCCTCTGAAAGCTGGAAAAGAACAAGGAGCAATTCAGAGCTAATTTCAGCCCATTTGGCTGATTTACTTCAGTGCTGATTGCCTGGGATTCATGATGTTGAGTGATTGTTTCTCAGATCTGTTGGGTCTTCATGGCAACAAGGAGTTATTTCAAATCGGGACACGGCAAATTCAATGTTCATAAACTGGGTTTGTGCGGCCCTAACGCTCCCTGTCTTCCATCTGCTCTTTGTTTTTGTTTTTTTTATTTTAGTGCCGAGCGAGCCTCCGCAGAACGTGAGGGCCATCTCGGTGACGTCAGACGAGGCGGTGATCACGTGGGCGGAGCCTCCACGCATGACGCTGCACGGTGTGCTGAAAGGCTACCGGGTGGTGTTTTGGTCCCTCTTCCCTGACGGAGGTGGGTGCTGTGGGGGCCAGGCCCAGTGGCCGATGCAGAGTAATTATCACCTATCTCATTCTAAAATCCCCCCCCCCCCCCATGCTCCCCTTCCTCCGTGTCAGTGCTGTGGATCAGTGTTCGTCCACACCTTCCCTCATAAAACACTCTGTATTTGTTTGTGCCGTGTCTTGGAATTTGTTTTATTCAATGTATAGATTAGTGATTGATAGCGTTGTATTTATGTCTGTGTTAGGATATAAATTATTCTTCATTTCAGTTTTGACTCCTGAGAATCCACTTTGAGAAAAATTAATTGGAAATTTCTTACGTTGCTTTAAAGCAGTGATTCTCAAACTTTTTGGGTTCAGAGACCACTTACAGAGGAGAAAAAGTTTCAGGGACCCCTTCATAACCCTCATGTTTATTAAATAGTTTATATTAATTTGTCTCTTTAATGCAATGGAAATATCTGTGTAACATAAATAACTCAAGACCTGTTCTTTAATAGTGTTAATACATAATTTGTACTTTTAAACATTGGGTGTTTTTCATTCAAGACGCACTTAATTAAAAAAAAAATTAATTTCAACTTCCAAAAATGACAGTTTTGAGAAAATTAACAGTGTTAAAAAAAAAACTTTACCTATTCAAATAATGAACATAAATGTGATGCCACTTCTTCAAATTATTACAGAAAACGCTTTTACATAAAACTGAACAGAACCTTAACAGCAGTAGTCACACCAAGTAACAGCTTAATTTGTAAGATCGATGCTGGAATGCAAATAATGGGCGAGGTGGTGCGGGCGTGTCCCCCTCAGAAAATTTGAACAAAGTAGATGGATTTCCTGCATTTTGGTGTATTTTAATAGGTTGTTAAACATCTACGTGCTTGTAAAAAACAAACAAGCAAAAAACAAACTTTTTTTTTTTTTTTGGCCAACCCCCAAGCACTGGTTTGCGGACCCCCGTGGGTCCAGGGGGGACCCAGTATGAGAACCACTGGTTCAGCGTACAGTAAATCTTATATCCTTGTATACTGCTTCTTTTTTATAATTTATATTTTTGCTATTTTGGGGTGTAACGGGGACCTTGAGTGCACAATTTCGTTCCACCTCATGTACCACATGTGA
>NC_056511.1:37401507-37402921 GCF_014905685.2 Nematolebias whitei
TGGGGCCAAAGAGGAAAAATCCAAGGTGGAGAAACTGCTAGGGCCAGAGGATTTAAAGACCATAACCTCAGTGTTCTTTTCATTAAAATGGAGGAAATTAAGTGCCATCCATCCTCTAATGTCATCAAGACAGTCCAGGAGAGATTGAGTGGAGCCATTTTGTTTCAGAGGGAAATAGACTTGACAGTCATCTGCATATAAATGAAACTGCACACCATGCTTTCTGAAAATAGAACCCAGTGGCAGAAGGTAAAGAGAAAACAGGAGAGGACCAAGAATAGAGCCCTGGGGTACCCCCCAGGGGAGGGCAGCAAAAGCAGAGGTAAAATTATCCATCATCACACTGAAACTTCTATCAGAAAGGTAGGACCAAAACCACTGCAGAGCTGAGCCAGTGATGCCCACCCACTGCTCCAGTCTGGAGATGAGAATGTCATGATCAACTGTGTCAAAAGCAGCTGTTAAATCTAAAAGCACAAGTTAAACACAGTTTCCAGAATCCAGTGCTAAAAATATGTAATTAAAAACCCTTAAAAGTGCAGATTCAGTGCTGTGGTACATTTTAAAACCAGACTGAAAGACCTCCAAAATTTTAAATTCATCCAAAAATGCCTTCAGCTGCATGTAAACAATTTTTTCCAAAATTTTGGATATAAAGGGTAACTTGAAGATCGGCCTAAAGTTGGACAAAGATGATGGATCAAGGACAGGTTTTTTCAACAATGGCTGCACCACAGCATGTCTAAAATTGCTTGGTACCACACTAGACATCAAACTGCTGTTGATCACATTTAGGATAAAGGAGCCAACA
This sequence comes from Nematolebias whitei, assembly GCF_014905685.2. NCBI lineage: Eukaryota > Metazoa > Chordata > Actinopteri > Cyprinodontiformes > Rivulidae > Nematolebias > Nematolebias whitei. The sequence goes on from NC_056511.1 coordinate 37,402,319, forward strand.
GTAGAAAATACCTCCTTAAGAAAATATGGAGGAACAACATCAAGGCGGGAACCCGATGATTTCATACTGGTAGCAAGTTTCTCTAGATAGGAGAGGGAAATAGGCTCCAAATGATCAAAAAACAGCAGGACAGGGGATCGGGATGGAAGGGTCAAGGGATGGAAAAGAGATACAAGCCCTAGTGTTAATAACCTTGTCCAAGAAGAAATGAAGAAACTTATTACAAAGTTCTCTGGATGCTTCAAGAGGGACCGGTTCATGTGCATTGAGGACAGTGTTGATTGTATTATAAAGAACACGGTGGTTGTGAGAGTTAGCAGCAATAATGTCAGAGAAATATTTTACTCTGGCTGTTTTCACAGCTCGTTGATAGTGACGCCAACTCTCTCTCAGTATATCAAAAGAGACTTGGAGTCTGTCCTTTCTCCACTTGCGTTCATTTCTCCTGCATTCCTGTCTAATGGCACGGGTATGGTCACTCAACCACGGGTCTGACCTTGGCTTTGATCGCCTGGTTTTAATCGGGGCCACATCATTCAATACAGTATTGCATAAATGTAGTGGACTAGGCCTACGTCGAAACTAAGTCTAAGGTCAAAACTC
>NC_056511.1:37403021-37412560 GCF_014905685.2 Nematolebias whitei
AAGCGTTTCCACTTCTTATATTTAAGTTTATGACTCTGGGTGTTTTTGTGTTTTCTATGAAACGTTGGGTTAATTAAGACAAATACAGAAATAAACCCTTATCAGTGTTTAAAGCCATGTTGCCTGATTTTATTCTTATAATTTTTGTCTTCGTACACGGCAGATTTTAAAGTTTTACAATCAAGTGTCACATTAGGTTTAGGCAGGAACAAACATTCCTGTCAAACGTCACCAAGTGGTCCCCGAATTTTGATAGCAAAAGTGAAAAAAGTTGCTGGAACTACAAAATGTTAAAACTTCTGTTTTTTGTTGTTGTGTGTGTCTGTGTGGGTGTGTGCATGTTTCAAGAGGATGTGAGGTTATGTCTTGACTGCATCTTCTGGGAATATTTTTGGAGTCTCATGATTCTGACTAGTAATTACACAGCTTCAGTGAATCTCACAAAACGAGAAAAGCACAAGGAAAAGACCCTGCCGTCGTGTCATGACCGTTTCTGTCATACATCACCAGAAACTTGGAGTGCTTTTCTAAAATTAGTTCAGTTAAAAGGATGGGTGAAAACGTTGTGCTAAATATTTTTTATGTACATTTACCTTGAGATGCAAGTACCATTAACTAAGAAAAAGTACACATTTAAAAAAAGTTACTATAATAAAATCGAATAAGAACACTTTTACTGAGTATATTATTAGTAGTAGTAGTACTAATAGTACTTAGTTGAATTTGTTATTTATTACATTTTATTCTGTTTTTAGCATTCCTAAAATTGTTGTTTGCTAAATGTGTAACATTTATTTTAGGGATGTTGTACTTATGTTTATAAATGAAAAATACACCAGTTAAAACATATCAACATTATTGCTTCTTATTTGTCTGTTTGAAATGTTTAAGCCGACATATAGGCTTTTGTGAATTTAGGGAAGGCTAAAAGTTTTAATCATTACATTATCATTATTATTATTATTATTATTATTATTAGTAGTAGTAGTAGTAGTAGTAGTAGTAGTAGTAGTAGTAGTAGTAGTAGTAACTAGTAAAGTAGAAACTAGAAGTAGTAGTAGTAGTAGTAGTAGTAGTAACTAGTAAAGTAGAAACTAGAAGTAGCAGTAGTAGTAGTAGTAGTAGTAGTAGTAGTAGTGGTAGTAATAGTTGTTGTGATAGTAGTAGTAGTAGTAGTATCCAAAAAAGTTAAATCTGGTCCTCTGGACATTCAAAAAACCCCAAAACAAAGCAAAACAACAAAAAATGTAGAAACGTTTCGTCTCTCGTCCGAGAGACTTCGTTTTGGCTGATATGGCTGATATCACACAAAGATACACTCACTTTTTGCTTATTGGTGACTTTAATTTGCATGTGTGTTGTCAGGAGAAGCCCTTAGTGAAGGACTTTCTAGATTTATGGACTCTTTTGGCTTAGCTCAGCAGGTGAACGGTCCTACCCAGGAACATGGTCACACGCTGGACCTCGTTTTAACACGCGATGTCTCTGTTTCTAATTTGAAAATCGGTGACAATGTTTTTTCAGATCACATGCCTGTATTGTTTGACTTCACCCCCCTTGTCATACTGCTAAGACGTGTGTTCCTGCACGTACGCGTTCCATTAACCGTTTCACTGCTGCTCGTTTTAATGAAGGTTTTAACTCTGAGAGGATCGAACAGTTCCCGGTGTCTCTTACCACTGAGGAGCTAACCTCTCAGTTCAACTCTGCCTGTTTAATTGTTCTGGACCGTGTTGCTCCCCTTAAGACCAGAAAAACGAAACTTAAATCAGAGCCTTGGCTGAATGACGTCACGCGAGCCGTTAGGCGGCAGTGTCACAGAGCTGAACGAAGGTGGAGGAAAGACAGGCTCCAGATGTCTTTTCAAATGTTAAGGGAGAGTTGGCGTCACTATCAGAAAACCGTTAAAGCTGCCAAATGTAAATTCTTCTCTGATTTAATTGTCTCCAACTCCTACAACCCCCGAGTTCTCTTCTCCACCCTGAACTCAGTTCTACACCTCAATGAGCCTTCACCTCTGGAAGCCTCAACTGAGCTGTGTGAGAACTTCCTCCATTTCTTTTTAGAAAAAGTGGCAAACACCCGGGCACTCATTTCTCCACCAGCTCATGATCTGTCCATCCCTTCTCAGTGTGTGGCTGTGTTTGACCACTTTGAGCCCATCTCTCTGTCCTCTCTGGAGCAGGTAATGTGCAGCATGAAGCCATCTGGTTCCCCCTTTGATGTGGTCCCCCCTCGACTGCTAAAGGAAGTTTTTCCTACCCTGGATCCTTTTATCCTCGCTATTCTGAATAGCAGTTTATCCTCAGGTGTGGTGCCAAAGACTTTTAAACATGCTGCTGTCCAGCCCCTCCTGAAAAAACCTAACCTTGACCCCTCAGTCATGTCCAACTTCTGGCCTGTCTCCAGACTCCCATTCACCTCTAAACTACTGGAAAAAATTGTGGAGTCTCAGTTGAAACAGTTTTGGGGGGATCACGCTATCCTAGAGTTATTCCAATCTGGCTTCAAATCTCTCCATAGCACTGAAACTGCTCTACTGAAGGTTTTTAATGACATTTTCATATCCACAGACGCAGGTGATTTTGTGCTGCTTGTCCTATTGGACCTTACATCTGCTTTTGACACCATCAACCACAACATCCTCATTTCTAGACTGGAGCAGTGGGTGGGCATCACAGGGTCAGCCCTTAAATGGTTTGGGTCCTACCTCTCTGACAGAACCTTCTGTGTCAATATCAAAGATTTTAGTTCGGCATCGACAGCGCTCCAGTGGGGGGTACCGCAGGGGTCCATCCTCGGTCCCCTTCTCTTTTCTTTATACCTGCTGCCACTAGGTGCTATCTTCCGCAAACACGACATACCCTTTCATTTCTAAGCCGATGATTGCCAAATTTACTTCCCCCTGAGGCACAGAGGCACACACTCTATTCAGCCTCTTCTTGACTGCCTGGCTGACATCTGGGACTGGATGGCTTTAAACTTCTTAAGCTTCAATGAGAAGAAGTCTGAGGTCATGCTGTTCCATCTCAGTGGCTCACTCATGAACCATGACATTGACCTTTTCTCTCTAGCCCCGCTAGAGAAACAAAAGGTCACTAATCTGGGGGTGATAATGGACCCGTCCTTAAAACTCAACAGTCACGTAAACATGATGGTCAAATCCTGGTTTTTTTTCAGCTGAGACGGCTGTCTAAGCTGAAGCTTATACTCTCCAAAAAGAACCTTGAGACAGTGATCCACGCCTTCATAACATCTAGGTTTGATTACTGCAATTCACTCCTGTTTGGAATCAGTCAGTCCTCCATTGCTCGTCTACAACTGGTCCAAAATGCTGCAGCCCGATTTTTAACTGGTACAGGCTATAGAGAGCACATCACGCCAGTTTTGGCCTCCCTGCACTGGCTACCCATTCACCTTCGGATCCATTTCAAGATTCTCATATACGTTTTTAAATCACTGAACAGTTCCGCCCCATCCTATCTCACTGATCTTCTGCAGTATGGTATGGTACAGTATCTATTGGAGGTGCTGCAGCACCCGTTGCACTCCTACATCGCACAGCCTTGTTAGCAACTCTATTTGGCTCTATGTGTGACCAGCCTGCGGTCACAAACTCTTGTAGGGACTGAAAGTATAAGATCGTGGTACAGGTGGTCTGAACAAGTTTCCTCTGCAGGGACTCTCCCCTCTAATAGACACTAACTCCCATGACCCTGAACAGGGTCGAGAAGGTAAGATGGATGGATGGATGGATGGATGGATGGATGAAAGCTTTCAAATTACATTTTTTATTTCATTCACCAATTTCATTAAAATTAAAAAGCAAACACCAGACTTTCCTCAAAACAAATGCTGATGAATGACGCACAAACTGAACAAATTATAAGATTTTAAAAAGTATTCATATTAGAATAATTTCTTATTACAGTAGTTTATTGGCTCAACTGTTTCATTCATGAAACTATGAAGAGTGGCTCCTGTCATTAAATCTCCAAGGTGAAAATAGAGAATGATTTCTTTGACAAACTTAAAAACAAGCTCAGACCTTCCATTTTCCTTATTTTCAGTGTGTTCAGGGTAAAAACATGTTTCTTGTGACTTTTCCTCTAATGTAGTTGCAGGCTGTTGGTTTCTACGTCTCAAAAAAAAAATCTGTAAAATCCGTGACAAGTTTTCATCACTTGAACCAAGCAGTGGTTTCAGCTCACCTCATTGTGGACGACCAGTTTCACTTTGACTTACTCGGTTTGTTTTGTGTTCAAGAAACGTTGGTTACGTACTGTAACCCCAGATTCTATGAATATAGGCGTAGCCCTTTAAGGCTGTCGCTGATGGGTTTATCCCGTTATGCGTAGCATAAGCACTGAAAAAATTTAGTCCACGCCCACCTGCTGTGTGGGCCCCACCCGGTCCGTATAAATTACGTTAAGAGCGGGAAATCGGCTCCCAAAATAGCTTTTTCTTCAGCCATTTAGGAGCCAGTGAGGCCCGACGCTTAAAGGGCTACGCCTATATTCATAGAATCTGGGGTTACAGTACGTAACCAACGTTCTATGTCATATAGGCTTCGCCCTTTAAGGCTGTCGCTGATGGGTTAAGGGCGAAGCGGATGTGGTCCTCGCCTCACTGGGTCCATTCGAACACAGTAAGAAGCGGAAGCTTGCCCAAAAAACGTCTTGTCACTCAGCTCCCCGTGTGCATAACTACGCATCGCGTAATTATGTGCCATGCACAGACGCATGTTGTGTAACTATGCGTTCTGACAAAGCATGAACGCCCCGGAAAACTTTCAACGTGGAGAAGATGTTGAAAAGAGGGGGGGGGGGGCATGAACCAACTGGTTCATGGCTGATCAGTATAAACCGATTAATATCAATGAACTGATTATTGGTCAAATGAACTGATTGGTAACAATAGTCATGAACTGATTAGTGACAATAGAACCAAAATCACAGACACAACTTGTGACTGATAACATCTCACACTGTAATGCATGCAGACAGAAGTGAGCTTAAACAGAGTTCCATGAGAACAACAATATTCATTCTGTTAGAGCACTAAGGACAGAATGTGTCATGGAACGAGCCGTCACATCACGTAGGTAAAAGCGAATAAATGAGCAGGGTGTTGACCATGCAGCCGCAGTGCAAATGTCCTGCGTTGACATACCATTATGCAGAGCAGTCGAAGATGCGATACCCCTGGTGGAGTGTGCTTTGAGGTTGACAGGAGGCTCTAAATCTGATGCTCTGTAGGCTTCAGAAATGGCCTCACACAGCCAGTGAGACAAGCGCTGGGTGGATAACGGGCGACCTGCAGATGCATCTCTATAATGCACAAACAATTGTTGAGTTTGACGCATTGCAGCTGTGCGCGCTATGTAACACGTCAACGCCTGCACCGGACAGAGAAGATGAAAAGATGCTTCTTCTTCTGATCTGTGGGGGGGTGGAGAAACCCCTCCAACGATATCATACTTGATTTAAAAGAGCTCGTGATGTTTTTAGGCATAAAAGCTGGGTTTGGTCTTAAATCAGCTGAGCTGCCCGTCAGCCTAAATTCTAAGGCATGACGAAGCAACAGAGAGGGCAGATAAATTACTTACCCTCTTAGCGGGTGTTAAAGCCAGCAGCAGGGCTGTTTTAAGAGACAAGAATTTTAAGTGAAAAACCTGATCCAGAGGTTCAATTGGAGCTTTGATCAGGGCTCGCAGGACCAGCGTTAAATCCCACTGTGGAGCAAGTGGGCGTGAAGCAGGCCTGCGTCTCTGTACACCTTTAGAAACCGCTCCATCAGCGGGTGATTAAAAGCCGTTCTGTCTCCGAACCCTTCGTGGCAGGAAGAGATGGCTGCAGCGTACGATTTAATCGTGCTGAATGCCAACTTCCTATCCATCAGCTGTTGTAGAAAGACAACACGCCGCCTAATGGGCATGAGGTGGCCTCTAAAACCTTTCTCTGTACACCAGCGCTGAAAAGCCGTCCACTTTGATGTGTACAGAGCTGTGGTAGATGCAGCATGTGAATCTTGAATTGTGCACACTATCTCCTGAGGGATACCCATCCTCTCTAAGCGGGACCGCTCAGCGGTCAGACCCACAGGTGCTGACCTATTTCTGGGTAACTCCTGATCGCTCCTCCTGCTTGAAGGAGAGCATCCTCCCTCCACGGCAGTTTCCACGGGCGACCCGACAACAGACGTAGCAGGACTGGGAACCATGGTGCGTTCACACGCTCGGGAGCCACCAGGAGAGCTGTCAATCCCTCCTCCTGAACTCGGTTCAGGAACCGTAAAAACAGAGGAGGTGGGAGAAAACGCGTACAAAAGCGTTTTGGGCCACGGGCTGTGAGCAAATGCATCCACCCCCAGCGATGGATCGTCTCGCGGGCTCAGGGAAAACCATAGTTGACACTGAGCGTTCTCTCGCGTCGCAAACAGGTCCACAGCTGCTTTGCCAACTTCTGCTGCATCTGAAAACATCAGATCTGGATGGAGGGTCCAGTCCACGTGACGTGGGCCGCCCCTGGACATCACATCTGCCCCTCTGTTCAGAACACCGGATATGTAAACCGCTCTAATGGAGAGCAGGTTTGATGAGCCCAACACAGTAGCTTTCGCGCAATGTGTAACATCTGGGCTGAACGCACACCCCTTGGCGGTTTATGTACGCAGCAGTCACCATGTTGTCTGTGTGAATCAACACGTGTTGATTCTGTAGCGCGGGAGCAAAGTGTTGAATCACATTCAGCACTGTGCGACACTCCAAAACATTGATGTGGGCTGATGTGTGGTGGGGCCACAGCGCCCCTACTGCTTGGGATAGGCATGTCCCCCCCCAACCTGACAGCGACGCGTCCGTGAAGACTGACACGTGTGACGTGGGTCTGCTGACGGGAACTCCCTCTGACAGAACCAGAGTGTTTCCCAGTGTCGGAGGTCTGCTCTCACGGAGGAAGGGACAATGATCATCCGTCGTTTTTGTTTTACTGGATCCACACGCAGACGCGCAAACCACCTCTGGAGGCGTCTCATGTGTAACAAACCCAGCGGAACCACTGTGTGAGTTGATGACATCATTCCCAACAGCTTCATGACGGAGACAGCTGTTATCACTTGCCAGGTCTTACGTGGCGGAGTTGACTTTTAAAAGTGTCGAATCTCGTTTGTGATAAACGAGCTTTCATGGTGGTTGAATTTAATTCCACTCCCAGATAAACAATTGTCTGGGCCGGGAAAATCGAGCTTCCTTCCAATTTATGGCGAAGCCCAGATTTAACAGGTGTGATGTCAACACCTGATCCTGCATCAGCGCCTCCTGTCTGGAGTGACAGGAGCAGCAGATCATCCAGGTAAAACAAAAACTCTCGTCTCTGTGTTTTAGGATGATCGGTATGCGTTCTCTGGATGTTGTACAACAGGTCCAGAAAACGGTCTCATCCCTCCGATCCGTGAGTAAAAACCCTGTGTTTTCTCTCCGTTGGGGGGCTCTGTAGATTACTTTTATCAGAAACACTTGGACTTCTGCATTTAGGGATGAGATTTAGTCTGATGATGACAGGACCGTTTTTATAACTCCTCTGAATGGAGGGGTTCGGGTTGCAAACTGTAACTTGTAACCATTTGCACAACACCCTGTCCATCCATCTGAAAAACGGCGAGCATGTTTTAGCCACTCTACGTAACGTTCGTAGGGTGAACGTGCGTTAAGTGATGTGTCACGTTTTGTACGGCTGTCAGCAGTCCGCCCCTCAACCGCCGTCATGCGTCGCGGGAATGTTTTCTGTGTGATCCAAGGCGAGGCTTGTGCTGAAGGCGAAGCGTGTGACAGCTGATGACGCGGTGGGGCTGCGCGTTTGACGTCGCTGTGCGAACGTTGAGAGGCGGAGGGCGTGACTTCATTTACGCCGTGCTGTTGGAGTGAAGGCTGCTAGCCCCGCGGGAGCACACGTTTTCTCTGGAGGGACGCGCGTCGCTCTCGCTGGAGGGGCGCGCGCTGGAGGGAGGCGGGACTCATCACCGGGTTCGTTCAGCTGCTTCACGCTTTATGCTGCCGTGAGCTGCCGAACGCTGAGACGCGGTGGGTGACGGCTGCCCGCGTTTGATTCGTTGAGACGAGTGTCGCTTCTTGTGAGAGTGAAGGACCTCCACCCGAACCAGCCTGCGGACCACATTTATACCGATGTGGGCCGGTTAGCGCCGGGCAGCTGTGTGTGTGCGCCAACATCAACGCAGCGCCGTTGGATGGAGGCTGTTTCATCCCACGAGTGCGAGTTGGCCCCGCTTGAGTGAGGATCGTGTGAACGACTTGTCATGTCTTAGAGCAGCGGTGAGTTTAAAAAACCCTTATTAAAGACATCGGCTCCTTATGTGTGGAGGCTGTTTCATCCCACGAGTGCGAGTTGGTACCGCTTGAGTGAGGATCGTGCAGTTTTAGTTGATAACGAGTTATTTTCGCTTACCATAGTGTGTGTGATCGACTCGTCATGTCTTAGAGCGGCGGAGTTTAAAAAACCTTTATTTAAGGACACCGGCTCATGTGTGGAGGCTGTTTCATCCCACGAGTACGAGTTGACACCGCTTGAGTGAGGATCGTGCAGTTCTAGTTGATAACGAGTTATTTTCGCTTACCATAGTGTGTGTGATCGACTCGTCATGTCTTAGAGTGACGGTGAGTTTAAAAACCTTATTTAAGGACACCGGCTCCTTATGTGTGCGGCCGCTGTGAGCTCATCCGAGCTTACAGACTGGCTAAAAAACAGACACTTTGATCATTGAATGATGATTTATTTCAACTTTCGTGTCACTTTTACACACACCCTCCGGAGACCGTCATTTTAAAAAACTTCTCTCTCATGAGCTCTGCGATTGTTTGCCCAGAGCGCTGTCTTGCAGGCGAACTCTGGGGAAACGCTGAGCTGCAGGTTGCCGGAATGAAGAGGGCTGGATTCTGATGGGCGGGGCTGGTGGTGGAACTGAGCGAGAGCCGCGGCCGTGGAAAAGTCGAAGCTTGCTCTCGACGGTCCTTCCAGCGTGCCGGGATGAGCCGCACGGCTTGATGAGGTGGCGCACAGCCTCTGGCACCTCCTCCGACTGATTCAATTCGCCAGCATGGTTTGAAGCTTCTCTGAACAGCGCGTCCGCGATGGGCTTCATCAGGTCTTGTGCAGTTTCTCTGGCAGCGAGGGGAGTAACGAAGCCAGGTGGATCGTTGTATCATCGTCATCCACGCTGCAATCCTCGACAGGCAAACCGTAGGAGAGGCACACATGTTGAGCTGACGTCAGCTGCCTTACAGAGGGAGTTCTTTGTCTCCAAGGCAGGTCTGCGGCCTTCAGTCCCTTGGACATGCTATATGCTAGCAGCGCCACGTTGTTGCTAGCTGCGGCTGCCTGAAAAACACATTGGTGGGCTCGATTGGAGAGCGTGGTCACCGTCTGGTTCATGTTCCTCCGGAGGGACGGGACGCTGCTCCGACCTGGGCAGCTTCGCTCCGAAAGCTTCCACGAGGCTTGGCTCCGGGGGGGGGGGGGGGGGGG
>NC_056511.1:37412660-37425592 GCF_014905685.2 Nematolebias whitei
GGTGAATCCCTCAATTCTGGTGATGGGTGCGGACTGGGGACCGACTCCCCCAATCTACCAGGAAAGAACCGTCTGTGGCCTCGCCCGTCGAACGTCCTGTTGGAACACGAGGCCGTATGGATCAAGACGGTGAGCCAGAGTGGAGCCCAGTGAAACAACCTTCCCGCCGATCATCCGAACTGGCGGGAAAAGGCGTGGGACGTAGAAAAAAGGGGTCCCTTCATGTCAGCCTCCTCCTGGGGTCCGCCGGGCAACCGTGAGGGCGCTGTCGGCCGGGAGCGGTGTAATCGCCGATGCGAAACGAGGTGGGATGGGGTGAGCATTCACTCAGCCCCCCTCCACCTACACTACGCTCCCCGGGAGGGAATGGGCAGCGGGGGCTGCAGCTGAACACGCCTTGTCCCGGAGGAACCATCCGGTTCGCCTCGAGGGTCGGCGATAAGAGGAAAAAATACAAGATGGCGTTGTCCAGCGTGTAGTGACCTGTCACTGGGAAATGTTCCCCGGCGCTTACCTTGGAATAAGACTGCTCGTCATCTTCTCCTCGGGGAGGAGAACTCACCGGACGACCAGAGGTCGACTGCCGGGCCAAGCATCCTTCACAAAGGTTGGTCATTTACACAATTTATCTTCTTTGTTCTTCAGACAGTGCTATTTTTAGCTCGCTGAAGAAAAAATGGGAGCCGATTTCCCGCTCTTAACGTAATTTATACGGACCGGGTGGGGCCCACACAGCAGGTGGGCGTGGACTAAATTTTTTCAGTGCTTATGCTACGCATAACGGGATAAACCCATCAGCGACAGCCTTAAAGGGCGAAGCCTATATGACATAGAACCTTCGTTATGTGTTTCAGTTGAAACTACAGATGAGTACATGAGGGATCAGCAAACAATTTGTGGAAAACCTCAAACCATTTTATTTCTTATTCAGTATATTATGGTTATTAATGTACCATATAAACCAGATGTGTGACCACAACATTTTTCTTCTTGTTACTACAGAACAAATACCTTTGTCAGACAAAGCTTTAGAACTACCAGCTAACCACTTAACTTAAATGGGTCATCTTTGTCAAACTCAATATTCTGCTGAGAAACCAATGGTTCTGGCAATTAAGAGTTTGTCATGAACCACTAAAACAATGGTTTCCAAAGCTGGGGTCAGAAGTCCACTGTTGTGAAACACCAATTGGAGGTACTTGAGAAAACCTATAGAAATTAAACCGTAATGCCAATACCATATCTATTGTTACAACAAGATGTAAACAGTCAAACCCAGCCGGTTGAAGCAGATGACCTCTTGTCCTGAGCATGGCTCTGCATACAGACTCATGTTCGTGCTGCTGTTGTTTAACATATTGTTTTTGTACGGCTAGTGCTTAGCGTATTCTTATTTTATCATATTTCTTAGTTCATATCTTAGATATTATTACTATTTTTCTTTACAATTTATACTTTTGTTGGATGTAACTGGGACCCTGTGTACACAATTTCGTTCCATCACATGTACCACATATGATGAGAATGACAATAAAGAAACCTTATCCTTATTCTTAAAGTTTCTTCCTCATGAGGGAGTTTTTCCTTTCCACTGTCGCCTTCATGCTTGCTCAAGATGAGAGTTCTGTGATGGTGTTAAACTCAAAGCAGTCTGCTCCTTAGATAAGTAATGTTAAATTATTATTTTATATGAATGTTTCTCTTCAGTGCCCTGAGATGACTTCTGTTGTGACTTGGAACTATATAAATAAATTGAATTGAACTGAATTTTTCTTTCTTAAATGAGATTTGGAAGAAAATTCAATCATCTATTTTCTTTACTCACTTCTTCTTCCCAGGTCTTGGGGAGCTGGTTTCAATTTCCATCATTCACTGTGTGAGAGGTGGGGGACACCTGGACAGGTCACAAGTCTTAAACTCATTCAGAAGATTAAAATGAATTCAGTTTGCCACACTTTTAGATTTCTCAAGCACAAACAATGATATTCCTTTTAAAGGCTGAGGAAGTGAATGGGATATTGTTCCAAAGTTGTCTGAATATGTTTAAGGAATTGTCACTGTAACAAATACCTCATTTTCCTTGTATATTTTCATGCCTTTTTTTTTTTTTTCAAAACACGTTCAAATAAATAAAGAAGTGTTTTTTGTTAAAATGCACAAAATCTATTGTAAAACACAGGATCAACAGTGTATAACATTTTTTTCACTGTTTATATCATGAAATGTTAAAAAGTTCAGGACACTTGGGTTGTTGGGGGTGATTCCTGCTGCTGAACCCTCATCCTGTGGTTTCTAGAAGGGGAAGAACTAGAGACAGAAGGGCTTTCCTCGTTTTTATTACCCTCACCTCTTCCTCTCACAGCAACCTTAAATTTCCCTTGTGACACACACAGTTTACTCTCAGTCTATTTTCGATCTCGTTTGTGGTTTCAAACATCACTTTAAGTTTTGTTATGCATTTCCTTCCCCCTGAAACTTCAGTAATAAAAACCTGACACCAACTTCTCTCCTCTTTATCAAAAATTCAGCTAATTTTAATCATGTGCTCATCAATTACAAACAGCCGAGTCAAGTATTTTCATTTTTCTTTTGTTTTGGAAACTTTTGAAGAAAGTAATTTTAAAGAAAAAAATGCACACGATTAGGAAAAACGCAAATAAATATTTTGGATGATGATTCCTTTATATTTTCTGTTTATTTTGAATGCAATTGCAAAATTTAACATATCAAAAACAAAACTCAGACAGTGACACATTTCTGATTTTTGTCCCACCTCAGTGACAAAGTGAAGAGGGGGAATTGGAAATACCTTCTATATCCAGCCACGTGTCCGTTAATGCATGTTGAGTGTGTGATAACTTGAAAAATTGAGGTACTGACCTTCATTTTAGTGTGTGGCTACATCTTAGCGAAAGAAAGTTTCATTTTTTTAAAATGGACTGCCATGTCAAAATCCAAGATGGCTGCCACCATATGCAGTATGAAACCCAGTGAATCCAGTCAGCTACTTAGATTACAAGCATGTCTTAAAGACATAAAACCCTGGATGACCCTAAATTTTCTGCTTTTGAACACAGACTGAGGTTTTGGTTTTTGGACCTGAGCACTTTAAGAATTAATTTTTCGTCTTTCTCCCTCCTTAGATGGCATTAATCTGGCCTCCAGCTCTAATGTTAAAAATCTTGGTGTTATTTTTGATCAGGACATGTCTTTTATCCCCCACATTAAAAAATTACTAGAACTGCCTTCTTCCACCTGCGTAATATCACTAAAATTAGAAACATCTTGTCTAAAAATGATGCAGAAAAACTGGTTCATGCATTTGTCACGGCTAGACTGGACTATTGCAATGGTTTATTATCTGGGTGTCCAACTACGTCTTTAAAACGTCTTCAGTTGATCCAAAACGCTGCTGCCAGAGTCTTAGCTGGAGTTACTGGGAGAGATCATATTTCTCCAGTTTTAGCTTCTCTCCATTGGCTCCCTGTCGAATCCAGAATCAAATTCAAAATTTTACTTCTAACCTACAAAGCTCTCAACGACCTAGCTCCATCTTGTATTACAGATCTTATTGTTCCATATTTTCCTAATAGAGCACTTTGCTCTCAGACTGCAGGCTTACTTGTGGTTCCTAGAGTTTCCAAAAGCAGAATGGGAGGCAGATCTTTCAGTTATCAGGCTCCTCTCTCATTCATTCATTCAACCTTTATTTAAACAGGTAAATCCCATTGAGCCTCGAGGACTCATTTACAAGAGAGACCTGATTTCAACAAAGAATGATGACAACAATGGACAAAAGCTACTACAATAGACAGTTATAAAAAAGCATACAGATTTTTTTTTAAACGAATACGATGGCTAAAAAAAGAAAAGTAACAAAAAACAGCTAGATTCTAAGGCGAATATAGAAAACTAAAAACAGGAACATGTCTGCATTGGTCCCTGCCAGGAGTCCAACAGATTCTTAAAGCCACTTATAGAGAAGTCAAGGTCGAGAGCTTCAAATCTTTTTGTAAGGTATTGTTTTATGAAATTTCTTATACAAGGTTCGTGAACGGTCGGCCCCGATAATTAGTAATAATAAGTAACACACACACAAAGTATATGTTTGAATAGGCATAAAGGTGACTTAACACCTTATAAAACATATTTTTATATCATTCCACCCTTTGCCTTTATGGCATGTAAAACATAATATAACTCTTTAATTTTGACAAAATATATGTTTGAATAGGCATAAAGGCAACTTTCATTACACCCTTTGCCTTTATGGCATGTAAAACATAATACGACTCTTTAATTTTGAAAATCACTCTCCTGAAATTGAAATTGTTCTGGGAATAACCTCATGACTTCATCTTGAATAAACTCACTCACAAAGTTAAGAAAATCCAGACGAGTTTCAAACCCCTGGAACGTTTGATTTATTACATTCCCACTGACACGATCATTGTAAATCAAAACACCTGGTAGGTGTTCAGGTTCGAGTGTGATTATAGTTTTTTCCCTACCAAACCATGTACCAAGCTATATTATAAATTTCCTGATTAATTCTTTTTTTTAACCCTCCTAATATAAAAATGAGTTCCCAAAATACACAAAGTTAATACAGAGATACATAGATCAAACTAGTTATTCTTCTTTTCACTAAACAAGCAAAAGAGATACTGCATATTTTTTGCGCCGTAGATAATATTCCTGCGAATATATCCCACCAATGGTGAGCCGACGTCTACACTATTAGCTTAGCCACATGTAAAAACCTTTCTTTGAGCCATGCAGGTGGACACTGTTAGATCAGACACGTTTAGACTTATGAGATTCAATCATTCGTTTCAGCTCTGTAGACCCATTTCAATGCTCATTTTGAAACGGTCTAGGGAGACTCGCCAGGGTACATGCAAAGTTTGCCATTGTACCTCTGTTAGTCGAGTGGTGGAACTATAATTAGTTAATTGATAAGTCTGGTTGCTCCAAGTCCACAGATGTACACCATACACACATCCAGAGAAAGGCACCTCAGGTAATTGAGGATGATTTTTTATTGTTGCTATCAAACTAGTTCTCTAGCCTAGTTCATGAGTCCAGTCACACAATACCTTGTCTCTGGTTAAACATGGGTTAACATGACCTAATTTCAGCATACATATCACTCCTTTATCAGCTGTCTCACATAATTGCATGTCATATGTGAGATTTGTCTGTGGCTCAAACCACTCACCCTGTATTTTTTAAAACCAGTGTCCTTGTACAGTTATTAAAGGCAAAATGTGATATTTGCATAACTGTGGTTGCTTTCATTACATTTTGTCAATTCAGGTTTCAAAATTACCCAGTAGGAACTGGAAATGTTCCATACTCTCCTCCACTCAATCATGATTCGATGTGGTCACCACCCTTTGGAAGCGCTCCTTCTGCAGCTGTGCATGGAAAAATTGCAAGGTACACAGGAAAACAAGTTCAAAGCTTCAATTATGTTGGAGAGCACTTCTGTGCTCCCCCACATATTCAACTGCCAGTTTATTTCTTTTATCAGTATTTTGACCGTTTCTTCTTGAGTCATGACAACTGATGGCATCCAGACTCCAACTTGGGTAACTGCCAACGAAGCACGTCTCCTCCTTCTCCTTAATTGGCAGTAAAATCAAACTTCGTTCTTTTTTTTTCTCTTTCATCTGGTTTAGCATGCCCGACACTCGTACATAGGGCGCAACTGTCGTGCCCTATCAGGCAGCTTTTTGTGTTTCAAACATGTGAAGTTACTTTGCACTCAGATCTTGCTTGCATCTTTTCAACCAAACGTGAACACCTGATCCTCCTCCAAGACACGTCCTGGTGTTGCTGATGAGGCGTTGACCATCAGCGACAAGGCACGTGATGCCCAAACAGCCTGCACTCCCATCTGACTGGCACCTGTCACCAGCTTCTCATGTTGTCCTCTCTCCATCCAGTCCGCAAAGATCAATGCTGTAGAGGCAAAAAGTACTGCTTACAGATAGAGGAAGAATCATTAGTTTTCTCTTATATAACATTTGTTTACAGATACATTCACCCATCTTTCTTCTCCTGCCTCTGGGATATTGCAGACCCAGACCAATTTTATAACTTGAATTTGACCTGAAATCAATATCACTGGCTCTATAGTCCTCAGATCTAGTCCAGCAGATCCAGGAGTTGCTCTGACAGGCAGCTCTGCTCTGTCATCAATTTTCTAATTGGTTCTTTTTTTTTCTGGAGTATCATTCAATTTAAAGGAGTGGTGCCTGGTACAATGGGTCTGTTATTCAATTGAAACACAGCCTGCAACAAATTTACTTTCCAGTTTGTCAAATCATGTTTTTCATTTAATTTTCTCAGCATTTTTTTTAACAGTTCATTCTCTCTCTCAATCAGCCCAGCAGCTTGTGGAAATATGATAAATCCATTCAACATGTTTTTCAGCTGACCAGTCTTTCACCTGTTTTCCAGTAAAATGGGTCCCATTATCTGTTTGTATTTGTAATGGTATACCATAAAACTGCTCAATGAGCTGTAAACACTTAATTGTTGATGTTTGATTAGCATGTTTACAGGGATGAACTACTAACACTCCTGAATAAGTGTCTACTGCTGTACACACATATTTACATCCCTGTGATGTGGGCAGTGGCCCGATGAAGTCCATTTGCCAAACCTGACCTGCTCCTTTTCCTCTATAAATCTGTCCTTGAACATGTTGTGGAGTGCCTTTCCTGTTGTGTTGGCAGACCTCACACTGCTGTATTGCTGTTTTTACGTCATCTGTTTTGTTCTACAACTAATCAAACAATTCTTCATACATAACCACTTCATGCAAAAAGTGTCAACAATTAACTTTATTTATTAAAAAGAAATCCTTCTTCTAGTCTTGGCCCCACTCAGAATATTTAGCTCATCAGTTTTTCCAAACTGAGGTGTTAACTTTTTCCACAGAACCCCTCTTGAAAAGAGCTGAACTTTCACTTTAAATGTGAAACATCTGCAGAACAAGATGGTGAATTTTTTTTCATCTCAGATATTTTTAGATACTTCGAGTTGTTTTAGATGCTGTCAAAACTACAGCTGCAGGTGATCCATTTATAAACAACATATGATGCACTTCCTTCAAAGCAGCCAGCTTAACACATCCCCTTTAAGTGCTCAGATGACATATTTATTAGACATTTCAAATCCACCCTTTTCCCCTTAAACCATCTTGACTTTAGGCATTTTAATTCATCCTTAGTGGCCCAAAATGTCAATGCTTGGGCCTTTAATGGCAACATCAGATGTCTTAATTTCTCCTTTGACCTTTGGCATTT
Organism: Nematolebias whitei; assembly: GCF_014905685.2. NCBI lineage: Eukaryota > Metazoa > Chordata > Actinopteri > Cyprinodontiformes > Rivulidae > Nematolebias > Nematolebias whitei. The sequence goes on from NC_056511.1 coordinate 37,419,980, forward strand.
TAAAATCAATATCACCTTCAAGTTTGGGGCTTTTTAATTTAACGTCAAAATCTGGGCTCTCTAATTCTGGACCTTTGATGTTCAATGTTGACAATATCTGCTTTCAGAAGGTTGATGTCAACTTCTGGACCCTACTTTTGGCTCTTTAATCCAAATAATGGCTTCCAGCCCTCAGCTCTTCTGCTGACACATCATCCATCTCAGCTGCAGGCACTCCTGCCTGTATTAATACCCTCCAGAAAGCAGAACGAGTAGGTTCCTGCATGTTTTTCCGGCCGTCCTTTCTCGGCCCACGACCCATGGATTGACTAAATGTTGGTTTTTTTTCACGGTTTTCAGCTCTGTGTTCCAATCCAACACTCTGCTTTGAACATCAGTCCTTGAAAAAACATGTAGATGATAATCTACAACCCAACGCACAGCGAGCGCATTCTCTACACACAGCCGAACCAATCTCTGCTCGCACTCCCCTAGGGTCACCCAATGCCCCTGTAAATCAGACCAACCCGATGCTATCTGTCGAGCTGTCTCTACAAACTTCAAATGACGGTCTCGAGTCTTGCAAAGCTCTGTCTCGATGCGCTGAATTCATTACCTGACCTCCACCTTTATCCAACAGCCTAGATACTCGAGCATCTGTGGGTTGTGATATTTTAGACAAGTAAACAACCTCCTTGTCTCCCCAGATGCCACCGTCCCAACTCGACGGATCCCATCCGTCATCCAACCTTGCAACATAAGCTCCGACTCGCTCCGGCAAAACATCACGCTTCTTCTTTCTAATTTTTTCCCTTTTAAGCCTGCATATTTGCCCAACTGCACCCTCACGCTGTTTCTGCAGTATGCACTCTGTCTGTGCATCAGACAACAACTGCCTCTGTTGCAACCACCGCTTATCTTTCTCCTGAACTTCCTCCACACACTTTTTCCATGCAGTCGCACAAACCCACATTCGGCGCTGCAAACCAGACACCGGCGCTTTCTTTCTCTTGAATTTTCCTCGCTTCAACCGGGACACCTGTTCCACCACCCCCTCAGCTACCCTGCTCATTCTCCCAAACTGAGCACCGAGCAACTGTATGTGCCGTTCATTCAACAAGCAGGTGGTCCTCACATTCTTGTTTGCTCCGTTGAGCCTGTAATTGCATTTTCTGACTTTCCTCATGCAGTTTTTTCCCCAGGCTACCGCACACATCCTCATATGACGCTGAAGCCCTGTCACTGGTGCCATCTTTCTGACCTCTATTGCCTGCAAAGCGGTCAAAACATCACCCGGACTATCTGCTTTCAGAAAATTGTTCTAACAACTAGGATGGGCTTCTTCCCACCTCTCAAACACAACAAAAACAACTAGGATGGGCTTCTTCCCACCTCTCAAACACAACAAAAACAACTGGGATGGGGCTTCTTCCCATCCCGGATCAACTTTTTCTCTGTTCCCCTCACGCCTCCTCAGGCGTCTGAATCAACTTTTTCTCTGTTTTTAAACTCTCACACAAAGGTTCGGGGCGTCCCCCTCACCTCTTAAACACAAAGCCAAACAAAGTTGGATAACTCTCCCAACCTGGCACAACCTCTTGTGGACTCTTTGTCCAGATGCACTTGCATCAACTTAACACTTTTTTTTTTTTCCTTTCGTTTGAACATGGTGCAGCCGTTCAGAATTATTTATTTATTTTAATAATATCCCATCCTCGTCGCCAAAATGTTTTATGAAATTTCTTATACAAGGTTCGTGAACGGTCGGCCCCGATAATTCACACGACAGGAAATAAATCAAAGGAGACTGTTTCTGCTAGAAATAATAGTGTCATTTATTAATCTGCCACAGAAAAACAGCCAAGCAAAAAACATGTACACTCGTACACTCTTAACACACAAATTGATATGAAAGTCCTCTCACCGTTGACACTTAGTCGGGAAGCCTTTTCGACCCGATGACAGGTAAATCACATCAACACAGGATGCTGGGCACCTCGCGCGTGGTCCGCAGCAGGCTTCTGACTTCCCTTGCCTGTCACACCTCCTATATACCCCTCCCTGACCGGATCGCGTGAGAGCAGTGAAAAACAAGTTTTGATGGTTGTCAGGAGGACAGACAGAAAGTCGGTATCTCATCAATAACCTGACATTGAAAACATGTCCTTCCAGTAACGGAGCGCCGTGACCGCAAAGCGGGCCAAAGCTCTACTGCCAAAAAGCACTCCTAATGCTTATTAACAAAAGTATCTTTCTCTTTCTTTGTTGTAATGTGTACAGATTCCAGAAAAGGGGGACGCCCCTAGCCTGAAGTGGATTTGAGCAAAGGTTAAGGGGAAATGGGGTGATTTGGTATTTTTAAACACAACTGACTTGACTGACTGGACTGGACTTAAATAGTTTAATTGGGCTAATAAAAGGTTTCATGAACAAAGTATTTTAACCACATTTTTTCTTTTTCTCTCAATTTCTTCCTTGCTCTTTCTTCCCCTCTCTAGCACAGACAGGTACCTGGAGGGAAGATTAAAGTCCTCTTGTTTCCACAGTGTATATGTCAGTTGTTTAAACTTTTAAGGTTATATTGTATTTTGATTGATGCTGTTGGCGCAAGCTATTTAACAAAGTTACTTCCACAGGCTCCAGGAGGAGGGAGGCCGGCGTGGGGGATTGCTTATTGCAGGGTGTTGTTGTATATTTTTAACTTTACTAATTGTAGGTAGACCTGTTGACTGCAAAGGCTTGGAAGGGTGAAAGACGGGATGAGAGTACACAGGTATCCCTGGAGAAGTCCAGTATGTACCTCATTTCAGTTTCAAGTGTATAGATGAATGTAAGAATAGCATTTTATTTCAGTTTTACAAGTTCTGTTTGATTATAACATTACAGTGTAAGAGTACACACTATCAGGAGCAATAATAACCATCAGGGTGTCCCATAATTAAGAAACAGGTTTTACTCACTAGGAAGTAACCACAGTCATTTTTCCAGGCCCACAAATGGGTCATGGATCCCACAGATAAAATAAGCAAAAGGCCATACAGGGTGTTTAACAATTCGCAAGCTTTGGTGTCCAGCTTTTCTCATCAGGAGGGAGAATCTCTGACCGAGGAGATTGACTAGTGACCATCACACCGGACTGGGTCCTGCTGAAAAGAGGGAGAGGACCCCACCAGGTGGTGGAGAGAACATCACACGCCATCGTTCTCCAGAAGGAGAGGGACACCTGTTACGACCACAACCAGTGCGCCCCTGCATAGGAGCGGAATCCATCGCTGGACAAGATAGAGGGTGATCTGAGGACAGCTCCCCACTATACCTGGAGGAGGTGACAGGACCTTCGTGGGAGCTCACTCTTTGCCCCTTTGTTCTGGTAGGAAAAAGGCAGTAGCAAACATTGGAGAAGAAGTCTCCGCTCTGCCTAAGTCGGTCAGTCAGGTGGAACGGGTAAGGACGGAAGATTACCAGCCCTGACCGTGAAGAACAGAAGACGCGTCAAACTGATTTTAGTTTTGTCCCAATGCACACACATGTCATTTAGAATGTCTGATCAGACTGATAAAGGTTCTGAGGACTTTACATGAAGATATCTCCGCGGGCCGAATCCCGCCGAGCACCAAAAGGACCCTTGTGGACGAACAAGGCCTCCCACCACAAGCTCAAGAACCGAAGACCGGCTAGATAGTCCTGTTTAAATTGAGTGTGTTGTATTTTCCTGTTTAATATGAGTGTCTTGTCTTTCCTCTCAGTCATTCTGAAAAACAACCAGAGAAGGGTCGTGGATTCAATTGGAAGCTCTTAACTATTCAAAATTTTACTCCATTCAATTGGGCATTTCATCATTCTAAAATCCCACGAGGTATTTTAAAGGTGGTTTAACAGGAGGTCAATTTTGGTATTAGGGTAGAGTTTTACTTATTTTAGTGTGTGAGGCATTTATCTTTTACTAGGAGTGTTGTAATTTTTGTATTTTTATAAAGGTTTATGCATTTGGTATTTTTTTACAGGTTTTGAAGGGTTTGAACCAGGGGTCTGGTCCAGGACCCCTGGAGGGTTGCAGTAAGTTTGGGTCACTTCCATATGGACAAATCCAAAAAGGGGTGATCTCCCATGAATATGGGGAGATCAAAAGAGGGATTGTTGGATTTAATGTTTTATCTTTTATTATTTCTGAAATTTCCGGTTATATCATGTGTGTGGGTGTCGTTTTTCTTTAGAGTTTCCTTACAATCATTTAAATGTTAATCAATTAATTTGCATGAGTATCCACTTTATATATATAATCTCACCCTAGTTAGGGTCAATCTTATAAATTCACAATCTTATAAGTTCACATTTTGATATAATTACAAGCGACTCAGAGCAGGTAAGATACTGATTAGACTCCAGGGAAGTGTTTCTGGCGCAACTGGTAGAGCTGCTGCCTCTCAGCGAGCAGGGCCCTTGGTTCAAACCCCGGTCCAGGGGCCCTCTGGGTGGAGTTTGCATGTTCTCTCCGTGCATGCGTGGGTTTTCTCCGGGCACTCCGGTTTCCTCCCACAGACCAAAAACATGCATGTTAGGCTGATTGGTAACTCTAAATTGTCCCTAGGTGTGAGTGAGGGAGTGAATGATTGTTTGTCTCGTGTGTCTCTATGTGTCCCTGTGATGGACTTGCGACCTGTCCAGGGTGTACCCCGCCCCTCGCACAGTGATTGCTGGACATGGGCAACAGCGACCCCCGTGACCCAAAATGGAATAAACGGGTAAAGATAATGGATGGATGGATGGAAGTGTCTCTGAGTATGGACGCTCACACACACACACGCTCACACACACACACTCACCACGCTCACACACACACACACAGACTGATGAACATAAAAGAATCTAGAACACATTTCTCTAACTTAGACTTAATAAAGTTTGACTAAATAAAATTAGTAAGATAATAGAAAGTAGCATTTAATCGTTTAACAATTGTTATCAGTTTAGAGGAGAGAATCTTCACAGAAAAAACACCAGCGTTTGACTAACAAAGATCAATAAAATTCTTTATCTAGGATATGTAACCTCAAGGGCATATCTAGCAAAGCAGAAGAGCCCCGTAACCGTGACAACGGGTTGTTTAAACCAATCAGAGGCAGAGCCTGTTCAAAACTGTGATAAAGGTCCAGGGGCAGACTGCAGCATGAGCATTTGCTTGGAGACTCATTGGATCAGGTCGGTGTTCGGTAAATGCTCCTGTATGCATACATGTAATTTGATGTTATGAACTCTGAATACTTGTAATTGGTTGTCCAATAAATCTTTTGAACTAAGGTGGCCGTATCAGCTGTTTTGAACACATTTAGAGGCTCTCAGCCACGTCATACGCCACTTCATTTTGTTTGTCTTGTTGTTCTTGTTTAGAAGTTCTTTTGATTAAATTAGACTGTGTTGCATTTCCTCTTTTTTCAGTGTTTATATTGGTTTATCTACAGGTAAGTTAAAAATTCTTCATGTTTCTTACATTTATCTATTTTATCTATTTCTATTCTATTTATATTTTTAGCTGGTTTATTTTTTGTTGTTGTTGTTTTTGCTGTCTAGCTGTTTTTTCGCTACTTTTCCTTTTAATTAGCCTTTTAATTGTTAAATTGTTAAAAACAAAAAAAA
>NC_056511.1:37425692-37434704 GCF_014905685.2 Nematolebias whitei
ATTGTTTTGTTTGTTTTTGGATGTCCAGAGGACCTGACTTAACTGTTTCAGATTATTCTACCTGGATTAATGAGCATGCATCAGGACATCACTGGTTAATTTTAGCTTAATATAAAAAATATTCACTGTGTGAAATGTTGGAATGTGGTGTGGGATTTTGTAAACTGCAGTTTAGATTTTAATAAATTTAGAACCAGATAAAGATCAGATCATGTTTTTATGTCCTCATGTGTAAAACACTAGAAATGAAAGCGCGTGTACTTTTATTTTCAGTGCTTGTCTGTTGAGTGTTTACTACTAGTGGTTACCTTTTACAGTTGATTAAATGCTTTGTACTCCGTGTAAATAAAAGCTGAACTTTAAATGTTTATTTTTTTTAATCAAGCTTGAACCTGTCACATATAGTATGTTTTTTTTTTTAAATAAATCTTGTTTTGAAAGCACGTATGATTCTGCTTCATGTTTATGTCATGGATGTTTCAGGGTGTGTGAACACACCAGGCCTCTTCATGAACAGGTAGGATAACATGCCAACCATTCTGCTGCTCCTTCTATGTTGGATGTGACATGTTTAAATTCTGACGTTCCCACAGCGGCTAATTAAATCTAAACTCATTAATTAGTAATCAAGAGGTAGCCATGTTGGTTTACAGAGGATTAGAGGTCAAAAGGTCACTGGGTAAAAATGTGTTTTACAACTATTCTTCTGATCTGACATTTTTTTCTGCACCACGTTTGTAAGGATCAAGTCAAAGTTGGTAAAAATTACACATTTTTTTAATTGGACCCCATCTAAATGTAGAATTTAAAAATGATTTGGATTATTTTAAAAACATTTACAGCGGAAAAATTGTCTGTAGCTTTCACAACAAATTGACAGTACTGAATCTGTCACATTGCTGTAGGACCAGTGACAGCGGGCCAGCCTTAAACACTTGATATGAAATTATTTTAATGTCTGTTAGCAAAATATCTTGTGAACTATTGGGCATCCAACAATTTTTAGTCAGATCATCTGGACAGTTTCTCTTTTTTGTGTGCTGAAACGTTTCACCTTCCATCCGGAAGGCTTCATCAGTCAAGTAAACGCACAACACAAAACTGATTCTTCCCCCAAACAGCTTACTCCAAAGTGGAACAAACCAGTTATGTTGGTGCTAAGATGTTGTCTTTGGCATGCCCCCTCCTCTGGAGCCGGCCCTCTTCCTTGTCGACAGTCATGTCAAACTGTCAAACTTCTGGATGCAAGGTGAAACGTTTCAGCACAAAAAGAAATTGTCCAGATGATCTGACTGAAAATTGTTGGATTGTATACCTGGATTATTGAGCATGGACTGTTTATCTATTGGGCATATTTTAATAAAACTTTCAGGAAGTATTCTCTAAGTGGGCATCTACAACTGATTAATTTTTGGAGTTGATGAATTCAAGGTGACTGCCACAGTTGAATGACTTAAGAAAACACAAAAAAGGGTTGTAATTCAGTCAGATTTACAGATATTAATTATGTCATTTACATTGGTAAGCCAAAACAGATTTATTTATTTATTTAAGCATAAAATGATCTTTGTTTATGCAATATTCCTCAAATTAAATCAAATTTATTTCTATAGTGCATTCAAAAACAACCTGCAGCACATAATACAAATTGTAAAAAGGCAAAACTGACCATGAGATCATACAAACTTAAAAAAAAAAAATTTAAAAATATGATGACATAAAACGACCAGACCGGCCTGCTAACACCAACATACAGAGAGTCACAATAATCTAGTTTGGAGGTAATAAATGCTTGAAAAACTAATGTTCAAAGTCTTTAAAATGTAAAAGTGATCTCACTTTAGATCAAAACCTCAGTTTAAAAATAAGGATCTCTTCAATACAGAAGGGATCCGTTTCTCAAGGTAAAAATGTGAATCAAATATTATTTGTATTTTTATATATGATTTTACAAACAACCTCTAAATTGTCCCTAGATGTGAGTGAGAGAGTGAATGGATGTTTGTCTCGTTTGTCTCTATGTGGCCCTGTGATGGACTTGCGACCCATCCAGGGTGAACCCTGCCCCTCGCACAGTGATTGCTGGACATGGGCACCGGCGACCCCTGTGACCCAAAATGGAATAAGCGGGTAAAAGATAATGGATGGATGGATGGATTTTACAAACAGCTCCCTGAGCTGTAGGAGAAGAACTGTGATTTCCAGTGTGTTCAAAAATAATAACTTCGGATTTTTTTTCTCATTAAAATTTGAAGCTGTCCAGGGCAGCACGGTGGCACAGCTGGTAGAGCTGCTGCCTCTCAGTGAGCAGGTCCTTGGTTCAAACCCCAGTCCAGGGGCCCCTCTGGGTGGAGTTTGCATGTTCTCTCTGTGCATGTGTGGGTTTTCTCCGGGTACTCCGGTTTCCTCCCACAGACCAAAAACATGCGTGTTAGGCTGATTGGTAACTCTAAATTGTCTCTAGGTGAATGGTTGTTTGTCTCGTTTGTCTCTATGTGTCCCTGTGATGGACTTGCGACCTGTCCAGGGTGTACCCTGCCCCTTGCACAGTGATTGCTGGACATGGGCACCGGCGACCCCCGTGACCCAAAATGGAAGAAGCGGGTAAAGATAATGGATGGATGGATGAAGCTGTCCAAGCTTTTAACTCAGTGGGACAGTCAAACTGTGGTTTTAGGGGAAAAGAATGACTGAGCTTCAATGAAGGTAGTTCTGATTGTTGTCTGTGTAGAAATGAAACGAGATGTTGATTTTATTTTATTTTTTTAATGGAACCTAAAGGGAGAATGTAAATGGAAAATAAAATGGGTCCAAGAATGGACCCTTGGGGAACTCCACGTGTGAATGGGGGGCTGAGGAGGAAACAGAATCTCCAAGAGTTATGAAACAATTCCTGTCAGACAGAACAAGTCCAGTACAGAGCCACTGATGCAACAGCATTCCAGCGTAGAGAAGCCAACAGAATACCGAGGTACACTGCTTCCCTGCAGCTGCAACCAGTGATGACTTCATGAGATTATTTATAAATAAAATCATTTCAATCAGAGAGAAAATTCACATCATCGTTCTTACTATTGCCTCTGGTTCCCTGCCAGATGTGGAAGCTTTAGAAATGTCACTAGAACCTGATTTATGTTTGGACCGTTTTTGTTCTGTTGAGCTCTCTGAACTGTCAAAAATAATAACCTCATCCAAACCATCCACATGTCTGCTAGATCCCATCCCAACCAGACTGTTTAAAGAAGTATTTCCCCTAATTAATGTCCACATTTTGGATCTGCTTAATTTGTCTCTAAGGAATGGTTACGTACCACAGCACTTTAAGGTTGCCATAAGTAAACCTTTACTTAAGAAACTTGATCTTGATTGAGAAATTATGCTCAATTATAGACCTATATCTAACTTTAATCTAAAAAAAATTCTCAAGAAAATAGTTGCAAATCAGTTGTGTGAACTGTCATGGAAAAAAAGAAGATTCCCAAAACAACCAGGTGTAAGCTTCATCAGATTTATTTACAAAGCTTTGTAGAACAAACGTCAATCACAGAAAATCAATACATTTACAAGTTCACACTTATCAATGCTTTCACCTGTCTGAGGTTCTGACCCGTTCTGACTTCCCCAACCGAAAAAGTTAGTTATGTAGAATCACCCTAGCACCAGCCTTCAACCACCCACACTTGTTTTACCAAGCTGTTATGAGCTGCACACAGAGACGTGTCAGGGATTTGGTTGTGGGAGACAGAGACTCAAGGACTCCAAGACATGTCACTGTATCATATCAATATCATATCAATCAAATATTAAAGATAATAAAAACTATCTCTTGCTGTCCCTTACTGACTGATCACATCAAGATTGATTATTACATAGAACCGTTTAATATCATTCACAATCACAGTACAGAGCAGTGAAAATTATGGCGCATGGTTAGTGCAAATAGTACATATATGAACATGTGAACAGAAATAATCTGTTTGAGGAGTTTCAGTCAGGGTTTAGAGCTCATCATAGCACTGGTGAAAGTTACTAATGATATTCTCATGGCCTTTGACAATGGACAGGTGTCTATACTGGTCCTGTTAGACCTCAGTGCTGCATTTGATATAGATGATCACGATATTATACTACAGAGGCTTGAATGATATTGGGATTACAGAAACTGTTCTAAAATTGTTTAAATCATATTAATTGATAGATTTCAGTTTGTAAATCTAAACGGTAAATGGACTGTACTTATATAGCGCCTTTCTATCTTATCGAGACACTCAAAGCTCTTTACACTACAATCTGTGCCTCATTTACCCATTCATACAGCACTCTACTAGATCTCTACCAAGCTAATTGAACAAATCATTCTAAATAGACTAATCAGAGCTTTATCACATTCATACATCGATGGGACACACATCAGAGGCAATGAGGGGTTCAGTGTCTTGCCCAGGGTCAATTCGGCATGTGACTGCTGGTGGATTCGAACCCCAACTCTCGCATTGGAGGTCGACTGCTCTAACCACTCAGCCACAGCCACCCCTGATGAATCTAAATAATGAATCATGGTTGTAAGCTCAATGATCCAGCCATCCATTATCTTTTACCCGCTTCTTCCATTTTGGGTCACGGGGGTCGCCGGTGCCCATGTCCAGCAATCACTGTGCAAGGGGTGGGGTACACCCTGGACAGGTTGCAAGTCCAAGTCCATCACAGGGACACATAGAGACAAACAACCATTCTCTCTCACTCACACCTAGAGACAATTTAGAGTTACCAATCAGCCTAGCATGCATGTTTTTGGTCTGTGGGAGGAAACCAGAGTACCCCAAGAAAACCCACGCATGCACGGAGAGAACATGCAAACTCCACCCAGAAAGGCCCCCAGACCGGGATTTGAACCGGGGACCTGCTCGCTGAGAGGCAGCAGCTCTACCAGTTGCAGCTCAATCAGTCATAAAAATAAAAAAACTGTGAAAATCGCTGTAATGCCACTTGGTTGTCGATATGTGCTGCTGACTATTCATGATGCTGATCTCATGCTGCTGATTATTTCATGTTCCTGTGTTCATTAGTCCTCATCTGCTCACACAGACTCATGTTCGTGCTGCTGTTGTTTTGGCGAATTGTTCTTGTACGTTAGTGATTAGTGTATTCTTAGTCTTGTGTATTCTTAGTTTAGTGAATGTAGTATATTCTTAGTTCATGATTCGGATCTTGCTAATGTATTTCTTTACAATATGTGTTTTTGTTGGATGTAACTGGAACCCTACATAGTTTCGTCCCACCTCATGTATCACGTGTGGTGTGTATGACAAATAAATCTCTCTGACTCTCTGACTCTGATAACAACAAAAGGGTTCAATCATATCATCTGGACCAGTTGTTTTAGGTGAGAAACGTTTTGTCCCCCATCCAGAGGACTTCCTCAGCCTACAGCCTGCCAATCAGATCTGTCCCATAGCCTTCACTGCTGTGTTTCAATCCAACTTCCTGTTGGCTGATTCCAGCAGCTTTCTTCCTGTTAAAAGGGAGTTTTTCCTTTCCACTGTTGCCTTTGTGCTTGCTCAGGATGGGAGACTGCGATGAAGTCTTTAGATAGAGAACTTTAGACAGAGAACTTTTACTAATTGGCTTTTATAATATATGTAAATGTTTCTGTTCAGTGCCCTAAGATGACTTCTGTTGTGACTGAATTGAACTGAACTGTGTCAAAGGCAGCTGTCAGGTCTAAAAGCAAAATCACAGGAGAGTCTCCTGAATCTCATGAAAAACCTTTAAACGTGCTGTGAAGGGCTTTAAAACCAGACTGAAACATTTCAAGAATGGTGTGTGAGTTTGAAAAAGGACTGCTGTTGGACAAGACACCTGGGAAAACTAAGCAAACATAAAGCAAATGCAAACTGAATGGGTTTATGTTTAATTTTTGTTTAAACTAAATGTATTTATTTAATTTGGTTTACAGCATAGAATATAATCTTGTTATTTGATGATGTGGACTTGTTTTATTGTTCTAGTGTTCGTGACAGAAATGTCCAGGCAGGTAAACTGTGGTGCAGAGTGAAATACAGGTAAAGGACAGTTTCCTGGATGTGTGTGCGTGCGTGCATGTGTGTTGGGAATAATGTTTCAAGGATGCATGTGCACCACTCATCTTTCCTGGCCCCTCCACTGGAGTCTCACTGCAGCAGCAGCACTGGGAACTCTTCCAAAACTGCAATAAGAGAGAAAAAACAGAACAGCCGTTTGCTGCAGAAAGACAGGCCGCCGCTGCAGACCTGAGCAGGACTCCAGCGGCTGCACCTTCAACCCAACACACACAAATATCATGTGAATATGATCTGGTGCATGGAGGCTGCACTCGTGCATTTCTGTGTCACGATGCACCGGAACCGAGAAGAGTCACCCTCAGCACATCAAGACGTCAGAGATCACTGCAGCAGGATGCTGCCTGAAGCAAGAACACACACATCTCAGGTGCTGTGGCATTTTAATGACTTAAAGAAAACCCCTAACCAACACAAATAATAACACAACTCTAAAAAAATCCTACATGAGTTTGGGCATGTGTGACTTGAGCACAGAAAGGTTGGTTGTTGAGATGCTGCTTTCTTATTGTTTGCACTATGTGTCATTGTCATTACAGTTTATGCAACATTCATTCAACCTTTATTTGTACAATTTACTGTGCACGCTCATTACAACATGCCTTGCAGATTGTCTTAGTCAACCTGAAGAAAAAATCTAATAAAACAGAAAACAGCCATGTCAGGGATTTGTTGACCTTCTAAAACAGAATCTATAAATCCACAGACATTTGTTGTAACATTTTCCGTTTTTGTCTTTTTACTTTGGCGCGGCTGTGGCTGAGTGGTTAGAGCAGTCGTCCTCCAATGCAAGAGTTGGGGGTTCAAATCCACCAGCAGTCACATGCCGAAGTGTCCATGGGCAAGACACTGAACCCCTCATAGCCTCCAATGTGTGTCCCATCAGTGTATGAATGTGATCTAAAGCACTGATTAGTCTCTTTAGAATGATTTGTTCTATTAGCTTTGTATAGATCTAGTAGAGTGCTGTATGAATGGGTAAATGAGGCACAGATTGTAGTGTAAAGCGATTTGAGTATCTTGAAATAAGATAGAAAGGCGCTATATAAGTACAGTACATTTACCATTTTACTCCCACACTCCGTGTGTTTCAACAGCTTTAACCTGACCTGAGTCTTAAAGGGATAGTTCAACTCTTTTGCCAGTGGGGTTCTAAGGAAAGATTATGAACAGTTATTAAAAATACCACCTATAATGACCTCCGCTTGGAGAAATGGTGTAATTGTGCATGCAGGTATGGATAGACTGGACGGATGGATTGGATTTGTTTATAACCCAGCCACTGCAGATAATTGTTACTACATTTGAAAGTTTTAAAATATTGCACATCCTTCAAACTTTTTTGCTCTCCTCGTGTGTTTAACCAGGGTTTGGCTGCGTCTTTGTTGGGACTCCATTAAACCATTTCCCATCAGCCTCTTTCAGCTCGTGATCCAATATTTAGTCCCTTTCAGTTTGGAGTAATGGATTTTCACCAGCCCTCCGACTGACGTGAATCTGATGACTGCCGCGTCTGAAGATGACTAATCACATGTGAAAACTCCGAGGTAAGCACTTTCTCCATCACGTCCTGGAGTAAATTGGACACACAGAGCTCAGCTGTTTTGGACTGCTGCTATTACTGAGGAGACAAAAGAGCCATCCTGCTGAAGACACTGAGCCTCCTTCCTGCCTTATACCATTATGCTACCTCTGTCTGTTTGTGCATGGGTTTGTTAGCAAAATATCAGTGGAAGCACTTTAGGGAAACTCCCACAATGTAATTATTGAAAGTATGTCTCCTCCATTTAAAATGCAGTGGTGCAACTATGTCAGTGACTTTATTAAAGTTATGTAACTAATGACATTTAGTTACTATTTATACGCCTGTTGAAAGATAGACATATTCTGGTAGAGCCTCCGTACATAAACTTCCTCTTGTCCTGCCTAAAACTTTTGATCCACTTTAGATCCTCAGCCTTTTCTCTCTTCTGCTTAGTCTCCACATGTTGAAGCAGTTTAGATGGTTTCACGGCTTCATTGGAGATCTGGTCGTCAAATATCCCTCGGAGCGAGAAGCGTCGGCCTCTTGGCGTTTTCTTGATGTGTGGCAGTTGTGGAGCCTCGTCAGGAGTTTTCACTTTGCCCAAGTAGCTCGTCAGCGACGTTTGTTTTGTTTTTTTTACTCATGTGCTAAAATTAATTTGAGCGCGGCAAACAAAAGTGCGGCTGAGTCAACGCAGATGTTTTATCACCCCAGCTTCAAGGTCAAGGTCACAAATCAAGGTCAACATTTAAACCAGGTCTTTTCTTGTCCGGGTCATTGCTTTAATTGTTGCATAATAGTTTGTCTGTGGGTGTATAATGTGCCGTACGCTCTTGTTTGATGACTTTTGTCCATTTTGATGGGATGTTGACCATCGTGGCTGTTGACCTTGCAGCGCCGCTCAGCACCGACTTCTGTCCTTTTAAAACTGAAACACTGAGTGTACCAGAAAACCCCACAGAGCAAGTGCTCATCAACATTTGTTAACCTTTATTTAACCAGACAAACCATGGTGGATATTTTCAGAAGTAACTGTTACATAATTTCTCCAACCAGCACAAAAATGCCTGCGACCCAGTTTGTTTTAGGACAACGAGCTAAGATTTGGTTTGGTAGTAACTGAGAGTCACCTCCAACTAATGCTCTGAATGCTTACAGATGAAATCCTTGTCTGAAAGACGAGGAGCTTTCGTGTCTGGGATGGTTGGACCTCGGACAGCTGATTATTTGAAGAATTCAGGCTCAAAGGATTGTTTCCTTACTCTTTAAAGCTCATGGAGCTGTTAGTCAATGAACGGGTTTATGAATGGCTGCGTGTCCTGACTGAGGCCCTGAAGCTGTGCAACACCTCCTCCTCCCTCCTCCCTCCTCCTCCTCCTCCTCCTCAGC
>NC_056511.1:37434804-37439209 GCF_014905685.2 Nematolebias whitei
ACCCTGCACCAATAAATGTACAGTATGTTCCCAGATCATGTGAGGTGTTCAGCCATTCATTACTTCTGCATTTTAGTGACTATATCCAGACTAGATATAGGTTCAGCAAATAAAATTTGGAGTTTTAAATGCTTGGTGTGTAACTCCTGTAGTGCACTCTTCTGGGTGTATGATACAGTCTGTCGTGTAGTGGTTTTGGTCAGAGCAGAGATTATGTCCAGAGAGTTGAGGGAGCCATGCCTTCTTTAGAGGTTGATGGAGGCAGCAGCTTTTCCTCACACAAGAACTTCAGGGGGAAGTGGACCAGGAACCCTCGAACTGCCTTCAGTTCCTCTTTTGCCTGCTCCACGTCTGTGTTACAAAGAGGTTTTTGGCTGGTGTACTCCTTCAGCTGCTGCATGTTTTGAACAGAGTCGCAGGGAAGACATTTAAAGACCTGTAACAGAAGCAAAGCAGCTTAGCCAAGGAGGGGGAAAAATTGAAAATAAGAAAATCAATCACAATTATGACAAAAATGTGCAATTTGATTAAATTTATACCTTGTCGTAAATGACGGCGTTCAGTTTTGCAGTTTCATTCCAGACCAGAAAGAAAAATTCATCGCTGATGGGATCATCTATATTGATGCTGGGATCAGATGTTGCTCCAACAAGAACACTGTTAAAAACAGAAAAATAATGACAATTCAGGATTCATGTAATTGTGTAGTTGTAGCTGGATCACACTCTCCACTATCCCTTTTAAAAAATTGGGCCACACCAATTTGGGGTACCAAACCCAATGTGGTCTGGTATCAAGTACACTCATTGGCTATCTAATGCTTAAACATGGTGTTTGTTATGAAAAGCCTATGCCTGGCACAGAAGTTCAATAACAAAACATAGTTCTTAGCCGTTCCTTCCAATCACCTTTCAGGTGACATTGTTGCCCATACATTTACATTTGCATCGTTTTTATGTCTATATTTTTGATTTACTTCATTTTGTATATTGCTTTGTGTGTTGTCTGTTGTTCTGTCTGTACAGCACTTTGGTTGGCCTTGTAGCTGTTTTAAATGCTCTGTAAATAAAATGGTATGGTATGGTATACGGCCATTGAAGTATCCAGGAAACACCTCAAGCCAGTACTTAGACGCTTTCTACCCACACTGCCTCGGTATCATACTTGAATGGATTGAAGCAGTGAGTGGGGGTCGACACCAACTCATCCACGACGCTCCTTTGTGCCACAAAGTGAGGTAGTAACAGAGTCAAAACGATCGACAAGGTAAGCCGGGTTTACGGTTCAATAATGTGAAGTGATGACATACAATCTGTGGGCCCACTTTGTTGCAGGAATAAATAACAACCAATTTATTACCAAGAGAAGATTGGTGATGACGCACAGCAACTTTGCATTTAGATTTAAAAATCAGCTAACCACAAAGAGAATTGCTAATCTGAGTTAAATCATGCGGGGTTCCTCAAGGGTCAGTTGTAGGAACTCTTGTGTTTAGTTTATATATGCAACCATTAGGTAAGTCTCCACAGGAACTTAATGTTGGCTATCATAGTTATGAAGATGACACACAGCTATATTTAGCATCTTAGAGTTATGTCATTGTTTAATGTAAATAATTAACTGTATGAGCAAAAACTTCCTCCAACTGAATCGTGACAAAACTGAGGTAATTGTGTTTGGCTATAAAGAAAAGAGAACTGCTGTTAGTAAACACCGCTAGTCACTGTCTTTAAAAACATTAATGTCTTTTCAGTAGTCATATCAAATCAATCTCCAGAACAGCCTTTTATCAGCTTATGAACGCACCTAGACTTAAAGTGTTTATATCCCTAACAGACCAGCAGAAGCTCAATCATGCTTTTACATCCAGTAAACTGGATTATTGTAACAATCTACTAACTGGACTCTCCCACCCAACAAAACATTAAACAGTTACAGCTCATTTAAAATGCTGCAGCTCAGGTTTTGACTAAAACTTATAGCCGCTTTGCCATTAAGTACTCCACTCAGATCTCATCTTATCAGTTTTCCTCAGGTGTAGGTGATTTGCCACTGTGACTTGTTTCCCCGCTCTGTGGGCCGTATTGTAACTGGACACTGTTCAAGCCACTCCGCCTGTTGTGGTTCTTAATCACCTTATAATTTAACTTCAATTGCTTTAGCTTATCCCGGCACTGCTTATAAGTCCAGGTGTAGCCGTGCTGCGCCATCATCTCCGATATCTCTCTGTAAACGCGCTCATCTCTTGTGGTGCCGTCCATCAACACGATGAGGAAGTGGAGGTTCAGTTGTAGTTTGCAGTTTTGCTGGGCGGGTCATCCAGTGACGTAACTCTGTTGGCCAATCAACAGCTACTGTCTGCTTACGTCAAAATTGGCACCTGGGAGCAGTCCACTTGGAGCCACGAACAAGACGGTTCCATAAACTGGGCTGAGTGGGGGTGGGTACCATCAGTTGGCAGGCCCTTAACTGGTGCTGTGGGGTGTGGAACCGATGCGAGTTGAGACTGTGGCAAAGTGCCCCAAGAGATCTGCACATATTACCCCAGTTTTAAAATATTTTCACTGGCTCCCAGTCAGCCATAGAGTAGATTTTAATGTTTTGCCTTGTCATGTTACGAGGGAGACATCCATCACACATATAGTATTTAATGTGTAACCAACGTGGCCTGATCCAACTGTGATCTATGAACGGCCAGAGGAGAGCAGCATAAAGACAAGACCAGTCTCTGTGGCCATTTAGAGGAACTGTTCTGTGTACGAGGCTACACACTCAGATATTCTGAACAAACTCTGAACTGGTTTCAGGGCACAAGCTGTGACTGGATACGAGCCCAAATACATCTAGTTAGTGTGGCTCCAACTCACACAGGAGGCTTGGCTCCTTTACTGCAAGTCAGCTGACATTCATAAATCTAGAGCCAGTTTTCAATGTCATAAATCAGCGTGCGTAGGATCCAGGCCTTGACTGCCAAACCTGGACTACTATCCCTGCAGGTGGTGGGCCCAAGTGGAAGTAGCTTTCTGTAGTGTTTTTGGGCTTGGTCCAGCCAAACCCCAGGTAGCAATGTTAGACCACTGGTCACTCCTCTCCAGCCTCCAGGTTTGGCTTCAGGAGGATGCCCCAGTTTCAAGCAAGCCAAACTTGCAAGCAAATCAATATCTCATACACATGTACACACACAAAAGAGATCAGTGTTTGTTACAACAGTCAGCTTTGTTATACACTAATATTTTAAGCTCAATACCAAAAAAAATCACTTAGGGAATAAGACGTTTTTCCCCGACCTGAAGCACTCCTTGCGCAGAGCGAGAGTGAGGGGTCCTGCTTCGTATTCCTGTCCTCCCATGATGGATGGCACCCTCTCTTCATCCTCCACAAGCACTGCGAGCTCGCTGTCTCGATCGCCCAGCATGCTACGATCATTGATGTTTGCTGATCCTGAAACACCAGTGGAGAAAACAAACCTGTGCTTTTAAGCTCGTTGAACCAGTCAGTAACAACCCCCTAAATGATCTTACAGTCGGTATCTCACCAATGATGTAGCAGCGGTCATCAGCTATTAGAGTCTTGCTGTGAACGTAGATGAGCTCAGTGACATGTGACCCGGAGAGCTTGGAGTGTGTTCTGAGTCCACAGAAAGTGATGTACTCGGTCCACTGGTCCTTAACTGGGGAGACAATCTGAAATTTACTACTTAATGTTGATAAAACCTTAAAACTTTGTAAAGGAATTTATGTGGATTGTGTCTGAAGGAGTCAAGGAAACTTAAGAGTGGTTCAGTAAGAACATACCAAGAACCAGCAGCTTTGATTTAAAGAATTATTAAGAAAGGATCACATTTGTGTTGTGTGTGATTGTAGGTAAATGTTTTAAATGAAACAAAACAGAAGAAACAAACTCACCCTCACTAAGCTTTGAAAGGACGGAGTCCTCTCCACGGCATATTGTCCTTGTATATAAAAAATAACCACAGCTAAGCAATTTTCCATACAAGGAACAAACATAAAATAATGAGAAATGTGGCAAACCTTTATTTTGTGCATGTAGAAACATAAATAAGATTGTTTGTTACACAAAATCATGGGAGGAAAAGAAAGTCTAATGAAATGAAATTTTTTTGTATAGCATTTTTAAAAAATGCCGATGGTTCAAGTACAGGACACAAAACAAATACCAAGTAGACGAAACTAAATACAAGAAACCAGAAAAGCAATTGAGAGTACAGTAGTCCCTCATTTATTGCGGGGGATCCGTACCTAGAAGCCCTGCGGTAAGTGAAAAACTGCCAAGTAGAAATATTAGTACAAGTAGTAAGTAGTAGTTTATTTTAGTGTACATATATATTTGTTTGTGTGTTTAGATTTTTTTTTTTTTTTTTTTTTTTTTTTTTTTTTTTTTTTTT
>NC_056511.1:37439309-37450438 GCF_014905685.2 Nematolebias whitei
ATAACGTCTCTCGTTCGCATTTCTGTTAAATTCAATGCACGACATTATACAGTCAGAAAGATGAGGAACTCGTGAAAATTGTATGCATATATCTCGTATATGTACTACTACAGTCACAATGTGACATGACAACCAATGTCACAATTGGCTGCATCAAAAACAACGATGAATCCAACTACAGGCAGGAGGTGGAACACCTGGAGAGCTGGTGCAGGAAGAACAACCTTCACATCAATGTGAAGAAGACAAAGGAGATGGTTGTGGACTTCAGAAGGAATAAACACACCTACCCCCCCGAACATAGGATGATCTGTGGTGGAAGTGGTCTCCAGCTACAAGTACTTGGGTGTGCAGCTGAATGACAACGTCAGCTGGAGCAACAACACCACCAGCCTGATCAAGAAAGCTCATCAGAGACTCTACTTCCTCAGGCGGCTGAGACGAACTGGTCTGAGAAGCTCAGTCCTCACCTCCTTCTACAGGTGTGCAGTGGAGAGCATCCTGTGCTCCAGCATCAACGTGTGGCATGGAGGCTGCACAGCTGCAGAAAGAAAAGTTTTGCAGAGAGTGGTGAAGGCTGCACAGAAGACTGTTGGAGTCAGCCTCCCCACCATCACAGACATCTACACCTCCAGATGCAGGAAGAGAGCCACCTGCATCATGAAGGATCCCACTCACCCAGCACACACACTTTTTGCCCCACTCCCCTCAGGCAGAAGGTTAAGGAGCATTAAGTGTAGAACCACCAGGCTGAGGAACAGCTTCTACCCTGAGGCTGTTAGACTCATGAATATCTAACCAGGAAAAATTGCTGTAATGCCACTTGGTTGTTGATATGTGCTGCTGACTGTCCATGATGCTGATCTCATGCTGCGGATTATTTCATGTTGAAATGTCACCACACACCAAAGAGGAAGTTGGTAACACTTGTTTTTCAAGTTGTCACACTCACTCACAACAAGCACAGACAGATGGAGAGCATTTCCAGTTCCCTTTTGTTGCTCTGCAATGGGGGGCAACTAAGCAGCTTCTAATCACTTGAATTAAAGTGGGAACAGTGGGAACTCTAGAGAAGACTGAGCTGAGATGAAGTATGGAACCAACATGAGTTTGAGTTTCAAGATAATTGGATGACTCTTGTGTTTTCAAAGCTGTTAACCAGAAACGCTTAGCAAAAATACATGAAAACCAAAGAATAATTTTAGAGAAGTTGATTTGGTATCGAAGTGGGTCATTTCCACGAACCATTAACTCAGCCAACCAATATGTAATGTGAGTGTTAACCATGGTGGTGTGATGCAGAGCACCTCCTTTTCTTTCTTGTAGTTGCAACTTGTGGCCTCTCTAATCCACGTAAGCTCGTGATGCTTCTCTAAATCCATCCAATCTGTTGCGTGCCTGTACTTAACAACCCGGCTTGATAAATCTGGGTCAAAAGAAGGTAGAGTGAAGATGCAGCTGCTGCGTGTGAAGACTTAAGTATATTTTCACAACTTTAGAAATAGATTTCGGATTAAGATCTTTCAGGAGTTTGTCAACATAACTGGACAGGAGCTTGAGGTTCAGAAGGAGGATTCGAAGATTTCGCACAGAAAATGGAACTACAAGATCGCACAAACAGCTACTGGAGCCAGTATTTTTGTGATCAGCCACAGATGGAGTTTGATGGAAGTGCAAGCCCTTATATTCTCAATGGTGTAGAGCCAGAGGAACATCTAGACCCATACTGCACTGTCTGGACTGATTGTGAGCCTGCCAAAGTCAAGAGGGGTCGATCGTTTGCCATGGATGCCAGAAAAAGACTTGATAGCCTGAAGTCTGGCTGTAAGTCACATTCACCCGTCTGTGACATGGACATCAAGTTATACAAATATAACATTGAAAAAGACCTGTGGGTTGATGAGGACTCACAGACAGAGCAGTCTGCTCTGGACCTGGTGGAGATCCTGGATTTAGAGGACAGCATGCTGGATGAAGAGAGCTGGTAGGTGTCATCAGAGACCTGGCGGTGTTTAATTTTTAACAGATAAGTCTAAAGGATTAAGGTAAAGCTCATTTGAACAGGTCAGGATAAGGACTTGGTTCATCACCTAAAGACAGTTTTACAAGTCGTTGATTTTTATGTATTTTTTTACCAACAGGTTATATGAGCCTCAAAGTAGGCAGTTGTTGGTGAAGAAGGAGTCTGCTCTCAGGTGGTGTCGGCACGTCTTTGATAACCCGAGTCCTGAGATAGAAGCAGCCCGTCGTGTGCTGATGAACAAGCTGGATCAAAGTTAGAAAGCAGCACATGTTCATCAAATCGAACTGAATTTAAAATACATGTGTGGTCACAGGTTTACCTTGATGCCACTCTTGTTGTTGTCAGGATCGAGATATGACTTCTACAGACCTGCAGCAGATTCCCATCATCCTTTCAGGGTCTCCAGTGGAGACAAAACGCCATTCAGCACATCACTCAGTGACTCCGAACGTTTAGGTAATGGTATCAGCAGAGCCTTGTTGGAACTTCTCTTTATATTATATAATACTCTAAACTTAATCCTGATGAATAATGATGCAAAAAAGAAAAATTTTTTTAAGTTCAAAATGAAAATAGCTAAATTCTAGTGTCATATCAGGGGTAGTTTGTGCACAAAAGAGCTCACAGTTGGTTCAAATGAATTAAGAGTTAATCTACAAGTAAAGAAATGATAATGAGATTTTAAAAAGGTGTTACTACAATGAACAGAAGGGTACACCTGAGGACTTGAGGGCTTGCACTTGTAAAATGAATGAAATCCTTTCAATCAACTCATTATTTCAATTTGTACTCTTAGATGTGAGCACATATTTTGTTCAGAGAGAGTAAAAATTCAAGAAATAACCTAGAAAAAGCCTCAAAAACTGTTTAGATTGCATCTTCATTTTGTAAGTTTAGTGGATTTCATACAAATCTTCTTTAGGAGAAGAAAACTAGGGAAGATATTGGTAGAGAACAAGGAACATTAACTTTTTTGTCAAATATGTGCATGTGGTTGTGGCGTACTGGTGTTTATTGACGATTTTACTGCACAAAATCTCAGCTGAACATGAGCTAAAGTAACTTTTATCATCTGATACATTAAATTGGTTAAGTAAATTAGTGCAAAAAGATCGTACAACAAGCGAAAGTTGATGGTTTAACACCTGCAGAGTTTCTATTTGCTCTGAGCTGGCATAAATCAAGTAAGCTGAGGCTCAGACTTGACTCCTCAGAGCTGTATCAGTAAAAGTGGCACTCCTAAAGGAGTGCATATCACCCTCTGCCTTGCATGCAATAGTTTTAAGCAAAGATTTACTGCAAAGATCTGTTGGCACTCACGATATGTGCTGAGAATGGCTCTCATACTGCCAAATTTTAGCTCTTTGTAAAAATTACTGTGTTGTAGACATTTTTTGTTTGTTAAGGCTGATTAGCTGCGGTGGCCATCTTGAATCAGGTTGACTTGAGTTAATCAACTGCAGATCCATTTCATACTTTCTGGGAGTTTGATTCAAATCTGTCCGACAACAAAAATGAACACCCAGAGACAAACAAGGACTTGATCACTCGCCTTTCTTTGCTGCAGATGCTAAGTATTTGTTTATTTGCACAGATCATAATGAGGTGAACCTCTCCCACAACTCCATAACTTCAAGCTACAGACTGCAGGATATCGCAGACGTCCACATCTTGGCCAAAATACAGGAAAACAGTGAGTACTGAAGAGTATTCTGTTCGTTATCGCTGGTTACTTGAAGGCTAAAACTTGTTTTTATGTTTTTCAGGTTTAAGACAGGAATATGTTTCCATTCCTTCTGCTGCTTCATTCAGGAACAATCTAGAGATACAAACAGACTATGACTTTACTCCTGAAAATGAAACCAAGGTTTTATCTTCTTGCCATGAAGCTGCTCCAACATTACCGAGCTCTTCCAGTTGTGAGTCACCTACATCAGCATCTGAGCAGGGCTGCCAAAGTCCTAAACTGGGCAGACTTCACCACCAAGTCACCCAGTTCAAGCTGCTCAGACTGGCTCAGAATCCAGGTAAAAATTAGATGTGATCTGTTGAATTCATGCAGATTTTTAATGGACAAATGGGCAATGCACATTAAAAAGATGTACTGTTGCTGGTTTTGCGACTGGCTAGAGTTCCATCACTAGTTCTTGGCAAGTATAGAAAAGAATACAGTACATTTAAATACAAATACAAAGCAAAACCTTTAAATATAAAGACTAAAGTTAAGCCAACAATACTCTTTTATGACTTGGACAATGGCAAAGGTGCTACATGAACTATTTTTGAAGCAATCTGTAATTCCAATTTGACTTTTCCAAACCCAATATTTTATATACTGAGTATATAGCATTACAATGACAATACTGTAGTACTCTTATACACTATGTTTATGGCCTGATTATAGTGATTTGATTGGTTTTAAAGTTTTTTTTGAAAGGACATTAGGAGTAGATCCAAGACTATACATATATAAACACATAATTGATGCTTTCTCACACAGTACGTTTTTGAAGTAGCATCTTTGTGATGTTCTCGTTGGACCTACAATATTTAATATATTGAACATAGTTGACTTTTTTATTATTTACACACAAAAATTTGGGAAAATCTTTTGGTCAGGCTTTATTGTCAAATGCATTGTGACAGTTAACATTTAGTGAGGCATGAAAACTGGAGCAGACTTTATCTAATTTACATCACAATAAGACCTACTTGATCAGAATCTTACCCACATGATTGCATCATCTACATACATTAAAACACCAGCATTATAACACACCAGCAGAAAATCATGGATGCACGAGCTGAAAATCAGAGGTCCAACTCATCCTTGTGGTATGCCTAAAAGTACTGATAGCCCACCCAATGGAGACATACTAATAATCTAAACACATTAAGAACTGCTTTATTGATTGTAGTTTAAATATGTTGTAAGGCGTACAGAATGATTGGTGATGACAGGTTGATAATGAGGTAAGTACAACAAAAGTATTACACAAGGCACATTATACGACCGTCGACAAATCTATACAGCAATATAGCAACGGCCTGAACAAGCAAATACCTTGCATACCATTTGACCTTGGAGAAGGGATGATGAACAGTGTATACAACACTCCATCTAGGGATGATGGATAAGTGTATAAAGTTAGTTAAAATTATCTTGAGTAGATCAGAAGTTATGGGAGGGACAAGAGAAAGTTTACAGATGTATGAATGTACAGAAACTATACCATAATACGATCACCTTTCGACTGCTGCTTCTGCCATATAGGAATGAGTTTCTGATAGTTTTATCATCCTATTTTTAGCTTAGTTTATCCAACCTCCCATTTTTCTACTGCTTATCCGTGGTCAGGTCGCTGAGGCAGCAAGTTTGAGAGAGAAAACCTGCCATGATTCACCTCAGCGACACACTTCAGCAGGTATTCATGGACGGAATCTCAAGGCACAATCATGGAGGGGAGGGTGTCAAGTTTGGGAACCTTAGGGTGTCATCTCTGCTTTTTGCAGAGGACGTGGTTCTTTTGGTGTCCATGACCTACAGCGTGCACCAAGGAGGTCAGATGCTGAGTGCAAAGCAGCTGGGATGAAAGTCCTCTATCTAAGACTGTGGTTCTTGATTGAAAAAGGGTGGAACACACTCTGGCTTGGGGATACATTCTTGCCTCAAGTTCAAAATATATGGGAGTCTTGATCATAAGTGATAGGATGGAGCGGGAGATGATCAACGTATACAGGCTTTGTCTGCAGCAATAATAAAGTTGTTCCAGTCTAACAAAGTGAGGAAAAAGCTGAACTGGAAGACAAAGCTCTCCAACCCTCACCTATGGTCACGAGGGGTGGATCTTGACTAAAAGAACAAGATCTTGGATGCAAATAGTTGAAACGTTCCTCTGTAGGGCAGCTGGACACAGCCTAGAGATGCAGTGAAGAGCGCTGTCATCTAGAGGGAGCTGTGAGTAGAACCACCGCTCCACATTGAAAGGAGTCAGTTGAGGGGGTTCGAGCATCTGATTAAGATAGACACCTCCCTTTGGAGCTTTTCCAAGCATATCCCTCTGAGAGGAGAGGGGACAGATTCAAAACTCATTGCATGGATTATTAATCCTTCCAGGTTTGGGATTGCTTTAGAAGGAGCTGACGTTTGTCACTGGGGAGAGGTATGTTTTATACCATATAAATCTGTTGTAAATGTTAGAGTGTAGCTCAAGTTCTTAAAAGGAATGTCGCTCTGTCGTCTTCTCTCAGATGTGACTCTGCCTTGTGTGTTTTCCAGACGCATCACCTGGCAGGGCAAGGTCACGTCTGGGGACAAGCCTTCGCTCCCTGCAGGCCGTCAGGAACAGCCGAAGTTTAGAGGTTGATGATTATCAACCTGCTGACCCTCAGTCAGGTTTGTTTCACTAAAAACATGTAATGCAGCACAAACACAGCAAACGGCTGATTTACAATTCATTGCTTTCAATCAAAATCTGTCCCCCAGGTGTGTCATCTCCCAGAGGAGGATCAGGCCACTGTGGGTCTCCATCACTTCCTGCATCACTGAACTCCCAGAGCTCAATAAGAGGCACACCAGCCCGGATAGCAGCCATGAAGAAACTGCAGAGGTCTCAGTCTCTCAGCCCCAGCAGGATCGCTCACCCTGCGAAGGCTTACCTGTCTGCTGCTCACGGGCGGGTTTTCGCCTCACCTGAGAGGCCGACCGCTGCAGCGTGGGGCAGGCACGTGCCATCTGTCTAACAGAGAAAGCTTTCACAGATACAAATGTTAACGGAGTCCAAACACGAATGTATTTAGATATTTTGTTTTAACTGCATGCAAGATTAAAACAAGTGCTAAGAGTTTATATGTTGCTCTGAAACAATACTGACTGTGCTTTGACGTTTCTGTTGAATAAACCAAAATTTATATTATTTCAAGCAATATATTGATTTAACTTGTATAAATGTCAAGACTAATGTGAGAAGCTGCAGTTGAACTTTACATCAGTGTGGCCAACAGCAAGGTCTGCTTTTAGCAGCTTCGTTTCAACAGGAAGCGTGCAGCTTGACATGGTGGAGGAGAAACCAAATCACTGAACGCTAAATGGTAAATGGACTGTACTTATACAGCGCCTTTCTATCTTATTTCAAGATACTCAAAGCGCTTTACACTACAAGCTGTGCCTCATTTACCCATTCATACAGCACTCTACTAGATCTCTACAAAGCTAATGGAACAAATCATTCTAAAGAGACTACTCAGTGCTTTAGATCACATTCATACACTGATAGGACACACATCAGAGGCTATGAGGGGTTCAGTGTCTTGCCCAGTGACACTTCAGCATGTGACTGCTGGTGGATTCGAACCCCCCACTCTCACAATGGAGAATGACTGCTCTAACCACTCGGCCACAGCCGCCCCACAGCTGCAGAAAAGGAAGTGTCACTACCAGGAAACAGAGGTGTGAGTCTGGTGGTGCATCAGAATATAAACTGTTCAGTGCAGATGTGATGAAAACATTCTGCAACATGATTTTACAGCAAAAGTTTAAGCTCTGAAGGCTCTTGTGTTCTTGTTGACTTCAACTGAGACATTAGTACGGATTACCATCTTTCATCCATCAATAGCAGATTTACCAGTTTCTCTGATATCTGGTGGAGAACTGCTTCAGGCAGATAAAAGGGGCAGCAGTTGGTAGAGTTGCCACCTGATAGCGAAAAGGTTGCCAGGTTGAATCCTGGACAGGGGGCCTTTCTGGGTGGAGTTTGCATGTTCTCTCCGTGCATGTGTGGGTTTTCTCCAGGTACTCCAGTTTCCTCCCACAGATCAAAAACATGCATGTTAGGCTGATTGGTAACTCTAAATTGTCTCTAGGTGTGAGTGAGAGTGAGTGAGTGATTGTTTGTCTCGTTTGTCTCTATGTGTCCTTGTGATGGATTGGAGACATGTCCAGGGTGTCTCCCGCCTCTCACAGAGTGACATGTGGACATGGACACCAGTGACCCAAAAAGGAGCGGGTAAAGATAATGAATAATAATATAATAATAACGGAAAAGGATGATGAAAAATCAAAGGTCAAGAAAAGTTTGTAGTTGGAGTGCCATCTGCTGTTCTTAAAACAACTTTGCCAAAAATAAATAAACAGATGAGGAAAAAAAAATCCAGAGAAAATGAATGAGAATTTTTTTTTTTTTAAAGAAAACTTCAGAATTTTTTAGTCCAAAGCATTTGTAAACAAATTTTGTGGTAAATATTCACAAGCAGCTATTTTTGATTTCACATTCTCTAAAGTGGTGGTGACTTTTATATAAAGATGAAATGTTGGCCATTCATCCCCCCCCACAATCAATCTATATATATACACATCTATATATATATATAGATGAGTGAAAAGTAGCTTCAGCAGAAGCCTGAGGTGTCATACTCATAAAAACTGTTTTTCCTTCTTTCAGCTGTACCCTTCCTCAGGGGTCGTCACAGCAAGTCAATTTACATGAAGACTTGCCGATTGTTACGCTGGATGCCCGTCCTGATGCCGCCACAGGCCCCTGTGAGGAGCAGAGCTGCCATCTATGGCACAGATGATGGGGGTTGGGGCCTTGCTCAGGGGCCCAGGTGGGGCAGGGGCGTGCTCCACCTTTCCCACTCACATTCTTGATGTTGTCGGTATGTGGGAGTTAAACTGGCGGCCTTCCACACAGACTCACATTCTTTAACCTCTGCGCCACCTCTCCTCCGTCAACATACTCATTTATAATTAGGGACCATAATTAAAAACTTGGGTCTGATCAAACTTGGCCATTTTCAGTTCATATTTTAAGTCAAGTCAAACGCACGGCATCTTTTCTTGTTTGCGGGTTCCTCAAGAGTTTGATCCGTCTCATTTGACGGTCTGTAACTCCAAATGTCATCGTGTTAAACACCAAAATAACTTGGAAATGTAACAAATCACAATCCTGCGGTTCTTAATCCTACTAATTTTTCATTTTCCTGAGCGGTTTTAGGTTTAAGCTGCAGCTCCTTACCTGCATTTAAACAACCTGTTTATGTCTATAACTGACTATATTGTAGTACTTTAAAATAATAATCCAACACATAGGAAGGTTTAAGAAACCAAAAGTAATTTTACATTGAAAAGATAAAACTTTGTGGAGGTGAAATTAAGTTCCTTTTTTGGTAGCAAAAAACATAGTTTTATTATAATTAATAAATGCATTATATTTTTTACCCAGACTGTCAGGTAGAATCATGTTTAATACTTAATGTAACACATTAAACCGTACAAAATAAGCGAGCACACACCTTCATGTGAGACCAACATGATGATGAAGAACTATTCAACAAATAAAAAGGCCAACTAAAATTTACAATGTGTTACTTTGTAGCCTGATAGCATATCAAACATTAAGCATCATTTACAAAATACAGAATATACATATTTACTGTCTACTATCGTAAACGTGGGATTACGGCCACCTTTATGGGTCCTGCACAGACACACACAAAGAAAGTAAGCTTAGACGTCGGAGTCCATGTCGCTGTCTCCTCCGATGGACCTGAACTCTTCGCTCTCTTCGTCTTCACTTAGCTGGACCTGGGAGAGCACAGCTGGACCTCTCCTCCGTGCTTCATCTTCTTCATCTTCCTCCTCCTCGCTGATGCCGTATTCTTCGCCATTTCCCATGCTAGAAGGCGGCATCTGACTCTGACTCTCCGTCTCCTCGTAGCTGCCGTAACTATGACAAATAATGAGATGTTTCTAACAACAAACTAGGATCAAAGTTAAAAAAATGCCACATTGCAAGTGTAATTAAAAATAAAGAAAAATGAAGTGTAAATTTATAGCTTTCTCCTTAATTAAATAACCTTTTTTTTTTATATATTTGAATGAATCATTTGGCTTTCTCTGAAGGAAAAAAGAGAAGTGATGGTCTGTTGTACCTGATGTTGCTGTCCTCCATATGTTCGTTCCCCTCCCCTTCGTACGACATCATGCTCTCATCCTGCTCCATGCCCATCCGGGCCGTCTCCTGAGCCCTCCGAGGAGGCAGGGGTCGTACGACGACCTCCCTGTCAGAGTCGCTGCCACTCTCTGACAGCTGTATGGCTGCCAGGACACAAAACACATCGGGACATTTTACACCTGGTGACATGGAAACTTAAAGAATGTCACTGTCGACTCAGTAAAGAACAGAAATGTATTGAGTGTTCAATACATTAAGAGATTAAAATTTTTGAATATATCTTCTATTTAATAGAGGATTATTTCTGCCTCGACAATGTTTGGTGGGCTCACAGGAGAAAGGGTTGTCTCCTTCCTCTTCGCTGGCGTCATCCTCTCCGTCAGACATGAGCAGGTCCTGATACAGCACACTGGACTGAGCCGGGTGGTTAGATCGGCCATGTTGTCTCTGCTCATCCTCATCGTCCTGGCCGTGTGGACGCCTGCGGGGCGGCAGCAGCATGTCTTCATCATCCTCATCCTCCAGGTCTCCTTCAGCATCTTCAGCCTTAAAACACACAGAATTAAAGGGTAAGTTTTAAATTGCGTGGTTTTAAAATGTCACTAACAAGAACACCAAGTATTTTGATCATTTTGTTCCTGCGTTTTGAATTTCACACAAATGAGCATGACTTTGCTACCAGAGGAGCTCCACCCATTACTCCTATTAAAGTAACACTGTTGGCAAAAAGCTACAAGACGTATCTAAAAAAGTTAAATCTGGTCCTCTGGACATTCAAAAAAAACAAAACAAAGCAAATCAACAAAAAAATGTAGAAACGTTTCATCTCTCATCCGAGAGACTTCCTCAGTCTGAGGAGCTGTATTCAGCTCAGTCTCTTAAATAGCACCGTCTCAGGGTAAATCAACCAGTTTTGCTGCTGACAACCAAAACCAGCTGATCACATGCTCAAGAAGGACCTCCACGGTGGAGGCCTCCGGGTTCAACTGTCCCCCTCTTACAATGCTGTGATTGCTAGTATCACTCAGCCCTCTGTGAACAGTAAACAGCCATCAGTGTGCTAATGATCCATTGTTAGGCTGATGGTCCTTCTTGAGCATGTGATCGGCTGGTTTTGGTTGTCAGCAGCAAAACTGGTTGATCCGCCCTGAGAC
>NC_056511.1:37450538-37463640 GCF_014905685.2 Nematolebias whitei
AAAAAAACGAAGTCCAGATGACATGATTCAACCTTTTTTGTTGTTATATACCTGGATGACTGAGAAAACAAACTTTGTGTTTTTGAAACCATTAGTGAAAAGGCCAGACTTCAGGGGTATCTGAGGCAGGCTTGAAACACAAGAGTCAGGGTGGCTTCTGGGTAATACCAGATGGCTAGGCCTCAGACTGACAAAGCCTCTTGGATGAGGGGCAAAACGTTTCTTTTTAACAAAAAAACCAAGTCCAGATGACATGATTCAACCTTTTTTGTTGTTATATACCTGGATGACTGAGAAAACAAACTTTGTGTTTTTGAAACCATTAGTGAAAAGGCCAGACTTCAGGGGTATCTGAGGCAGGCTTGAAACACAAGAGTCAGGGTGGCTTCTGGGTAATACCAGATGGCTAGGCCTCAGACTGACAAAGCCTCTTGGATGAGGGGCGAAACGTTTCTTTTTAACAAAAAAACGAAGTCCAGATGACATGATTCAACCTTTTTTGTTGTTATATACCTGGATGACTGAGAAAACAAACTTTGTGTTATAATATAGGGATCTCTCACACAGTATAGTCCTCAGAGCGTGTGTTGGGGATGTCTTCATCTATTTATCCATTATTGAGTTGTGGAGGCAAAAGTTCCAGTAAAGAAACCCAGACCTCCCTCTCCCCAGGAAGACTCTCCAGTTTGTCCTGGGGGGACCCCGAGGCGTTCCCATGCCAGAGAAGACATCTCTCCAGCTAATTCTTGGTCTGTCCCAGGGATTCCTGGCAGTGAGACATGCTCGGACAAACTCCAAAGGGAAGCATCAATCATCAGAATGCAAGGGAAGCAAGGGATGGAGGCATCCTAATTAAATTAACCACCTCAACTGACTCCTTTCGATGTGGAGGAGCAGCGGCTCTCTGAGGTACCCCCCGAATGACGGAGCTCCTCACTCCATCACTAAAGCTGAACTTGGCCATCATGTGAAGGAAGCTTATATCTGCCGCTTGTGTCCAGGATCTCATTCTTTCTGTCATGATCCAAACCTCATGACCACAGGTGAACAATATGTCCACACACTTGAACTCCCCACCTGAGGCAAAGACCTGCGCCGCCAACAAAACTAAAGCAGAGACGAGACCCTGAGATTTTCAAACCAGACACCTGGCTGTCTGCTCCTTGTGTACCGAAGAAGGAGCTGTGTTGAGGATGACTCCCAGCTTTTATCACACTAAATCTTAGCTCAGTGACTGTAAAACTGACTGTGGCATGGCGTTTTTCTGTTTTCTAACGCTGATTGTGGCGTATGTTTTAAATCAGGTTGACTCCAAAAGTTAACCACTTGTCCAGTGGTTCACAAGACATTTAACTAACATCACAGAAACAAACAGACAAAAAGATTATCGCCTGCCTTCGTCTTTTTGCTGCTGGCTATAAAAAATATCACAAGTACACATGTGATGTGTAGCCGACACAACCCAGGGCGAGGAACTGGAAGTTTTCTTTTATAAAACACACACAGAATCACCAGAGCGGTTGTGCTCCCTGCACACTCCTGGGAAAAAAGGATTGCCTATTAGTTTAATTTCTCTACAGTATCCCCCACAAACCATCACATTTACCGTCTGCAGCAGCCCCTCTAGCATACAGTAAACTGTGGGTGCACCAAGCAGACATTCTCCTCATGTCTTCGGCTTTTTTTTAATGGTGCCCAGTGGCCATAGCTGTGATGCATGACTGAGTCAGTTCTCGGTAGAAATGCTGCCCAACAGCTTTATGTTAATGTTCAATAAGCAGAAAAAGCCTTTCACCAAACTCAAAATAGGTTACAGGTATTATTTTTGACAATATGCTCAGAGGCTGAAGCTCTATTTGAACCAAAGTATTTATAAAGCATCTGCAGACGTCTTCATTATTTTATCAGATTTCTTTTTTTATGTGTGTACCGGGCTTGTTAGTACCCTCGTCACATATAAAGAGTCCAAGTTCATTTGCATTCAAAGGCATTTTAATTAAATACGCACCTTCCAGTCCAGATATTTGCAGTCATGGACACTTTCTCTTCAGGAATCCTCTGTGTGGGCTGAATCAGCTTGATTGGGGATAAAGCAAAAGCAGCATCCGTGACCAGGGGTTTGCTGAGACACCCGGGGTTCTTCGGGGAGACAATAAACAAACAAATAAATAAAAAGATGTGGTGGTAAAAAGTGCTAAATTAAAAGAGTTTGAACCTACTTTTGACGAGTTGAACGGATCAGATCATTGTATCACAAGAAGCGCTCAGACTGTCAGTGAGTTTCTCCATCAATCTACAAAGAGCCACATGAGATTGTTTGGGCATCTGGTAAAATATTAGTTTTGTTTTTTTGAAGTAGCGTCTAGTAAAAAAGTAATGAACAATCAATATCTTACCTGCTGTAGGAAGCACTTTTAACAACCCATTTGGGAGAAACAGAGTTTAATTCTGACCAGAATGTTGAGCTAACAGACTACACTCATAAAATGACAGAAAAACAGCTCTACCAGTTGTGCCATCTTTTATTGCTAAACATCTCATATTTAGACATTTTTACATTCATCAATTATTTTCTGTATCTATATGACAAAGACTAAATAAAACAACGAGAATAATGAGAGCTTCTCTTTTTACTTTACATTTGCTTTATTTAACAAAAGGACGGAAGGATTGTCTTGATAGCCATTGTCCCCCCCAAAACAGTGCTTTATTATATCCTAAACCCCTTGATGAGGTAGACATATATCTCTTTTATGTGATACCTTAAGGTCAGTTTTGATTCCTCTCTGCTTTGCTTGAAAGAGCCAAATGTGGAATAAGACATGCTAAAAAAGACGCAGCATCACCACAGGAGTCTAATAATAACATGTCAAATACTTCCTACTGCGATCCTTCAGTAACTATAATACTTTATTGTTAGATTACTCAAGCTCCACAGCCCTCCCTGTTTAATAAAAAAAACTTTCTTTGCAGAGTCCTGTATCATTTTTTTTATCATTTATCAACATAATTATGGATCCATTACCACTACTCTTATGCCTTGAATCTTTACGTGATCATCTAATGTCAATGACTCAATCTAAAATGTCCTTTGTTCTTTGAATACACCATAAATAGATTAGGTTTGATTAAATTTTAATGAACCTCAGGGGGAAGTGGGTCACAGCGGCAAGCAACAGAGAACAGGATACTATAAGAGAAATGGCTGCTGATGTTGCCAGAGGAAATTAAAGCAACAGGCAATTTTTTAAATCTTTCTTTCAAAATGGTGGATATATTGTAATGAATGCAACATTTTTATTTTTAAAACAATATATTAATGTATATGAGGTTAAAGCACAAATGGGGTGCACAAATATTCAGCAATGTTTACAAGAAAGTACTAATGTAACTTGATGTAAATTACTGGGTACACCTCAACTTTGATCAATTGGCATAAAAAGTATGGTGCTTTATAGAGCCCCTGCAGCAGATTCACTGATAATTTAATTTAAATATTTTCTCCTTAACTCTTCGCTTGTCCAGTTCCTATTTGTTTACCTAAACAGCCTACAATCAGCCTAATGGAGTTCAATCACGTGACTCAATCTTATATGCGGATTCATCCGAGTGTGTTGTTTACATTTATTGCATATCCACATTTCAGAACTGGGAATCAACATATGTGAAAAACTACTGAAGTAAATCCAACAACGTTCAGTCAGGTCATCAGGACGGTTTATTTTTGGTGCTGAGACGTTTCGCCCTCCATCCGAAGGGCTTCATCAGTCTGAGGAAACAGCAAAGAAAACTGATTTTCCACCAACAGTCTACTCCAAAGTGGAAAAAAACAGTTATGTAATATAACATAATATAAAATATAATAAATAATATACAAACATAACTAGTTTTTTCCATGTTGGAGTAGACTGTTGGTGGAGAATCAGTTTTGTTTGGTGTTTCCTCAGACTGATGAAGCCCTTCGGATGGAGGGCGAAACGTCTCGGTACAAAAAAGTAACCGTCCAGATGAACTGACTGAACATTGATGGATTTTATACATGGATTACTGAGCATGGACTTTGGTGTACTGAAGTAAATTCTTTCACTCTGCACTGTTTGACAAAGTTAAGAATAACATTTTTTATGTTTGATTTTGTAGTTTGCACTGAAAACTTTTAAGAGCCCCTATTTGAAAAAAATAAAAATAAAAAAGGTGGCATTTATGCTCAGTCTTTGAGCTATTTATTATCAAACCATTTCCACAAAATTATTTAATACTAACATGATGCATACAATAAAAAACCAGCATGTTCTCATAAAATGAGAAGGTTTGATTAGGTTTAGGATTCAGGTCTCTCTTGTAAATGAGTCCTCGAGGCTCAATGGGATTACTTGTCTAAATAAAGGTTGAATGAAAAAAAAATGTTGAGACAATCACACCCAAGCTTGTTTATAATTGATAAGCAGTGGCATCTCTAGGATATTTTAAATGGGGCGACCTTGTGGGGACCACTGAATGTCCTGGGGTGGCACATCAAAACCAAAAGCCATGAATTAATTTTAGAATTATGCTGTTGTCATATTTAGGAAGCTCTACTAATTCTAAAAAGCCTGGGGAAATAAAAAATGCACAGCAAGCAAAAGCTTGGGACTTAAGAGGATAAATCTAAAAAAAGTTAAATCTGGTCCTCTGGACATTCAAAAAAACAAAACAAAGCAAAACAACAAAAAAAATTAGAAACGTTTCGTCTCTCATCCGAGAGACTTCCTCAGTCTAAGTCTCAGTCAGACTGAGGAAGTCTCTCGGATGAGAGACGAAACGTTTCTACATTTTTTTGTTGTTTTGCTTTGTTTTGTTTTTTTGAATGTCCAGAGGACCAGATTTAACTTTTTTTTAGATTTTTCTTCCTGGATTATTGAGCATGCATCAGGATATTAAGAGGATAAAACTGTCTAACAATGGTGGGCCAGTGAGGGGGTCACCATTACTTTTTTGGAGGTGGCCATTGCCCGCCTGGCCCCCCATCTTGGTGGCGCCCCTGTGATGAAGTAACCACACTAACTTCCTGAATTTGGTGTATCAGAAAAAAACTGATAACTTGAACAGTACTTTATCCACGTCTGGTTAAAAAACACTACATTGGAATAACTTCGATTAAAGCTATTCGGCGTAGCTCGTAGATTTATACTACCTGCGAGACAACACTTAGGGAAAAGGAATACCAAGATTTTGTTTCGAGCTTCCTTTTTTCCGTTTTCCCGTGATGCACCGCGCTGTTTTGTGACGGTCCTCCTTTACGTTTTAAACATTATCAAGATCATTTTTCATAAATTCAGTTGTAATTTGTGTTTAATGAAGCGTAGTTTTAAGATTAATCGACAATTGACAAACGTTGGAGACCAAAAAGTTTGAAATCGTCGGGGTTTACTTTTGTATCGTGTAACTAAGGCAACGAAGACGTGCCTCGCGGGAGAAGTTAAAAAATAAAAGAATTAGCTAAATCCGTCTCAAACAATTTAGGGAGTTTTGTATTTTATATTAGGCTTCCGGTCGTTTCTGCTGAACATGGAGAGACATATGTTTGGAAAAGAAAAGCTCAAAGTGCCCACTGACTTCACTTCTCCGAGTAAGTTGTGAGTTATTGCTCCACTTTTGTTTGCTATGACCAAACCTAACCTAAACCTCACTGGCCAGCTTGTGCTTTATGATTAGGATTATTCGAAAGGGCACGTTTATCCATTTTTTATTAACTGTCTTCATGTCTTGGGTCTTATTTAGGAAATATCCAGGGGAACCTTGTCCCTCCGTCACATTTTGCCGCGACTGTCCCATCTTCTGGATCACACAGACCACCAGGACCATCACCCCCCATGTCCTGGTATAATCCAGGACCAACATCAGCAGGGGATCCCCTCCCTGCCCATGCATGGCTGGCCATCTCTCAGGCACAACAAGAAATATTAGAGTTGAAAAAGGAAAACCAGAGGATCATGATGCTACAAGGGAACATCATGAGAGGTGAAACGTCTGTAGATCACCTGTCAGACCACAAGATGAGGTATTTCCACTGAATGTTTTGTGTAGTCACAAGCCAAATTATTACTGGTCGGCTGTGGGACACTTTGGGTATCTAAAAAGCTCATCTTCTCAAAAACAGATCTGCTGAACGTAAGGAGGAGCGGTCCGGATGGGAGTCAGAGTGGCGCCTGGAGGCGGAGAGGCACAAAGCTGAAGCTGAGAGGTTGAGGAGTCAGGTGGAGGCCTTGAAGGAGAGCGCAGTGAGGAACAGGGAAGAAATGAGAGACAAAGACACGACCTTGAACAGGTATCGGATTAACTTGTGTCATTGTAGACGTACATCTTTTTATAGTTTGGTCTACGCTCTCTAAAAGATGGCTGTATGTGCTGTGAATGACTCTCACCTTGCACCACACCAAATTTTAACTGGTTATTTGTAAAATTAGTTAAATACAGTCCATTTTTATGTTTGCTAAGACCAGTCGGCTGTGACGGCCATGCACATAAACACAGGCAAAAACATTATCGTCTGTCTTTGCATTTCAGCGGCGGGTGAAACCGAGCTTAACTTGATCTAATCTTTGTGTAACAGAAGCCGTCATGAGCTGGAAGTGACGTGTGAAGATTTATCCAGGGCGAAGACTGAACTGAGCCAAGTCAGAGAGGAGCTCAGTCTCTACAGCGCACAAACAGAAAAAATGAGGTTACAGGTAATGTTGTTTACTGACAAAACATTTAATTTCCTCTCTCACATAGACAAGAATCACCTGAGACCCACTGCCATCTTCTAACTTGTTTTTTGCTGTTTGGATCAGGTGTTTTTACACAGTTTGGCAGTTTGTTTCCTCAACTAAGATTTGATTTGTGTATTATTTCTGCTTCTTACAGCTTGACAACTTGAAAGAAGAGTCTAACGAGGAAACAAAGAAGCTGAGGGGAGATGCAGAGAGAAGTAAAGAGGAATCCAGGGAGCTCGCTCTTCAGGCTGAAATGAGCAGGTTGCAGGCTGAGGAGAACAAACAGCAGGTTCTCAGACTGTTGGAACAACTGGAAGAAATGAAGCAGAAACAGGAAGTGCAGGTATAAATGGCAGGATCTCAGAGAGGAAATCTAAACTATAGTAAACTATATACATGTTAAAGGTTTCCCTTCAGACAAAGACTGTCTAGAAACATATCGTTGGCGTAAACTTCGCTGAGCTGTGACGTTTCTCGACTGGGAAGCAACTAAAGCGAGCCCTTCACTTTGGGGGTCAATGACATCATTAAAGGTTTCCTACTTGTTTTCTTTTTGCTTTTAGCTGCAACAATTGAACACATCCCACCATACAGAGTTGGATGCAGCAAGAAAAGTGAACGGTGAACTCCAGGACATGCTTCAGTCCAGGACTTCAGAGACGCTGCAGCTGAAAAATGCTCTGAAAGAGGCATCGGCTGAGAGAGACAGGCTCAAAGAGCATTTAAGGTGTCCTATTAAATCTAAAACGAAACAGAGCTACAGCACTTTTGCAGTCAGATTCACTGCTTTGAATTGTTTTGTTTTTTTGATAATGTTGCTCATTTTTCAGCCAAATGGGACAAGCTTTTGAGACGCAATCTGCAACGCTGCACAGCCTCAGAAATTACATCGGCCAGTTCGCCCCGGAGAAAGAAGAAAAGGAACGACTGAACGAGGCTGTTGAGGTGAAGAAAAAAAAAGAAGAAACTATACCGACTGAACTAACCTGCTGTGATGTTGGTCCATCATTACTGGGACATTTAAATGATTTCTTATTATGCTGAAGTTGAAGCCTAATTGATTAGCTTAGTCTTGTAATCCTGAGGCTGTGAGTTTGAGTCCAGTTTGCACCAGGGAGGGTATCTGACGTGAAATAACCAAATCTTTCATGTGTTGGCTCGTTGTGGGGAACCCTGCAGAAGGGAGCAGCAGAAAGAAAAACAGCAGCATATAACATCCATTTTATTGCCCGTTACCGAAGGTTAGCAAAATATCTTATGAACCAGAATGTATTTTAATGAAGCTAACAGAAAGTATTCTCCTAAGACCCAAACTCTTGCACATGTGGATGCCAGGTCCTAGGAGGTTAAATGAACATCTAAAACTGATTAACTTTTAGAGTTCATCCAATTCAAGATGACTGCCACAGACTATAACTATAACTGACCATAGGGACCATATAAACAGCTATAATTCAGCCAGTTTTACACACAATGAGCTAAAGATTTGTGTGGTAGTATCCGAGAGTCATCACCAACACATACTCAGAGTGCTACACATTCTGTAAGATCTTTTCATAAAACATTAGCATCTTTCCTGTTTGTCGGTTAATAAAATATCTCATGAAGCACTGAGTTTAATGAATTTCCCATCACTGAATATGCAGCAGATAACCTTTTGGAGTCGTCCCAATTCAAGATGGCCACCACAGCTAAACATCATTAGCTAATACAAAACATGGCTACAACTCAGTCACCTTTACAGATCTTGAGCTAAATTGTGGTGCGATAGTAGCTGAGAGTCCTCCTCAATACTTCCTATGAGCATTAAGATGTAGCTGTGGCTGCCATCTTGAATTCAAACTCATTTAAGGAATACCAGGCCTTTAATTTGTGTTGTTCATTTTTTAGAGACTGATTAAAGAAAAAGCTGCTCTTCAGACGACAACAGAGCTTTTGACCGTCAGGCTCAACTCAGTGAATGAGATACTCACCCTTCAAGAAGAGAAAATGGCTAAAAAGGTGAAGATTTTTCTTTATTTTTACAATTTCTTCTCATGACAAGTCAGACTTGAAGCCTTTGTTCATACCATGATGAGCAGCAGGGACTGCTTCTTCCAGTCTGAGCATCTCGAGTTATTAGCTGTAATGATTTTAAGAGTAGTTTTCCTCTGGATAAAAATCTTCATGGAATGTAAAAACACCTATCTCACACCACACTGAGTTAAAATCATTAAAAAGAACCAGGCTTTCCTGGGGTGCTCTGATGAAAATGTAAAAAGTTACACTGGAGGTGAGCTATTACTGCACTTTGCTTTAGAAATTGCTCAACAAAGACTCACCAGGTGCAGTTCACTTTGAGGTTTTTGAGTCACGGTTGCGCTTTTGTGACACAATTAGGTATTTTCGAGCATTTAACCCCTGAAAGGTCCTTTAACTGTATGACAAGTGTTGCTTAGATGAATTAATAATGGCTTCAAGTAACCGTTTTAAATATTTATTCCACCATAAAGCAGTCAGTTTTTTAGAGCTACGTCACACTGATATAACAATATCAAATTTAGATTACTTTTTAAAATTTTAACTCTTTGAGAGCCTTTAGTTTTGAAAAGAAAAAAGAAACAAACCTCCACTTGTTTAATTTTTTAAAAAGTAAATAAAATATTTATTTTATGGCAATTTTTAAGACCAAAATGAGTTCAGGGAAAACCCTCAGCCCACCAGAACCTTCAGATCCGGTAGCCAAACAGGATGCCTTGATTACATGCGGCTTGGTCTGAAAGGGCAGTGTTTCCTCTACCAATATACAAGCGGGGCGCCCCACCCCATTAACAGAACCGAGCACCCTGCCTACCAACACCAAGCCCCCCCACCCCCGTTGACAGCTGTCAGCATTGATGTAGCACGGGGCACAATACAAACGCGCTAGCAAAAATGCTACTGACGTACCGCTCCAGCCCCCACCCTCGTTGATAAAAACCAGCAACAACGTAGCGCTAAGCTAGCAGGCGGGCAACACAGACGTGACTCCGTCCTCCACCACCACCCCGTCGACAAAAATAAAATGTGACGAGCGCCCCGCCAAGGGAACTGATCTAGGGGAAACACTGAATGGAGTTTTTTTAATTTTTTTATTTTAAACTCTACTCATGTTCTGTTTTTTGATTTACTGACCAGAGTTTCTAAATTCTTGTGAGTGAAATGCTATTGAAGATAACCAGATCATGATTTTCCAGTAAATTCATTAACAGGCTCCATACAAATGTTCAGAGGAGAACGGGGAATATTTTATTAGGAAAAGAAGCTAACGTCTTATAATATTTACTTGTTTTACACAACACATTGAATGAGATTGGATGAAACGTTATATATGTAAAGTATTCCAGACAGTTTATGCAAAAGCTTCATTATTTTTCTCTTATGTACTGAAACCCCTGAAGAGTTCTACAGAATGCTTCTCAGCTCACATACTCTCTGTACTGGTAGCTGAAGTGGTGTGTGTGGGTGTGTGTGTGTTTCATCAGAGCTCAACAGATCCACTTATGAAGAACAAATCCGACGTTCTTCAAGTTCTTCATCTGTGGCGAGAGAAAGTGTTCAAGTTATGCATCCAGCTTCGCTCCAAGGATATTGAGATAAGAAGAGAGAAGGACGGACTTCTTTCAGACGTATGGAAGCAGCCGCTGGTTAATCAGACGTGTCCGAATGTGAAAAGGAACGTTAACGTGTTTGTTTCAGGTCAAATTCACGGAGCAGCAGCTCCAGCAGGAGCAGCACAGAACCACCGTGCTCCAACACAGTCTGCACGACAGGATGGCTGAGCTGGACCTGGAGAGAGTGGAGAAAGAGGTTAGCACAAGAACGACGGATGTGATTTACGCTGTTGTCTGGAAAGTTGATGACGCGCAGTAACTTTGGGTCTATTTAGGTAAACGATGAACATCAGATGGTGCTGACTGTGCAAAACTGTTGGTTCTGTAGACATTTAAAGAAAAACTATAAAAAAAGAGCATTCCAGTATAAACAGTAAATCTGATTTCTGTTAGAGACTCTCTTAAAGATGTGTGTTTTTCCCTGCCAGGTATTAAAACAGAACTTGGCTGAGATTCAGAAAGAAAACGCTGAGCTGAAGTCGCAGAACCAGAAAACAGAGGCTGAGATTAAAACTTTAACATCAGCTCTGCAGAGGTATAACTATTTCATCAGGGATTTTTTTTTTTTTTGGTTGTATCATTTTAATCACAAATAATTCTCATGTCCTGCAAATTAATTCCTGACTTTACAGGTTCAGTCAGGAGTTTGAAAGCAAGCTGACGGAGGTGGATGCAGCTAAAGCTCGACTCGACAGCTGCACCCAGAGACTTTCTTTTGCTAAAAGAAGAGTGGAGATGATCCAAGGTACAAACACGTTGGAGGGTAATGTGTTATTAAAAGTGCTGTAGTATAAACTGAATACAGTACAGGTGCATCCCAAAAAATTAGAATATCTTGGAAAAAGTAAAAAAAAAAAAAGTGAAACTCATATAGATTCATTCCAGACAGTGAAATATTTCAAGCCTCTATTTCTTGTAATTTTGATGATCATGGCTTACAGATAATAAAAAGCCAAAACTTAGTGTCTCAGAAAATGAGAATATTCCACAGCCAGCTTTTGGTACCTTTGTCAGTGAGGGCAGGAGACAAGTCCTGTTGGAAAATGAAACCAGCATCTCCATAAAGCTCATCAGCAGCAGGAAGTCTCTAAAATGTCCTAGTAGATCCTGACTGTGGACTCCAGAAAACACAGTGGACCAACATCAGCAGAGGACATGGACCCAAACCATCACTGACTGTGGAAACTTCACTCTGGACTTCAAACAATGTGGATTGTGGGCCTCTCCGCTCTTCTTCCAGACTCTGGGACCTTGATCTCCAAATGACTTGAGAATTTACTTTAATCTGAAAAGAGGACGTTGGACCACTGAGCAACAGTCCAGATCTTTGTCTCAGCCAGGTAAGATGCTGACGTTGTCTCTGGTTCAGGAGTGGCTTCACTTGAGGAACGAGACATTTGTAGCTCACGTCTAGGAGTTAATCAGCTGATTAGGGTTTACAATATTGAACCTCTTCACAATGTTCTCATTTTCTGAGACATTGAATTTGAGTTTTTCATTATTTGTAAGACATAATCATCAAAATGACAAGAAATAAAGACTTGAAATATTTTACTCTGTGTAATGAATCTATAGAATATACGAGTTTCACTTTCTGAAATGATTAACAAAAATGTTCAACTTTTTCACAATATTCAAATATTTTTTTTAAATGCTCCTGTATCTGTAAAAAAATGTCCGTGAAATTGTTCTGTTTTTTCAGGTTTAGTCATGAGAAGAACCGCGCTACAAAAAATCGAACAAGCTTGTAAACATACAGAACAGGACAACAACAGGTAGGATGTTACTTTGTTTATATAGTTTTACAGTTTTCTAATACTTGGTGTGGAATATGCACACAGCTGTGAGAATGTTTAAGTTGGTGAGGCGTGCTTTGCATATGTATACATTTTTCTGAGCTTGACACAAAAAAATCATATTTTCAAACAAATGCAGCGAAATGCTAATATAAACATTATATTTTGGACAAAATATTTATAAAACTGCAGTCATAACCTAATCTGTGCAGTTTTTTTTAAAGTAGTTGTAAATTGCACACAGATAAACCACAACAGGGGCTAGTTTATTTACTAAATTAAAGGCCTAGTGTTCCTTTAAGCAGTGCAACTTTGGCAGTTTGTGATAATATCTGAAAATGATAGAAACAAATTAAAATGTAAGCAGCACAAATTAAACTCCATTTCATTTTAGGACAATCTACCTTTTTCAGTCGGAAAAGGGTGGATTGCCCTCTCTTCCACATTGGGAATGAGAATCTGCCTCAAAGAGAGGAGTTCAAGTATCTCAGGGTTTTGTTCATGAGTTAGGGTGAGAAGTTCAATTACCGGTATTCAGGAGAGACTTGAGGAGAACCACTGCTCCTCCACATAAAGAGGAGCCAGTTGAGGTGGTTCAGGCATCTGGTATGAATGCTTCCTGGGCACCTCCATAGGGAGGTGCTCCAGGCATGTCCAACTGAGAAGAGATCCCGGGAAGACCCAGGACACGCTGGAAAGACTGTGTCTCTCGGTTGGCCTGGGAACACTTTGGGGTTTTCTTATAAGAGCTGGATGAGGTGGCTGTGGAAGGAGATGTCTGGGCCTC
The DNA here is from genome assembly GCF_014905685.2 of Nematolebias whitei. NCBI lineage: Eukaryota > Metazoa > Chordata > Actinopteri > Cyprinodontiformes > Rivulidae > Nematolebias > Nematolebias whitei. The sequence goes on from NC_056511.1 coordinate 37,463,491, forward strand.
CCTGCTCAAACTGCTGCCCTGTGACTTGACTCTGGAACAAGCTAAAGATAATAGGTGGATGGATGGATGGATGGATGGATGGATGGGTGGATGGGCAGATGGATGGGTGGATGAATGGATGGATGGGTAGGTGGATGGATGGATGATGGA
>NC_056511.1:37463740-37466422 GCF_014905685.2 Nematolebias whitei
GATGGATGGATGAGTAGGTAGGTGTATAGATGGATGAATGAGTGGGTGGGTGGATAGATGGATGGATGAGTGGGTAGGTGGATGGATGGATGAGTGGGTGGGTGGATGGATGGATGGATGGATGGATGGATGAGTGGGTGGGTGGATGAGTGGGTGGGTGGATGGATGGATTGATTTTAGCAGCAGCTGCTCAGATCTTTGTTTGTGCCACTGTCACTTTCTTTCCATGTGATTTTTGTTTTCACTTCCTGTTTTTGTTGCTTGGCAGCATCAGAAACCTTCAGCTGGAGCTCAGCTTGGTGTGTGAAGAGAGAGACAAACTCACTCAGGAGCTCAAAAGAACTCCGGAGCTCGTTGAGAAAGCTCTGGTTGATCTGAAAGAACAACGTGAGACCCCTCCCAGGTCACAACCCGTTTCTTCATCTCCTTATTGTTTGGGTAAATGATCATTAACCTCCTTCACAGATGAGAGTGACATGAGACGGCAGCAGCAGGAGCTGGAGCACAGCTGCACAGAGCTAAAGCTGGCCGTGGCTGCTGAAGAGAAGGCTGAGCAGAGCTTGCAGCAGACCCAAGCTCAGCTGGAGGAGAGCAACACCCGCCTGGAGAGACTCCGCTGTGAACTGCTTCGCCAGCACGAGCAAAGCCAGCACGGTGAGGCAGCAGCTATTTTCGGCTCCAGGACTGCTGTTTTCAGAGCGTTCTGTCGTCTGCTTCTACTTCACTTTACACGAGGGGCTCAGTCCAGTAAGGTCACTGGCTTTATTGGCACTGCTGGGAATTATGTGACAAGTTAATAAGACCTTGATGACTGTCTTATTTTAATTCCTCAAAAGTCACTTTAAAATTGTTTTAATATGATATTTGATGATCTTGTGATTGGAAGACACAACTCAAGCTTTCACACAAATACACAATTTTGTTTTTTTTATTGAAAATATTCAACATTTAAACAAAGCAGTGGTGTGGGTCTGCAGCACTACAAATGTTTTAAAGAAACCTTCAACTAGAGGTGCAGCATTGTTACATCATCATAATAAAAATAGAACGTGAATATCATTAAATATATTGGTCATTTAAAAACTAAATAATTTAAAGGCATCACAACCTTTAGAGCAGGGCTATTCCACTAAACTGCTCAGAGGGCCACAGTTACTGAAAACCAGCAGCTCAGGGGCCGGACATCCAACAATTAGTCTTTATGTGAGTAAACCAAGTATTAAAATGATCTATTACCGTTAAAACTTTTTTTTACTGCATTGAATCATAAATGCAATAAACAGAACCCTAAAGTGTAATTCAAAGAAATTACATTTCCATATTTATTTTTTTGCAATAACTGTAAATATTTTAATGTGAAACAATATTAAAAACAAAAATGACTCACCACACCTGTTCAACACAAATATTTTCTGACATCCCTGACTTTGTACATCTTTACACCTTTCAAAATAAAAGTAATGTTGGCTGTTTTTGATGTTCCCTGAATGAGCGACATGCTCCAGGCGGGTCCATTAAGAACCAGTTCTGCTCAGACCAGTTGTTCCTCAGTTTATAAATCACAGGTGAAGAGTCCACGTCCTGCTCAGGTGTGAGCTTTGAGCAGAACCAAAAGAGGCGGAGCAGAACTCAGCTGGACTGACAGCGAGCACGATGCGTGTGCTTCGAACGTCTTCCTGTCATTTACTATAATGAATGAACTCAATCGATCCTAATTGTGGTTATTTTTTAAACTAACTACAAAGCTGCTGTGCGTCGTCATCAACATTCCCCAGTAATAAATCTGTTTGTTGTTGTTGTTTGATCCGACTCGCATGTGATCCTCATAGAATCAGTTTATCAGAACTCCCTGTGCAGCCTTTCGACTCATGTTTCTGCTCATTTAATTATTATAATTAAACATTATTAACACCAGTACAGCTATTACCAGTAGTAAGCCCCAGATTAAAGCAAATATATGTGTCTCTGTGTAACTTTTATTTATTTTATATATAGTTATCTAGCTAAGGAAGTTTAATTAACTCATCTGTGGGCTGGAATTGGCCCGCGGGCCGTCAGTTGAATAGCCCTACTTTAGTTGTGCTCACTTGTTTTGCTTCCAGTTCTAACCCTGACATCACATTTATTTATATTTATTGGTAAGACTGAGCATCACTTTAAAGCATACGCTCATAAAGACTTGTGGAGGTGTAATAATCTCTCCTGTTATTGAGGAATACTCCTGTGTAAGCCAAAGAAGATAATAAAGGATGCATCAAAGCTCCTTTTTTCTTGCATTTCGAAAATGTAAGCTGCTCCTGTCATGACTGATACTTGGATGTTTTTCAGTCAATTCATTTAGTCAGGCACTTTCCTAAATGAAAACAGCCATTTGACTGAAACGGGGACCCCCCCACTCACAGCAAAAATGCACACAGAAGCACATCAATCACCTCTGGACAGGAAAATACTAAAAACACATGAACTTGCAGGTGTGCCTAAAATCATGGTACTGTAATGTTAAAGTACATTTCTGGGTGAAGTTTGCATGTTCTCTCTGTGCATGCGTGGGTTTTCTCCGGGTGCTCCAGTTTCCTCCCACAGACCAAAAACATGCATGTTAGGCTGACTGGTAACTCTAAATTGTCCCTATGTTTGAGTGAGAGTGAATGGTTGTTTGTCTCGTTTGTCTCTATGTGTCCC
>NC_056511.1:37466522-37471196 GCF_014905685.2 Nematolebias whitei
ACATACCTACATACTGTATATGTTAGTTTTTTGCATTCTTTAAGTTTTAGTCTAGTTCTGAAAACACAACAGAAAAAAGTGTTAGCCTATTTTAAGCTCAATGTTTTTGTCGTATTTGCCCGAGATGTTCGATTTATGCTTCAAGTTTGATAAAATGCAGATTTTCATCAACTAATTTAAAAGTTGTTCTCTTTTCAGATTGAGATTGTCCAGGGCCACTTTTGGCCCTCTGGCCATATGTTGTCCACATCTGGCTTTGAGGAATGGTCTAAAATTCTTCAGATGATGAAGTTTGGATTTGGAGGTGGGAGAGTTTTTTTTTTTTTATTGACTCTTTGCAAAAAAAAAGTTACAAATTGTTCTTTCTACTGCTGAACACTACAAAACAAATGTGAAATGTGACGAGGGGAGTTGAAAGGAGAGGAGAGGACGACGAACAAAGACAAAGGCAGACGAGTCAAGGTAGGAAGGAGACAAAAAACAATTTACGTCCATGACATATTCTTTTTATAAATACAATGGATAGATAGAACTTGACAAAGCAAAGAGATTAACACCAAGACTGTCTGCAATGAAGAAAACACCAGGAAGTTATGGCAGTTTTAGTCTAGAAACACGACTTGTTACTTTGGTCTAACATTGAAAGCCCCAAAGCTTGTGATTGACCTACAACAAAACAAATCAATATAACTTCCTTATTTCTTAAGATTAATGGATGGAATTTTCAGGAGAAGTAGGAAATGACCTGTTCTTAACATTGGCTACCTATCTTAATTATTAATTCATTTAATAATTAATTAAGAGCCATAAACCATATGATCTATTCTAGAACTATGATTTAAAGGAAATGGGCACTAATAGTCCAACTTGATGGAACTAAGCGATTAATCAGGGACCAGTGATAAATCAACTTCCATCTTTTGCATCAGCTGTGACATTAATCGTTGTCATGTTTGGGTCTCAAAAACCACATTGTCAGCATCAAATGTCATGAAAGTCAGTCAGTATTTAGATAAAATATAAGGTTTTAGTGCCATACCTGTGATTGATTGCTGTGAGCCCAAACATGCTTTTTAAACTTGTTGACTAGAGCAACGTTTGCATTACCCATGAACTGCATGAAAAAACCCTGCAGAATCCATCCTTTCAAAAAGGCTGTGAAAGAGTGACTTCCTGGCTACGTCAAAAACCAAACACTCTGAGCGCAGGGATTGGCCTAACCAAGGTCCTTCCAGTTCTTTATCAGAAGTGACGAGAGATCCATTTATTGTCTGATATTCCGATTCTAATAAGCGTCTGCACAGAAGCAGCAGTTTAAAACAGGTTGTTTTAGCAGGATCACTAGACTGTCCCATGTAATGACCAAAAATGATAAAATTTGTTGACCTACTTGATTAATTATGTTCATTCATATTAATTTTCATCTTTCAACACATTTCAAAAGATTTCACAATTAAAGAAAACATCTACCGTAATTTTCGCTGTATAAGTCACAGTTTTTTTCTTGCATAATTCAGCATGCCTGTGACTTATACAACGAAGCAACGCATTTATGTTTCCCCCCATAGTTATAACTTAATTTTTGGCTGAGATCTGATGATTTCATTCATTCTGACATGGAAAATGTTGAACATTACCATTTTCAGCCACTAGAGAGCACTCGAGTAATATGGCAAGCCAAGTGTCTCATTAAGAGGTAAAATTGGCTATTAATGAGACACTTGGCTTGCCATACAAAGCCACCTTCGTCTCGCTCAAGAACTCCTGGAGCAAACGTCAAATCAGCTACATTTCACCGCGCTGCCCAGGTGAAATGTAGCTGATTTATCATTAAAGTGCATTTATTAAGGAAACGTTAAACTGAGAGATACCTTTACTATAATTTCGAGCCAACAAATTGTTTTTAGGTGGTTATCTTGTTAAATTGCAAACAAATGCACAGCGAGTCATCCCTCTGTGCGTTCCTGCTTCCGCGAATCGGCTTTTGAAATGCACTGTCAAAGTGCATTTATTAAGCAAAAGTTAAACTGAAACACAACTTTGCTATAATTTTGAGCAAACATATAATTGTTTTTAAGTGTTAATATTGTTAAATTCTTGCTAAAGTCCTCCCGTGCAGGCTCCAGCAGCCACCATTTGGCAGCCAATCGATTTTTGGCACAACACCGGCCCATGTTTCCAGCTGGTCAGCGGTGACACATAATAGATGCGACTTATTTATGTTTTTTTCCCACTTTATTAGAAATTTTTGGATTGATGCGAAGTGTACGGCAGAAAATATGGTAATCTCTAAAGAAATCATGTTTTTTCTTAGCCTTAAAAGAAGAGTAAGAACTCTGATTATATTGAAAACAACTTATTTAACACGATAACAGTGATTCAGTCAACAGAAAGAGTTTTTACACAGAACAGCTGCTGGATGAGATGAGTGAAGGTCAGAGGTCACGGAGGAACAGGTCCCCTCATGCTACATGATAAATTTAGCTTCTTCGTTGTATTTATGATTTACCTTACTTATTATGGGTATTTCTCCCCTAATATTTTGTATTTAATGTTTTTCCAAAAGCTGTTTTTCTTATATCATTACTGCAGTTTGTAAACTGATCTTTTATGTTCTGTTGCTTTTCATTTAAAACATCCAGACACTTCTGGCATATGGATGTTTTGCAAACCTTCCATTTAAATAATATGATTTGTTTTTCTTGGAATCATTAAAACCAATACTCTCTGGTGACAGGGTAGATAAATCTCACTTGGAATGGGAGCGAGAGATAAATGTTCCTTCAAAAGACCAACTATGGTTTCATCATATCTGAGGAGGAAGCTCATCCTGCTAAAGCAGTATTTTAGTTTATTAAATTGAACTTAATTATAGTGCAGTTGTCCTCAGCACTTTCTAGAAAAGATAATAGCTGCAGTCCAACCAATCAAATCACATCCAGATCAATAAGGCCAGTCTGTTGCCTGTTTAGTTTTGCTGCTGATGCAGCAATCTAATTAGGGAGGATGCCCCTCCTCCACTCCCGAAACACACACACACACACACACACACAAACACACACACAAACACACAGCCTGTTCTGCCAGTCGTTTATCACATTATCAAGTCTCCCTCAGTGAGTAAGCAACAGTGGAGTGAATAAAAAAATTACCTTTCATGTCATTAAAGAGATAAATGTTTAGACAGAACGAAGCCCAGTGAGAAAAATTCAATAAGTATTTCAATAAAAGTCACATTCCTCAACCTGCTGCAGCATGCAGTTCATAATGCCTTTTAAATAGCTTATTGCTATAAAGTATAAATGAAACAACAGAACAATCAAACTCCTGTAAACCCATTTAAATCTCCTCTTGCAGTTCTATCTTGTGCACGTCTCCATGCTGACAGGACAGTGCATTATAGAAACCATTGATGGTAGATTAAAGTGTCTGAATATGAAGCATCTGAAAGATTTTATTTAGCTGTTTTTATTATTATCTTGTTTGATTTTAAAGTTAACTTTCATCACTATAAGTCTAAAGTGATTGATATGGCCTCAACTGTGTTTATATTTATGGGGACTGGAATTAAAAAAGGAATGTAACTTAATGTTTTTGGTACAAGATGTTCAAGTAAGTAGGAGTTACACTGTGGAGAAGAACAGAAGTAGTTTTATTCCCTTTATTCTGAGGGCTGCAGTGATGGAGCCTAGGTGTGGAGGGGGCAATTTTATCCACCACCAGGTGCAATGGTGGAGCCAGGGGGTGGCCAGTGGTGGCCTTGGCCCTCATAGATTAATCTTCAGCCACCCCAATCATTTGAGGAAACAATACTTTTAAGCAATATAAAACTGATTCCTTAAATGATAGGGGTGGCTGGGTTTATATCAGAGTATCATATTATTATATTAGAGATGATACAGGTAGAATTCGTAAAAAACACAAACTTGGTTCCAACTTAACAAGTTATCGTTAAATTTGGAAACAACAAACTTAGTAATAGAAATAAAATTATCGAAGTCCCATTTAAAATCGACGGTATCGAAATTCATAGAGTTAATGAAATAAAATGTTTGTGTCATTATTGATGAGAGGCTGACATGGAAATCTCGTGTAAATTACTTAAGAATAAAAATAACAAAATCAATTGGATTACTGTATAAAGTAAAAGAGTTTTTGAACGACAAAGCTTTGTATATGTTGTATAATGTAATAATTGTTCCATATTTAATCTATTGTATTGAAGTTTGGGGAAAAGTATGCAAAACAATTACAAATCCCATTTTCATTTTTACAAAAAAACGCTATAAGAATTATTAGTAGGAAGTGCTATGGTCACCCAACAAATATCAGTTGAAATTATGAAATTATGAACATTTTATGATTTGGTTGAATATAGTATTTTACAAGTCATGTATAAAGCTCATAAAAAAATACCCTCAAATATTGAATTAAAATTTGTTTTAAAAGAGAGTCATTATAACCTTAAGGGAATGGAAATGTTTGTAAAACCTCCATTTAGAACTAGTCTGAAGGAGCTGCGTTATAATTCAGGGGCTAGGATTGTGGAATTGCCTTGATATCACCATAAAAATTTCTAAAACAATTTATATGTTTAAAAAGATTATTAACATAAAATTGTTAGGAAAGTATGATACCATGTGAAGGATATCTAATATTTTTGTTTTCACTTTG
>NC_056511.1:37471296-37473523 GCF_014905685.2 Nematolebias whitei
ATGGCAGGTTGGCTTTCTTGGACTGTGAGGTCTCAGTCTCTGATAGAGGACATTTGCAAACTGAGGTGTACCGCAAACCCACCCACACAGACCAGTATTTGCAGTTTGACTCCCATCACCCTTTGGAGCACAAGTTAGGAGTCATCAGGACTCTGTATCACAGAGCAGACAGCATCCCCACTAACTCAGGAGCCAGGCAGAAGGAGAAATCCTACACAAGACAGGCTCTAGAGCAATGTGGATATCTTAACTGGGCCTTCCTGAAAGCAGAGAAGAAACCCAAACAGGACTCCAGTCAGCCAACAGGTGAAAAGGAGGAACCCAGACCCAGACCAGTGGTCATTCCGTATGTTGAGGACAACTGAGACGTTTATTTTCTAAACATAACATCCCAGTGGTTTTTAAAACCCAAAATACATTAAAGACTGGTTCATCCCAAAGATCCAGTCCCCCGGCACAAACAGAGTAATATATGCTGTTCAGTGTCAGGAGGGCTGTGATCAGTCTTACATCGGGGAAACTAAACAGCCACTGGCCAAAAGGATGGCCCAGCACAGAAGATCAACATCATCAGGCCAGGACTCTGCGGTCTACACTCATCTCCAGGCCAGAGGTCACTCTTTCAGGGATGAAGATGTTCACATCCTGGACAGAGAGGAACGATGGTTTGAGAGAGGAGTAAAGGAGGCCATCTTTGTGAAAAGAAACCGTCCATCATTAAACAGGGGTGGAGGCCTCTGGGTTCAACTGTCCCCCTCTTACAATGCTGTGATTGCTGGTATCACTCAACCCCCTTTGAATAGTAAACAGCCATCAGTGTGCTAATGATCCATTGTTAGGCTGATGGTCCTTCTTGACCATGTGAGCAGCTGGTTTTGGTTGTCAGCAGCAAACTGGTTGATCCACTCTGAGAAGGTGCTATTTAAGAGACTGAGCTGAATACAGCACCTCAGACTGAAGAAGTCTTTTGGATGGGAGACGAAACGTTTCTACATATTTTTTTGCTTTGTTTTTGGGTTTTTTTTGAATGTCCAGAGGACCAGATTGAACTTTTTTGGAAAGTGTTGGTAACTCAGTCAATTCTCTTAAAGAAATTATTTCAGTTTAAAACTCTGACCAGAAAGGCGATGGGCGATATGCATTTTTAAGTTTCAGTTTTAATGCTGTGATTTTGTTTTCCCAGATCATTTAGGACCAGCCCAGCAGAAAAACACTTCTATCACTGGTTTTCCTTTCATGTTTTCCTGCTCTTTGCTTTGTTCGTTCACATGAGCCAAACAAGAGTCCTTGAGCAGATCTACACAGCCGCCCTCTTGAAGTAGATGAGCGTGGCTGATGAATCAGATCCCCCCACATGGACCGGGTCTGGGCTTATGCGTCTGTCTCTATAAGAACTTGCAGTTAGATGTTGGCAGCTGCTTAGTACCATTGCTGTCTCTCTCTCTCCCTTTCTTTGTTAATCAGCCTGTGTGCCTGACTGCTGAGTGCAGCGCTTTAGCGGTGCACAATTAATCAGATGCTTCCTTGCGGAGATGGAACCAAAGAGACGTTCAGCAGCAGGGCAGTGTGATTACACATCACATGCAAATTCTCCACCGATCCCACCGTCCTCTGCTGGTCTGCAGGAAAAGCTGCCATTAGTGCTGCTAAAGAGCGCTCCTTCATTCTGATGTCAGCTAAAGAGCTCTTTTTCATTAAGCCGACTTCATTAACCAGGAGGAACCTCCGAATAATAAGATCTTTAACAAGTGTGTTTACTGACGCGCTGCTTTAATTTGGTTTTCAGAAACTTTAATCAGGTATTTTAAACAACGGTCTCTATTGAGTTTCAGATGGAAATAGTATATGTATATATGACTGCATTTATTTAACATAAATTGTATTTATTTACTCCTTTATCTCTGTATATTCAAGCCTGAGCATTAATAAAATTATACAAATCTGAATAATGTAAAAAAAAAGTAAATGATGAGTAATTTTTGTTATTTTGTTTTTGCAGTCTGTTTCCGCTCACTATTTTGAGCTATGAAATTTAATGCTTTTCAATAATCTTAATGACAAAAAAGTGCATTTTGGTTTCTGTTATTTGCTTGTTTTGTTGTTAAAAAAAAAGGTGAAAAGAAAAAAGTCAACTTTCTTCAGCAGAAAGCTAAATGAACGCGAATCAGATCACGAGGAATTCAAAAAGCCATTTCATCAGGCATTAAACTGGCACATGTCTTGGGTG
>NC_056511.1:37473623-37482108 GCF_014905685.2 Nematolebias whitei
TTCTGTGGAAAGCGTGGTCCTGCTGCTCAGAGTGGTGTCTGATTTTAATTTTAAACTGACCACCTCTACTGCATCATCAACAGGAATGCACGTAAAGAGTGATGTGACATCAAAAGAGGCTATTTATAAGACTGAGCTGAATACAACACCTCAGACTGAAGAATGCTTTTGGATAAAAGACGAAATGTTTCTACCTTTTTTTTAAGGTTTGTTTTGTTTTTTGAATGTTCAGAGGACCAGACTTAACTTTTATAGATTTTTCTACCTGGATTATTGAGCATGCATCAGAATGTTTGGAGAGTGTTTGTTGACCTCATTGATGAAAACCTCAAAGAGCTGTGTGCATTCACTGAGAAGATGCAGGTGTGGTGTTGGCTGTCTCTGAGTGTTTCAGCACCAACCAAACCTCCTCCCTTATGATTCCCCTGATCCACTCTGCCAAATGCCTAAAATGGTACCAACTGATCCGTGGACGTTCAAGCATCCAGAGGCAGAGCAGCTCAAAGAAAAACAACTAAAACATTTCTGCTCTTTACTGCAGCATTGAGCCCGAATCAGGAACCACATCACAGCAAGGTCAACTGAAAATGAAAACGTTTCTGCCGTTATTTAAAAAAAAAAAAAGGCACAATATTTTACTTATTTTACAGATACATAAAAATTAGCTATAGGAAGACACTGACTGAAAGGATGGTATTGCAGAAAACTTCACACACTAATGTTGCTACAGAGATTTTAATAAAGGTGGAATATCCAGTAGGTAAAAATGAGCTTTAGTCGTCACTGTATATTTGGCAAACAGTTTGGAAGAAGTTATTAGTAAATTAGTGAACTAGAGAAACAAACAGCTACACTGATGAAAAGGAATTTAAGATGAGTCGCTTTAATCTAACAAAAGGCTAAATAAAATAAAATAAAAATGTTAGATGGTGATCGTAAAAAGAAAGTGCTGGAATGCTTCAGGACCTTGGACAGTTCATGAAAACCTCAACACTGTTAGATTTTGATTCTTATTCATACTTCTATAAACACTGCATCCTTACAGCTGCTGCCAACAGGTAGTTTGTCTTGTGTGCGCGAGTTTGTCAGGTTAGAAAATTATTTCATAACCAATGGACAGATTTTTTAAAACTCTCAGAAAAAAAAGTGCATTTGGTTAATTTTAATGTTGAGCTTACTGAAGATGGCCACCACAGCCAGATCACTTTAGAAAACACTAAAAGGGATATAACATAGTTTTACAAGTGCTTAGCTAAAGTTTGGTGTGGTAATACCTGAGAATCATCCTCACCACGTAGTCGAAGGGCTAACTGACTGCACAAGATCTTTGTTTAAAATTTTGGCAACAATGATTGGAGTTGACACTGTCTGTCTGTTAGCAAAATCATTTGATGTACATCCACAACTGAATACTTCTTGGAGTCAGCCCAATTCAAGATGGCCACCATGGCTAATGAACAAAATGGCTCTGACTCTAACAGATATTGAACTAACGTGGTGTATTAGCTGAGAGTCGATCCTCAACATACAATATAACAGATTATGCTAGGTCTCATGGTATTGTGTGCAATCTCAATAAAACTTTATTTTTACAAATCAATTCAGTTTATTAATATAGCACCGATTTACCAGAAACCTTATCGCAGGACATTGTACAAAAACTTTCAAATATAATGAAAGAGCAAATTAGTAAAATATATCTATTTAAGGAAGCCAGCAGATTGAATATAATCCCCACTTGGTTGCAACTTCCCATCCTGATCAGCACATTGGGGACAGTGGAAAGAAAAAAGCCGTTTTAACAGGAAGAAACCTCCAACAGAACCAGGCTCAGATGATCAGCCATCTGCCTTGACTGGCTGGGGAAAAAAGGGACAGAAGAGAAACACAGATAAACACAAGATGTATGGTCTAGGTGTAGTTTCTATGGTCCAGATATGGTTTCTATGGTCCACGTGTGGTTTATATATAAACAAAACAAAGAAAACACATGGTTAACGACATAAACTATTACACATACAAACATAGAGAACAAGTAAAGACAGCTGCAGAGTAAGGAAATGTGTGTCAATTTGTCCTCCAGCAGTCTAAGCCTAAAGCAGCACAGCCAAGGGATAGCTCAGGAAACCCAAGCCAACCCTAACTATAGGATTTATCAAAAAGGAAAGACTTAAGCCTAGTGTTAAAAGTAGACAATGGGTCAGCCTCACACTGGAAGTTGGTTCCACTTTTGAGGAGCTTGATAACTGAGGGCTCTGCCTCCCATTCTACTTAGAAACTCTAGGAACCACAAGTAAACCTGCAGTCTGAGAGCAAAGTGCTCCGTTTGGAAAATGTGGAATAATAAAATCTTTAATAAAAGATGGAGGTTTGTTGTTGAGATCTTTTTTTGTTAGTAGTAAGATTTTAAATACAACTTATGCTTTTTATATTTATGGTTTTGAACAGGATTTTTTTAAGACACCTTGATTATTTTGTCCAGTAATTCATGGGACATGGTTGATCCGTATACATGCTGAAGTAGCTCTGAACACACTCTGCTGCTGCTGTGTTAGCACTTTGCTTTGCATAGCACCTCCACTATCACTGGTCCGTGGATGACAAGAAGTAAATCAGTCTGAAGTGTCTGAGCACTGCCAAGGTTAAGCATTGGTTTATGAGTGCAGATCAGTTACCGTTTATCTGCCAGAAATTTGGTTTTCTTTTTATGGGAGAGGATTTTCCCTCATTAAATAAGAGGAGAATGAGAATCGTGCCAAGAGAGCTAATCCTCCTTGACAAATATACACAAGATGATCAGATTGCGGATGAATCAGCGTTACAGAAGAAAGACTGCGTCATACCAGCAGTTTATTGGAAAGACTCATCAGCTCTATAATGTGTGGTTTGTCTCCGCATACATATTATAAGTTTCTATCAGATTCTAAAATCTAAAATGCTGCCAAAGGGTTTATAGTTATTGCACACTGCAAAATGGCCAAAGACAGGCGATAAAGTTTTAGTTTGTGGCTGTTAATCTTTGAATTCAACCCAATTCAAGATGGCTGCCAAAAGTAATCATTGCTCATACATCTACAACTGCTTTACTTTGAGTTTATTGAATTCAAGATGGCTGCTACAGCTGATTGATTATAACGTGTGAGCACATGGTTTTGTGAGATGTTTGGAAATCAAGAAAATCGTTTAATTCTTTGATTCCTAACGTCACCACCGAACACAGGAAGAAGAATCAGAAGCACCCAGCACTGGCTGTCCCTGTAGCTCAGCAGGTGAACGAGGCTCAGCTAAAATAAAGATTTATTTTTCTCTGTGCAGCTCGGCGTTGTTCCCTCAGCTGCTCACAGACAAAAGAACAGCTGCATCTTACAGAGATGTAAAGTGAGAGAAGGAACACTTAAGTCAGCACAGCTTGTGTGCTTCTCTTACGTAAAAGAAAGAGAAAAAAAAGTAGTGCACGCCACAGGCAACTGTCAGAGGCATCAAATGGATTTTAACTTGTCAAATTTAGAGCCCGGTTTTGTTTCCCCCGCTCTGTCAGATCGAGGCTGTCATGTTCAGTCTGTTTAATATAAAACCAGGTGATCACCACAGAGCCGTCTGCTTTATTAGGTCTCTGGCTTTTTTTATGACTGCGGCTCATCTTTTCTTCAAGAATAATGAAAATACTTTGCAACAAAAGTCATTTTGCATTATGAAAGAGGCTGATGAGACGAGCGATTCTCAGAGAAAATGCCATTTTTATTTGTCTAAGAAGTGGGAGGGTGTGATTTTTTTTTTTTAAGATAGGAGAAACGAGAAGCAGCAGTTTGTGTATCTCTGGTCTTATTCTTATATGTCTTACTGTCACTGTGTGTGACTGTGTCTGTGTTTGACTTTGATATGGATCTATCTTTAAATGCAATAAATGTAACGCCTTGGTTTTTTTATTTTTTGAACTCAAAATAAAGAAAATAAAAAGCAATTCCAATATTTTTTGCAGCATAGAGTTTGCAGCTTTTAACAGTTAAGAAAATGTTTAATTATCTTTGATCGTAAGTGTTTGCAGGAGTGGGTGGTGTTGGGGGTGCATCGCTGATTGCAGCAGAGTGCTGTTATCTGGATGTCTGCATTCATGGTGGGTGTTGTTGGACTAATTTACTCAGATGTAAACTTTTACTGTCATCTGCCAACTTGAATCTTTTTAATTCAATGCCTGCGTGAGTTTGGCCCACTGAAAACAGTTTTCTCGGTGAAAGCCACAGAGTAGGTCTAAGATTTATTATTAATAATATTTTTTTGAGATTTCTCTGAAGTAGTTTTTTGTCTAAGCCCTCCTTTTGGATCACGCTCAGCTTTGGGCATCCCATGACAACGGTGCACTTCAGATGCCTGCAAGAGAATTTAAAAGAGGTCACCTTCTCCGGGGAGGGGAGGACGATGACTGAGTCACAGTTGAGACTGCACACCCGACTCAGCTGTCATGTGATCCTTTGCCCAAGATTCTCAGGAAGAGATACACAGCCCGGCGCCAAACCGACTTCAGTCAGACTCTTTCTTCCAGTCAGTCACAGAGGAACAAAATCTCCTGGTTTATATTTCAATCTAATTTTGAGCACATATCTAGAAATCTAGGCCTGAGCAGAAGATCGGGTTAGGTTATGAAAATAAAAACAGCCAATGTTGTACAGAAGTTTTCACTAAGATGATCCTTCATTCGAAGTGCAACGAGCGATGCGCCAATGTCTCTCTTTGCTGAAGGATTTGAATAGTACATGTTTGTGGTTTTTGACTGAGTATTTTTCTGGACTGGAACTGAACAGGGAATGCAAGTAAACCTTAATGTTATTGGTGCAAGATATTCATGTGGGTAGGAGTTACACTGTGGAGAGGAACAGAGGGAGTTTTTTTTTTTTAAATGATTATATATATATTTTTTTTACTTGTCTGAGGCAGCACAGAATGACAAATCTTGGCAAGCAAAGGGAGCAGTTTTATCCACCACCAGGCTGAGCTCGGGGGTGGCCAATGATGACCTTGGCCACAATAGATTAATCTTTGGCCACCCCAAAGGCCACCACAACCATTTGAAGAAACTATACTTTTAAGCAATATAAAAGCAAAACAAACAAAACAAAAAAAAAAATCCTCAAATGACTGGGGTGACTGGTTTACATATACAGTACATATGGTGGTGGCTTCTTGGATTTTGATGGGGCAACCTCGTTTTTATTAGGGCTCTTTTTACACCCAGATGTTGCCACACACAAAAATGGAAGTTGGATACCTCACTTATTTTTCAAGTTAGCATGCTCACAATGCAGATGGACAGATGGATGGAGGGTATTTCCACATCCACCTCTTTGTGCCATGACGGGGAACTAAAAATGACTGTGAGTCATCTGTTCTTTTTGTTCACATTTGAACCTAAAACTACTCAGTTAGACCAGCCTGCCCTCTAAGCTGTACATAATACCATATCAGAGGAGAACATGCTGATCATCTTGGCTGAGCTCAGTGGACTAGCGAGCTCATATATTCAAGAGGATCCCACATATATGCCAACCATGGATTCTGCTTACCACCCAAACCATATTTAAACATTTTCTTTGGGTACATTTTGTGGACAAACTCCAAAGAAACAAAAAACTATTCAAAAGCTTTACTTTTTTTTTTTAGCATACAGTTACAATCTGTAGTGTATTTTCAGTACTGGCATGATGGCTCCAAAGGATGTAACTTCTGCAGCAGTTTAATAGCATGGATGTGTAATGCTTTGTAAAAGGTTTCTTGAAACGTGTAAACAACTGATGTTCCATGACCAGAATGGTTCTTACAGAAAACTGTCAAATGTTAAAAGCATGGCTGCCATGTCACTGCCCTGCTTCATGTCACTATAAATCTCTTCAAGAGGAGTCTTGCCTTGTTTTATTTCTCTTAGCAGTCTGTTAAAAGGGATTGCATTTGTGGGCTGAGAAAAGAGCAAACTGTCCGCTCAAGTCCTGCTGTGAATTATATTACCAAGAAATTATTTTTCATCTTTGCAGGCTTTTTTCTTTTTATTTGTTTTGTGTTACATGCAATTTTCATGCTGTCTTTGTGTCTCATGCTATATTTGTCCAGATTTCTTACATAAACTTGCCATAACTGACTTTTTGGCCTTATAGAGAAACTATGAGCTATGACAATCAAATGATGGAAGCTGGGAATGGAAGAATGTTGTGAGGAGTTCAGAGAGGAGCTGTTAAAGGCTCTGGGTGGTAAGAAAGAACTTTCAGATGAATGGGCTACTACAGCAACTGTAAGTAGAAAGACAAGTAGGAAGGTACTTGGGTGCAACATCTGGACAGAGAAAAGATGATCATGAAAACTGGTGGTGGAATAGTGAAGTGCAGGAAACTATTCAAAGGAAGAGGTTAGCCAAGAAGAAATATGACAGTGAGAGGACTGAAGAGAGGAGACAGGAATACAAGGAGTTGCAATGAGCAAGGAGGGAGGTAGCAAAGACAAAGCAGGAGGTGTATGATGAGTTGTATGGGAGGCTGGACATTAAAGAGGGTGAAAAGGACTTGTACAGATTGGCGAGACAAAGGGATCAGGCTGGAAAGGATGTGCAGCAGGTTAAGCTTGTTAAAGATAGGAATGGTAATGTTATAAGTGAGGAGAGTGTGATGGGAAGTTTGAAGGAGTATTTTGAGGATCGAATGAAGAGAATGAAAAAGAAAAAATAGTCAAAGTCACAGAAACTGTGGACTATGAAGTGGGAAAGATTAGTGAGGGGGAAGTTCAGAAAGCTCTGAAAAGAATGAAAAAGGGGAAGGCAGTAGGACTTTATGACATACCAGTGGAGGTTTGAAAATATCTTTGAGAGATAGCAGTAAGGTTCCATCCATCCATCCATCCATCCATCCATTTTCTTTACCCGCTTATTCCATTTTGGGTCACGGGGGTCGCTGGTGCCCATGTCCAGTAATCACTGTGCGAGGGGCGGGGTACACCCTGGACGGGTCGCAAGTCCATCACAGGGACACACAGAGACAAACGAGACAAACAACCATTCACTCTCTCACTCACACCTAGGGACAATTTAGAGTTACCAATCAGCCTAACATGCATGTTTTTGGACTGTGGGAGGAAACCGGAGTACCCGGAGAAAACCCACGCATGCACAGAGAGAACATGCAAACTCCACCCAGAAAGGCCCCTGGACCGGGGTTTGAACCAGGGACCTGCTCGCTGAGAGGCAGCAGCTCTACCAATTGCGCCACCGTGCTGCCCAGCAGTAAGGTTTTTGACTCAAATACTCAATGGCATATATGAGGGTGAGAAAATGCCTGAGGAATGGAGAAGTGTGATGGTGCCCATTTCTTAAAAACAAGGGTGATGTAAAGAGTTGTAGCAACTACAGGGGAATTAAGTTGATGAGCCACATGATGAAGATCTGGGAGAGAGTTGTGGAAGGTGGACTTGGACGAAAGGTTTTTATCTGTGAGCAGCAGTATGGTTTCATGCCAAGAAAGAGCACCACAGATGTCATCTTTGTTTTGAGGATGCTGATGGAGAAGTACAGAGAGGGTCAGAACTTCATTGTGTCTTGGAGGATTTAGAAAAAGCATATGACAGGGTACTGAGGGAGGAGGTGTGGTATTGCATGAGGAAATCTAGAGTGGCAGAGAAGTATGCTAGACTGGTACAGGACATGTATGAGGACAGCAGGACAGTGGTGAGATGTGCTGTAGGAGTGACAGATAGCTTCAAGGTGGAGGTGGGATTGCATCAAGGATCAGCTCTGAGCCCCTTCTTGTTTGCTCTGGTGATGGACCGTCTAACAGATGAGGTCAGACAGGAATCCCCATGGACTATAATGTTTGCAGATGACTTTGTGATCTGTGGTGAGAACAGGGAACAGGTGGAAGAGAACTTTGAGAGGTGGAGGTATGCACTTGAAAGAATAGGAATGAAAGTCTGATGTAGTAAGACAGAGTACATGTGTGTGAATGAGAGGGAGACAGGTGGAACAGTGAGGCTACAAGGAGAAGAGGTCACAAAGGTGCAGGACTTCAAGTACTTGGGGTCCACTGTCCAGGAAAATGGTGAGTGTAGTAAATCAGAATCAGAATAAACTTTATTGGAATTGCACCGAGGTACAACGCGAATACATACATACAGTCGTCCAAAAAATGGGTGGAGTGCACAAAGCTGCAACTGTAGAAAGCACGGCCATTTTTATCCTTATCAGATAATAATCTTAGATAGGAAATGGGGTAGAAACATGAGGGTAGATAGTGGTATTACAAAAAAAGATCTTTCACATTTTGTCTATCAGGACACGATTTGAGACATCAAAAAACTCTACCAGCAAGCACAATTAAAACATGATTACATTTGCATTTGACATCAAGGTGTTGAGATTTGTCCATGAGCATTTTTTCAGATCAGCCACAGTTTCTGAAGATTTTGTTTAAGCCAGCAGTTCTGATAAGCTTGCACAGAAAGTTCTCGGGGGGGG
>NC_056511.1:37482208-37483700 GCF_014905685.2 Nematolebias whitei
TTGTTCTGCTGGAGCTTGCTCTCCAGCTTCTTCTTGTACACCTCCTTACTGTTTCTGATCTTGACTTTTAGTTGCTTCTGTGTACTCCTCAATAATTCCCTGTCTCCCTCCCTGAAGGCTCTTTTTTCTGGTTTAGCAGTTCCTTCAGGTTAGTGGTGATCCAGGGTTTGTTAATGGGGAAGCATCTCACTGTTCTGGTGGGGATGGTGTTGTTTACACAGAAGTTTATATAGTCGGTTTTTATATAGTCATACAACAAGAGAGTGTCTTCAGTTAGAGGTTTCTTCAGATCCACTGCAAGAGATCCTTCCAGCCCACAGCCATCAGCATCTACAAAGTAGAAGAACTCTTTAATGAAACCAGGATGATGAGTTACAACAACATTTAATTTACCTCTGGGATTAATAAAGTATTTTTGAATTGAATTGAATTTACTGAATTAGGTTTAAGTAAGCAGAAATTAGCACAAAATTTGGTAAATTAGCAAAATAAAATAAATGAATAAAGCTGAAATGTGCGAAAAAATAGTTGAGAGGTAGCTGAAAAGGCTAAAAGGTGCTTAAACTACCAGAAGGAAGTGGAAAGAGCTGAAATGAGATCAACAATGCGGAATAAGCTGAAATTAGGATCACAAAAGGTAAATGTAGCTGAAAGAGCAGAAAAAAGGTGTTAAAAAAATCAAATGTTTGCATTATTAGCAGTTAAACAGAAGTTAAAAATAAAAAATTGCTGGACTTCTATTATGAAGCTGAAGACGTTTCTCTTCCCATCGTGAGGCTTTATCATTTCAAAACTGTCTGGAGTGTGTGGAGCTTTATAGAACTGCATGAGAGGCCTGGTTGGTTCTTAGATTCAGCTGCAGGTTAGACTGGAACTACTCGCCCTCACAGTGGAGGCTCGTTAGACTTTTTGTTTGCCTGGCTCATGAGAGAAGTGTTTTGGTCACCTGCATTAAGGTGTGAATCAGAGCTGACTGGGAATCAGGCCTAAAGCTGCACTGTGTTTTTGAAAATTGAAATCTGAGACCTCCTCCTCTGTTTAAAGTTGTTTTTATCTTGTTTGACATAAATGGGTTCGGTCACCCCCTCTCAAACTACCTGTCTCCTCTGTCTAAATTATGAACATGTTGGTCCTCAGCAGTGTCCCTTATCCTTTAGATGTACAAAGTAGGTGGACTGCTGAGTCTGGGCCTGAAGAGCTGCTGTGTTGAGCCATGCGTCTGTTGAAGTTGTTTCTCCAGTATTGAGGTCTGAACCTTCCTCACTGCACTGAACTGCAGACACCACAGGCTCAATTTGGGTTTGGGGGTTCTGTCCTTATGGACCAGCCACTATCTGAGGGTCCTGTTGGGTTTGAAATGTACCGGGATGATGTGTTTGGAGAAAATACTTCAGAGTTTTTCAGAAACTCCAGCAACATATGGGATGACAAGGTTTTTGCTTTGCTCTTCTATCTGTTCTGTTCTGCAGGCTTTTTTTAATTGTTTGCTGAT
>NC_056511.1:37483800-37485220 GCF_014905685.2 Nematolebias whitei
ATTTTTCTGGACTGAATAAAACGTGCATTGAATTTAAGGAAAGGCAAACGTGAGACGTCATTTATATTTGACCCATCAAAATGAATGCGGTCATTTATTTACAGAATCAAATTTAACATCAAACATTTACATTAATTTGGCAAATTATGAAAATAACAATATAAGCAATCAATCAGGAAAAATCATACGGCCATGATTTTTCCGTTGCTGCACCACAGACATTTATAAAACTGTACGACTATGATCTTTTACCCACACGGATGTGAATAAGCACTTTACACAGACATTTCTAAATATCTGGGAGAATTTCTACTTGATAGAAAGTTAAAGATGAAAGAAGTTAAAGGGAGTAAGATTGAATGGGAAGGGAGGAATGTTCACCAGAACCGACACTCTCCATCAGAAGCCCAGCTCTCCTTCGGTACGCTTGGTAGGAAACTTGATCCATTACCTTTCTGAAGATTTATCAGCAGATATGGAATTCCGTTAACGCTACCTGTCCAGCGTCTCCTGATGGGGCTGTAGCTCGTCAGAAGTAGTGGCTAGTGAAAGTTATAATCCCATGGAACTCGGAAGAGCCTTTTGTCATGTCAAGATCATCCCGTCTCTAACAGAACTTGAGCAGAACCAGCAGAAAACTCTCCAGCACTCCAGCAACTTCAGAACTCCAGAACTCTAGAAGTCTGACAACTCTCCAACTCCGTAACTCTGTAACTCTCTGAGTCTGTAACTCTGTGTAGACCAGGAAGTACTGACATTTTAAAGACTCTTTCCCGGTTCACTTTTTGGGATTTTTCATTGGTCAGAAACGACCAGACGGGGTGGGTTTTGTGACGTAAGAGGTTAGAGACAGCGAGAATTGTTATGGGACAGCTCAGAAATGTTCTCACAGACCGAGAGGGTTTTGTTGTGGCGTGTTTAAGAAACAGGTGCAAAACATCTCTATTTACGTCTGAGAGGATTCCAAAACATGACAGTTTTAACATAACAACTTGTTTTTCGTTTGACTGTAACCTTGTAAACGCACACACTTGCTCATTCAAAAGCAGAAATCAGAAAAATGCATAATTACTCTGCAACAGCTTTTAACATGAGAATAAAAATCATTACTCAGTTAATAAAATTGATTAGTTCACTGCAACATCTAAAATGGTTTGAACTAAGACACTTTGATTATCAACATTTGTAAGATAGTAATGATAATAAAAAGAGAGTGTTCTTTTCACTTGAATCTTCAAGAAAGAAAGTCTCAGGATGGGTGAACCTGTATTTATGTATTCAAATACATGAAATGACAGTTCCTGTCCCACAAGGTTCTAAAGGTCAAGAGTTTTGACCTTAGACTTAGTTTCGACGTAGGCCTAGTCCACTACATCAGCAAACAATTAAAAAAAGCCTGCAGAACAGAACAGATAGAAGA
>NC_056511.1:37485320-37489892 GCF_014905685.2 Nematolebias whitei
CACTGGACTGCAGCCTTTTGTAGTAGGAGAGCCTCCTCAGTCTGATGGCCGTCAGGTGTGATTAATTAGCGGCCATCTTGGAGGAGGAGCTGCAGGCAGTGGTACTCTTACAGTACCCCCCCCCCCCTCAAGAATCGCCTCCAGGCGACCTGAGACGCTTGTCGGGATGATCCTTGAAGAAGGAGGTGATGAGGCTGGGGTCGAGGATGAAGGATCGGGGAATCCATGACCTCTCCTCAGGACCGTACCCCTCCCAATCGACGAGGTACTGGAATCCTCGGCCCCTGCGTCGCACGTCGCGGATGGATCGGACCATGAACGCAGGGTGGTTGTCGATCAGGCGGGGTGGAGGAGGGAGGTCAGAGGGAGGACACAGAGGGCTGGTGAGGACTGGCTTGACCTGGGACACATGGAAGGTCGGGTGGATCCTCATGGACCTAGGGAGCTGCAGCCTCACCGCAGAGGGGCCGATGAGCTGGGTGATGGGGAATGGGCCGATGAAGCGTGGGGCCATCTTTCGGGGGGTGTCCTTGAGAGGAATGTCCCGGGTGGACAGCCACACTTCTTGGCCCACCTGGTAGAGAGGGGCCGAGGAACGTTGACGGTCAGCGGCTTTCTTCATCTGGGCAGCCGTGCGGAGGTGTGCGGACCGCACCTGGCGCCAGACCCTGCGGCACCGTCGGAAATGATGCTGCACGGAGGGGACCGCGCAGTCCACCTCTTGGCCGGGGAACAGCGGAGGTAGATAGCCTAAGGAGGCTTCGAAAGGAGACAGGCCGGTGGCGGTGGAGCGATGGGTGTTGTGGGCGTACTCAACCCAAGCCAAATGGTGACTCCAGGCTGACGGGTCCTTCTCTGCCATGCAGCGCAGGATGGATTCCAGTTCTTGGTTGGCCCGTTCAGCCTGGCCATTCGACTGTGGGTGGTAGCCCGAGGTGAGACTGGTGGTGGCTCCCAATGTCCTGCAAAAAGAGCGCCAAACCTGGGACACGAACTGTGGTCCACGGTCCGACACGATGTCTGAGGGGATACCGTGCAGTCGGACCACGTGCTGCGTCAGCAGGTGCGCCGTCTCCATTGCAGAGGGGAGCTTGGACAGAGGAATGAAGTGGACCGCTTTGGAAAAGTGATCGATTATGGTTAGAATGACTGTGTTACCTTCAGAGGGTGGGAGTCCGGTAACAAAGTCCATCAAGACGTGGGACCATGGACGGCTCGGGGTGGGCAGAGGTTGCAGGAGGCCGGAGGGGGGTTGGGTGCCCGTCTTATTGCGGGCGCACGTGGGACAGGCAGCAACGAACTCTCGAATATCCGCAGACATGGCTGGCCACCAGAAGTGAGTCCAGGCCAGGGAGATCATGCGGGTGGAACCTGGATGACATGAGAGTTTGACATTGTGAATCCAGTGTAGTACCTTTGGGCGTAGAGCAGTAGGCACGAACAAGGTTCCAGGGGGGCCACCACCAGGGTCTGGTTCCACCTTCCACGCCTCCCGGATCTCCTCTTCGATGGGCCATGTGAGGGCCCCAACGATGCAGGTGGAGGGAAGGATGGTTTCCTCGGTCTCCGTGTTGTCAGGGGGGGCGAACTGGCTGGACAGTGCGTCCGGCTTGACGTTCTTGGAGCCGGGCCTAAAGGTAAGAACGTAGTTGAACCTGGTGAAAAACAGTGACCAACGTGCCTGGCGGGGGTTCAGGCGTTTAGCGTCCCGCAGATAAGTTAAGTTTTTATGGTCAGTCCAAATCAAAAACGGGGTCTCCGTGCCCTCCAGCCAGTGCCGCCATTCCTCCAGTGCCAGTTTAACTGCCAAGAGTTCACGGTTTCCCACGTCGTAGTTTCGCTCTGCTTAGGATAAGCGTTTAGAAAAGAAAGCGCAGGGATGGACCTTGTTGTCCTCCAAGGATCGTTGAGACAGCACCGCCCCTACCCCTGTATCTGAAGCGTCAACCTCCAAGATAAACTGTCTGCGTGGATCAGGGTGAGAGAGGATGGGTGCAGAGGAAAATAAGTTTTTTAATTTAAAGAAAGCAGTTTCAGCCTCAGGCGACCAGATAAACGGTCTGGAGGTGGAGGTGAGCTGAGAAAGAGGGGCAGCCACTCGACTATAATTTTTAATAAAGCGTCTATAAAAGTTTGCAAAGCCCAGGAAGCGTTGCAATTGTTTCCTGGACTCGGGTCTAGGCCATTCGACCACAGCTTTAGTCTTTTCTGGGTCGGTCCTGCAGTGGCCCTCCCCAAAAATGAAACCAAGGAAGGGAACCAAAGAGACATTAAATTGGCACTTCTCGGCCTTAACAAATAACTGGTTTTCCAGTAACCTCTGGAGAACCCTCCTTACCTGTTCCACATGCAGAGCGGGGTCACGGGAAAAAATAAGGATATCGTCTAAATACACAAACACAAAGTCGCCGATGAAGTTGCGCAAAACGTCGTTTACCAGAGCCTGAAAAACCGCGGGGGCATTTGTTAAACCAAAGGGCATATCTAAATATTCAAAATGGCCGAGGGGTGTTTTAAATGCTGTTTTCCACTCGTCGCCCTCTCTTATGCGAACGAGGTGGTAGGCATTTCTTAAATCTAATTTGGTAAAAATAGTGGCGGATTGCAATTGTTCATGTAGGGAATTGATTAGAGGGAGTGGATACTTGTTTTTGACTGTGATGTTGTTCAAAGCGCGATAGTCGATGCAGGGACGTAAAGTCTTATCTTTCTTTGAAACAAAGAAGAAACCTGCACCGACGGGAGACGTGGAGGGACGAATAATACCAGAGTCGAGGGACTCGTTGATATATTCTTTCATGGAGTCCCTCTCAGGACCCGAGAGATTATAAAGTCGACTAGACGGCAAGGGGGCGCCAGGGAGTAAATCAATGGCACAGTCGTAGGGACGGTGAGGAGGGAGTGATAAGGCTCTCTGTTTGCTAAACGCCGCCGCAAGGTCGTGGTAGGCAGAGGGAACAGCGGAGAGATCTACTTTCTCACTAGGAGAAGTGACCACTGGCTGCCCGGCGATCGCGGAGCGCAGACAGTTTTTGAGGCACTTATTGCTCCACTTCTCAACTCGCCCTAGCTCCCAATTAATGTCTGGGTTGTGCGCCTTTAGCCAGGGGAAGCCTAGAATTATCTGAGAAACGGAGGAGTCGAATACAAAAAAGTCAGTCATCTCGTGGTGGTTGCCAGAGATGATAACATGAAGCTCGATAGCTTTCTGTTGGACGAGCGCCAACGTTTTACCAGTTACACCCGAAACAGAAATAGGAGGAATCTCGCGAGTGGGTAAAGAATATTTGGCAACCAGGTCCGAACTGATAAGATTTTGTTCGGCGCCCGAGTCAACCAAGGCCAATAAGGAAACACGAGAATTATTTATTTGAATAACTGTGGGCAAGAGGAGTTTAAATGGGGAGGTAAGAGCTGAGTTACCCACCAGTATCTCCCGCTTTACTGGTGGGCTCGCTCGTTTTCCCCGAAATGGGCAGAGAGGTAAATAATGACCGGGGTTGCCACAGTAGATGCAGAGGTTAGCGTTTCTACGGCGCTCTCGCTCTTCAAACGTCAACCGTGTTCGCCCGATCTGCATGGGTTCTGGCTCAGGAGGCACGAGAAAATTGTTCTGGGGAGACAAACAAGAATTAATACCCGGGGACGTTTTCAAAAGACGATTCTCTTTCGCTGTTTTAAAATAACGAGGTTCACCTGAAGGGGCCGTGAACCCGGAAGTGGAAGGTTTCTGGGAGTTGTAGTCCCGTTCTCGCCTCCGCTCCCGGAAACGGTCATCAATGGAAATGGCCATATCGATTAGTTGGTCAAACCCTTCCGGTTCGTCTCGTGCAGCGATTTGGTCTTTTATCTGGTCAGAGAGAGAGTTTAGGAACGCACCTTGGAGAGCGAGTTCGTCCCAACTCATTTGAGCCGCCAGGATCCGGAACTCCAGGGCGTACTCAGAAACAGGACGGCGGCCTTGACGTAATCCCAGGAGACGTTTCACTGCGTTTGAAGCCTGCAGGGGGCGATCGAAGATCCGTCGAAACTCCTTCAGGAGTTGGGGGTAAGTAGCCGGGGGGTCTACGTGGGACTGCATGAAAGAAGTAGCCCAACGTAGAGCGTTACCTTTGAGCAGGTTAATAAAGTAAATAATTTTTGCAGAGTCTGTGCTGTAGAGAGACGGGGCTCCCTCGAAAACGAGTCTGCACTGCAGCAGAAAACCCCCACATTGGTCGGGATCTCCGGCGAACAGCTCAGACGGTTTGACGAGCAGCTGTGGACCATGAGAGGTTGCGACAGGCGTCTCACGAGAGACGCTGGGGACAGGCGTGTCGGTCGGATCTGGAGGAAGAGGAGGTAGAAGTTGTTGATTTAGGGAGTAAATCATACCTCCGAGTTCCTGCATGTTGGACTGGGCTGCACGTTGCTGGGTCAGAACCTGTTGCAACATGGTCTCCAGTCTGGAGATCCGTTCCACCTGTGAGATGGTGGTTGTCTGTTCGCTCCCGGTCTCATTCTGAGTCTGTTTTGGCTGGAGCATTTCTGTCGTAACCGAGGGGAACCCAGATTTGTATGAGACCCGGAACG
>NC_056511.1:37489992-37501316 GCF_014905685.2 Nematolebias whitei
TTTTATTCTGTTATCCTTCATTTATTCAGGAGAAACTAAATTAAGAAATAGAATAAATTAAAATAAAGCTTAACACCTGCATTATAAAAACTCCCATCAGTGTCCAAAGCTGGGCCTCTGGGTTTATATTTCAAATTTTACAGAGTTTATTTAACAGATGAGATTTATGATAGTTGTAAACTTTAAAACACACATCATATTTAATTTTTATACATGCAAAGTCATTGTTTTTAAGAATGTTCTACCTCTTTAGTACTCATGTAGATGAACAAATGCCGAGATATATTCATCAATTAAAACGGATTCCTCATTTTTCTGGACTGAATAAAACGTGCATTGAACCTAATGAAATGTAAACGTGAGACGTCATTTATCTTTGACCCATCAAAATGAATGCGGTCATTTATTTTACAGAATCAAAGTTTAACATCAAACATTTACATTAATTTGGCAAAATATGAAAATAACAACATAATTAACAGCTTTACAGGTAGTGAGAAACGATGCGGCGATTGTTTCCACTCTTCAGCAGAACAGCAGACATCAAGGAAAACTGTACAATTATGATCAATTATCCACACGGCGGTGGATGAGCACTTTACACAGACATTTCTAAATTATCTGGAAGGATTTCTACTTGATAGAAGGATTTAAAGATGGAAATGAAGTTTAAAGGGAGTAAAAGATGGTATGTGAGGGGAAGTGTTGACCAGAACCGACACTCTCCATCCGAACCCAGCTTTCCTCGGTACGCTTGGTAGGGAACTTGACTCATTACCTTTCTGAAGATTAATCAGCAGATATGGAGGTCCAGTTAACGCTACCTGTCTAGCGTCTCCATAGGATGGCTGTGACTCGTCTGAAGTAGTGACGAGATTCCGTCCGACACCAGCTCACATCAGCAAGTGGACTTCACATGAGTGGGGTCCTTCAGAAGTTCCACTCAGAGGTGGAAGATGTTATAATCCAACTCGGAGGAGCCTTATCATGCTGGACTTCTGTTCTCCCAAACGACTTCACAGAACTGCGAACGTCTTAGGACTTCTCAGCGCCTCACCGCACTCCTCAGAAGCTTCACCGAACTGAGAGAACTAGGAAGTACCGGCATTTTAAAGAGCTCTATTTCCGGTATATTTGAGCGTCCCTGATTGGGTAATATCAACCAGACAGGGGTGTGTTTTGTGATGTAAGAGGTTACTAGAAGTCAGAAAACAGCAAGAATTGTTATGGAACAGATTAAACTGTTCTCAGAGACAGAGAGAGTTTTGTTTTGGCGAGTTTTAGAAACAGGTGCCAACTCCTCCGTTGACGTCTGAGAGGATGTAAACAAGACAGTTGTTCCAACACATGTCTGCTTCGACTCCTGACCTTGGAAAACGCACACTTGCTCATTCAAAGACAGAAATCAGAAAATGCATAAAAATCTGTAACAGACCTTAACATGAATTCTAACTCTGCATATGGCTTAAAAAATCATTACACTGTTTCACAGTTAATAAAATTGATTAGTTCACTGCAACATCTAAAATGGTTTGAACTAAGACACTTTGATTATCAACATTTGTAAAATAGTAATGATAATAAAAAGAGAGTGTTCTTTCACTTGATTTTCAAGAAGGAAAGTCTCAGGATGGGTGAACCTGTATTTCTGGATTCAAATCAATGAAATGACAGTTTCTGTCCCACAAGGTTCTTAAGGTCAAGGGTTTTGACCTTAGGCTTAGTTTTGACATCAGGTTAAGTTCACTACACTCATGAGGAATGTTTTTCATCACTGACAACTTCTCCTCCACCAAAACCCTCAGCACTGGCTCTCCTCAGGGATGTGTGCTGAGCTCCTGTTCACTCTGCTCACGTATGATTGTGCAGCTACCCATTTAGGCTGTCACATTGTAAAGTTTGCAGATGATACAGTGGTGGTGGGATGCATCACAAACAATGATGAGTCCAGCTACAGGCAGGAGGTGAAACACCTGGAGAGCTGGTGCAGGAAGAACAACCTTCACATCAATGTGAAGAAGACAAAAGAGATAATTGTGGACTTCAGAAGGAACAAAAACATCTACACCCCGCTGAACATAAGAGGACCGGTGGTGGAAGTGGTCTCCAGCTACAAGTACTTGGGTGTGCACATGAATGACAACCTCAGCTGGAGCAACAACACCACCAGCCTGATCAAGAAAGCTCATCAGAGACTCTACTTCCTCAGACAGCTGAGACGAGCTGGTCTGGGAAGCTCAGTCCTCACCTCCTTCTACAGGTGTGCAGTGGAGAGCATCCTGTGCTCAAGCATCAATGTGTGGCATGGAGGCTGCACAGCTACAGAATGAAAAGCTTTGCAGAGAGTGTTGAAGGCTGCACAGAAGATGTTGGAGTCAGTCTCCCCACCATCACAGACATCTACACCTCCAGATGCAGGAAGAGAGCCGCCTGCATCATGAAGGACCCCACTCACCCAGCACACACACTTTTTGCCCCACTCCCCTCAGGACGAGGTTGAGGAGCATTAAGTGTAGAACCACTAGACTGAGGAACAGCTTCTACCCTGAAGCTGTTAGACTCATGAATCTCTAAACAGAATAATCACTGTGAAAAATCACATCATGTTGCTGCTGATCTGTTTCATGTTGCTGCTGATCTGTTTCATGTTACTGTGTTCATTTGTGCTCATCTGCTCACACAGACTCATGTTCGTGCTGCTGTTTGACGTATTGTTTTTATTGTTCATGCTATTAGTGCTAAGTGTATTTTTAACTTGATATTTTTCTTATCATTCTTATATCTTAGATCTTATTACTGTTCTATTTCGTATAAGCTTTGCCCTTTAAGGCTGTCGCTTGGTGGGTTTATCCCGTTATGCGGAGCATTAGCACTGAAAAATTTAGTCCACTCCCACCTGCTGTGGGAGTATAAATTACGTTAAGAGCGGGAAATTGGCTCCCATTTTTTCTTCAGCAAGCTAATAGCACTGTCAGAAGACCAAAGAAAGAAAATTGTGTAGATGACCAACCTTTGTTAAGGATGCTTGGCCCGGCAGTCGACCTCCGGTCGTCCGGTGAGTTCTCCTCCCCGAGGAGAAGCTGACGAGCAGTTTTATTTCAAGGTAAGCGCCGAGGAGTATTTCTCAGTGACAGGTCACTACATGCTGGACAACGCCATCTTGTAATTTTTCCTCTTATCGCCGACCCTCGGAGCGAATCAGATGGTTCCTCCGGGACAGGCACGCTCAGCTGCAGCCCCCGCTGCTCATTCCCTCCTGGGGGAGCGTAGTGTCGGTGGAGGGGGGCTGAGTGAATGCTCACCCCATCCCACCTCGTTTCGCATCGGCGATCACACCGCTCCCGGCCGACGGCGCCCTCAGGGGTTGCCCGGCGTAACCCAGGAGGCAGCTGACATGAAGGGACCCTTTTTTCTACGTCCCACGCCTTTCCTGCCAGTTCGGATGATCTGGCGGGAAGGTTGTTTACTGGGTTCCACTCCGGCTCACCGTCTTGATCCATATGGCCTCGTGTTCCAACAGGATGTCCTATGGGCGAGGCCACAGACGGTTCTTTCCTGGTAGATTGGGGGAGCCGGTCTCCAGTCCGCACCCATCACCAGAGTGGAGGGGTTCACCGAGCGGGGCTATCCCTCGGTAACCCCCCCTTGAGCCAAGCCTCGCGGTAGCTTTCGGAGCGAAGCTGTCCAGGTTGGAGCAGCGTCCCGTCCCTCCTGGGAAACACGACCAGACGGTGACCACGCTCTCCAATCGAGCCCATAAATGTGCTTTTCAGGCAGCCGCAGCTAGCAACAACGTGGCGCTGCTAGCATATAGCATGTCCAAGGGGCTGGAGGCCGCAGATCTGCCTGAGGACACAAAGCGCTCCCTCTGTAAGGCAGCAGACGTCATCCTCAACATGTGTGCCTCTTCTACGGTTTGCCTGTCGAGGATTGCAGCGTGGATGACGATGATCCAACGATCCACCTGGCTTCGTTACTCCCCCTCGCTGCCGGAGAAACTGCACAAAGACCTGATGGAGGGCCCCATCACGGCGGACGCGCTGTTCGAGAGCAGCTTCAAGCCATGCTGGCAAATTCGAAGCAGTCGGAGGAGGTGTCTGAGGCTGTGCGCCACCTCATCAAGCCGCGCGGCTCATCCCGCCCCCAGGCCCGCTGGAGAGACCGTCGTGAGCAGAGGCAGAACAACGACGTTCCACGGCCGCGGCGGCATCTCTCGCTCAGCTCCAGCACCAGCCCCACCCGTCAGAGACCAGCCCTCTTCATCCCGGCAACCTGCAGTTCAGCGTTTCCCCAGAGATCGCCTGCAAGACAGCGCTCTGGGCAAACAAATCGCAGAGCTCACGGGGGAGAAGTTTTAAAAACTGACGGTCTGCGGAGGGTGTGGGTAAAAGTGACACGAAAGTTGAAATAAATCATCATTCAATGATCAAAGTGTCTGTTTTTAGCCAGTCTGTAAGCTCGGATGAACTCACAACAGCTGCGCACACATCCTCCACACATAACGA
Source organism: Nematolebias whitei (assembly GCF_014905685.2). Taxonomy (NCBI): domain Eukaryota; kingdom Metazoa; phylum Chordata; class Actinopteri; order Cyprinodontiformes; family Rivulidae; genus Nematolebias; species Nematolebias whitei. The sequence continues at coordinate 37,494,498 of NC_056511.1, forward strand.
ACCGGTATCCTTAAATAAAGGTTTTTTAAACTCACCGTCGCTCCAAGACACGATGGGTCGCTCACACGACACAATGGTAAGAGAAAATAACTCGTTGTCAACCCGAGCTGCACGATCCTCACCCAAGCGGTGTCAAACGCGCACTCGTGCGATGCAACAGCCTCCATCCAACGGCGCTGCATTGATGATGGCGCACACACAGCTGCCCGGCACTCACCGGCTCACATCGGTATAAATATGGGACCGCAGGCCGGGTCCGGTGGAGGTCCTCGCTCTCACAAGAGCAACACACGTCTCACCGAAGCAAATGCGGGCAGCCGTCACCCACCGCGTCTCAGCGCTCGGCAGCTCACGGCAGCATAAGCGTGAGACAGCTGAACGAACCCGGTAACGAGTCTCGCCTCCAGTGAGAGCGGCGCGCGTCCCTCCAGCGAGAGCGGCGCGCGTCCCTCCAGAGAAAACGTGTGCTCCCGTGGGGCTCGCAGCCTTCACTCCAACAGCACGGCGTAGATGAAGTCACGCTCTCCGCCTCTCAACGTTCGCACAGCGACGTCAAACGCGCAGCCCCACGGCGTCATCAGCTGTCACACGCTTCGCCTCAGCACACACCGGCCCACCTGGTTGGTCCGCGGTCCGAACGCAGCGCACGGGCGTGTTCAGAGCCTTTTCGAGGAAGCCTTTCCCTGGGTCACGCGGAAAACATTCCCGCGACGCATGACGGCGGTTGAGGGGCGGACTAGTGACAGCCGTACAAAACATTACGCATCACTTAAACGCACGTTCACTCCACGAATGTTACGTAGAGTGGCTAAAACATGCTCGCCGGTCAGATGGATGGACAAGGTGTTATGCAAATGGTTACAAGTTATAGTTTGCAACCCGACCCCCTCCGTTCGGAGGAGTTATAGAGACGGTCCTGTCATCACCAGACCAAATCTCATCCCTAAATGCAGAAGTCCAAGTGCTTCTGATAAAAGTGATCTCCAGGGTTCCCAACGGAGAGGAAAACACAGGGTTTTACTCACGTTACTTCCTGGTTCCCAAACGGACCGGAGGGATGAGACCCATTTTGGATCTGTCAGCTTTCAACAAGGCGATCATGGACAGACCGTTTTCACATGTTGACAACCAGACAGCTGTTGAACAACATCCAGAGAAACGCATACCGATCATCCCAAAACACAGAAAATTCCTGTGTTTTTCTCCTTTCAGGGGATGAAGTATCAGTACAACGGGCTGCCGGTCGGGTATTCCCTCGCGCCTCGTACGTTCTCAGTGTGTGGAGACAGCCCTGCATCCGTTACACAGAGCAGGGATGAGAGTTTTGTTTTACCTGGACGACCTGCTGCGGCGGTCACGCTCCAGACAGGAAGCAGTGATGCAGGCTCAGGTGTTGACATCACACCTGTTAAATCTGGGCTTTGCCATAAATTGGAAGAAAAGCTCGATTTTCCCGGCCCAGACAATTGTTTATCTGGGAGTGGAGTTAAATTCAACCACCATGAAGGCTCGTTTATCACAAACGAGAATCGACACTTTAAAAAATCAACTCTGCCACATAAGACCTGGTAGAGTGGTAACAGCTGTTTCCGTCATGAAGCTGTTAGGAATGATGTCATCAGCTCACACAGTGGTTCCGCTGGGTTTATTACACATGAGACGCCTCCAGAGATGGTTTGCTCGTCTGCGCGTGGATCCAGTTAAACAAAAGAGACGGATGATCACTGTTCCTCCCTCCGTGAGAGCAGACCTCCGACACTGGGGAAACACCCTGTTTCTGTCGGAGGGAGTTCCCATCAGCAGGCCCATGTCACACGTGTCAGTCTTCACCGACGCGTCGCTGTCAGGCTGGGGGGGACATGCCTATCTCAAGCAGTAGGGGCGCTGTGGCCCCATCACACATCAGCCCACACAAATGTTTTGGAGTGTCGCACGGTGCTGAATGTGATTCAACACTTTGCTCCCACGCTACAGAATCAACATGTGTTGATTCACACAGACAACAAGGTGACTGCTGCAGACATAAACCGGTAGGGGGGGGTGTGCTCAGCCCAGATGTTACACATTGCACGAAAGCTTCTGTGTTGGGCTCACCAAAATCTGCTCTCCATCAGAGCAGTTTACATACCCGGTGTTCTGAACAAAGGGGCAGATGTGATGTCCAGGGGCGGCCCACGTCACGCGGACTGGACTCTCCATCCAGACCTGATGGCTCAGACGTGGCAGAAATTTGGCAAAGCAGCTGTGGACCTGTTTGCGACACGAGAGAACGCTCAGTGTCAACTATGGTTTTCCCTGAGCCCGCGAGACGAACCACCGCTGGGGGTGGATGCGTTTGCCCACAGCCCATGGCCCAAAACGCTTCTGTACGCGTTTCCTCCACCTCCTCTGATTTTACGGTTCCTGAACTGAGTTCAGGAGGAGGGATTGACAGCTCTCCTGGTGGCCCCCGAGCGCGTGAACGCACCATGGTTCCCAGTCCTGTAACGTCTGTTGTCGGGTCGCCCGTGCAAACTGCCGTGGAGGGAGGACGCTCTCCTCCAAGCAGGAGGAGCGATCAGGAGTTACCCAGAAATAGGCCAGCACCTGTGGGTCCGGCCACTGAGCGGTCCCGCTTAGAGAGGATGGGTCTCCCACAGGAGGTAGTGTGCACAATCCAGGATTCACGTGCTGCATCTACCACAGCACTGTACACATCAAAGTGGACAGCTTTTCAGCGCTGGTGTACAGAGAAAGGTGTAGAGGCCACCTCATGCCCATTAGGCGGCGTGTTGTCTTTTCTACACAGCTGATGGACAGGAAGTTGGCATTTCAGTACGATTAAAACGTACGCTGCAGCCATCTCTTCCTGCCACGAAGGGTTCGGAGACAGAACAGCTTTTAATCACCCACTGATGAAGCGGTTTGTAAAAGGCATACAGAGACGCAGGCCTGTTTCACGCCCACTTGTGCCACAGTGGGATTTAATGCTGGTCCTGCGAGCCCTGATCAAAGCTCCATTTGAACCTCTGGATCAGGTTCAAATTAAATTCTTGTCTCTTAAAACAGCCCTGCTGCTGGCTTTAACATCCGCTAAGAAGGTGAGTGTTTCATCTGCCCTCTCTGTCGCTCCGTCATGTCTTAGAATTCAGGCTGACGGTAGTTCAGCTGATTTAAGACCAAACCCAGCCTTTATGCCTAAAACATCACAAGCTCTTTTAAATCAAGAGAGATATCGTTGGAGGGGTTTTCCCTCCCCCCCCCCCCCCACAGATCAGAAGAAGCATCTTCCATCTTTTCTGTCCGGTGTGGGCGTTGACGTGTTACATAGTGCGCACGGCTGTAATGCGCCAAACTCAACATTTGTTTGTGCATTATAGAGATACACCTGCAGGTCGTCCGTTATCCACCCAGCGCTTGTCACACTGGCTATGTGAGGCCTCTTTCTGAAGCCTACAGAGCATCAGTTTTAGAGCCTCCTGTCAACCTCAGGGCGCACTCGACCAGGGGTATCGCATCTTCGACTGTCTTGCATAATGGTATGACAATGCAGGACTTTTGCACTGCGGCCGTGTGGTCAACACCCTGCTCATTCATTCGCTCTTATCTACGTGATGTGACGGCCCGTTCCATGACACATTCTGTCCTTAGTGCTCTAACAGAATGAATATTGTTGTTTTCATGGAACTCTGTTTAAGCTCACACCTGTCTGCATGCTTCACAGTGTGAGATGTGTATCAGCCACAAGTTGTGTCTGTTATTTTGGTTCTATTGTCACTAATCAGTTCATGACTATTGTTACCAATCAGTTCATTTGATTGATAATCAGTCATTTGTTATTATTAATCTGTCTATACTGCTCAGCCATGAATGCATAGTTACACAACATGCGTCTGTGCATGGCTCACATAATTACGCAATGCGTAATTACGCACATAGGGAGCTGAGTGAAAAGACGTTTTTTTTTGGGCAAGCTTCTGCTTCATACGGTGTTCGAATGGACCCAGTGAGGCGAGGACCACATCTGCTTCGCCCTTAACCCATCAAGCGACAGCCTTAAAGGGCGAAGCTTATACGAAATAGAACGTTGGTTACGTACTGTAACCCCAGATTCTATGAGTATAAGCGTAGCCCTTTAAGCGTCGGGCCTCACTGGCTCCTAAATGGCTGAAGAAAAAGCTATTTTGGGAGCCGATTTCCCGCTCTTAATGTAATTTATACGGACCGGGTAGGGCCCACACAGCAGGTGGGCGTGGACTAAATTTTTCAGTGCTAATGCTCCGCATAACGGGATAAACCCACCAAGCGACAGCCTTAAAGCGCTACGCTTATACTCATAGAATCTGGGGTTACAGTACGTAACCAACGTTTTTCTTTTACATTTTATTGTTGGATGTAGCTGGGACCCTGTGTACATAATCTCGTCACAAATAAACTGACTCTGACTGACTCCGACAGATTTTTTCTGACACGTGTTGGTTTTAATGTTTTATCTTTTATTATTTCAGGTTATATCATGTGTGTGGGTGTCGTTTTTCTTTAGTTTCCTCACAATCATTTAAATGTTAATCAATTAATTTGCATGAGTATCCACTTTATATATATAATCTCACGCTAGTTAGGGTCAATCTTATAAATTCACAATCTAACAAGTTCACATTTTGATATAATTACAAGCGACTCAGAGCAGGTAAGATACTGATTAGACTCCAGGGAAGTGTCTCTGAGTATGGACGCTCACACACACACACGCTCACACACACACACACACACTCACACACGCTCACACACACACACACACACACACACACACACAGACTGATGAACATAAAAGAATCTAGAACACATTTCTCTAACTTAGACTTAATATAGTTTGACTAAAGTAGCATTTAATCGTTTAACAATTGTTATCAGTTTAGAGGAGAGAATCTTCACAGAAAAAACACCAGCGTTAGAGCAATAAAATTCTTTATCTATGGTATGTAACCTCAAGGGCATATCTAGCAAAGCAGAAGAGCCCCGTAACCGTGACAACGGGTTGTTTAAACCAATCAGAGGCAGAGCCTGTTCAAAACTGTGATAAAGGTCCAGGGGCAGACTGCAGCATGAGCATTTGCTTGGAGACTCATGGGATCAGGTCGGTGTTCGGTAAATGCTCTTGTATGCATACATGTAATTTGATGTTATGAACTCTGAATACTTGTAATTGGTTGTCCAATAAATCTTTTGAACTAAGGTGGCCGTATCAGCTGTTTTGAACACATTTAGTGGCTCTCAGCCACGTCACACGCCACTTCATTTTGTTTGTCTTGTTGTTCTTGTTTAGAAGTTCTTTTGATTAAATTAGACTGTGTTGCATTTCCTCTTTTTTCAGTGTTTATATTGGTTTATCTACAGGTAAGTTAAAAATTCTTCATGTTTCCTACATTTATCTATTTTATCTATTTCTATTCTATTTATATTTTTAGCTGGTTTATTTTTTGTTGCTGTTGTTTTTGCTGTCTAGCTGTTTTTTCGCTACTTTTCCTTTTAATTAGCCTTTTAATTGTTAAATTGTTAAAAACAAAAAAAAACTTGAATTTGTATGCATCATTTGTGAATGTTTGTTGTTGTCCACTGTTGTCATCACTTTGTTAAAATTCAGGTTTCTCTTGTAAATGAGTCCTCGTGACTCAATGAGTCTAACCTGTATAAATAAAGATTGAATGAAAAATTTCCCAACGTGTCAGTTTAGGCAGAAGAGGGTGGTTTTATTGCCTCATGCCTCATGACGCACCAGCGTCAAATATAAAATCAATCAAGCTGACACTTGAACTCATTTGGACATAAAACATTTTTATTAAATAATTTAAAATGTTTTTAAAGCAACTCAAAACCATGAATTCAAAGCAACAAAAGGATTACATTTTCATCTTCATTAGTAGATGACTCTGTCATTTTATTGTTGGTTCTTTTGAAGCATTAATGTGTTTTTAAAGTAAAATGTTCATGCTCATGTTTGAAAGCTAAAAGCCTTCATTTTGCATAATTGGAGATGATAAAATGAGATTTTTAGTAAAGAAATTGAGATGCATCCATGCAAAAATTAACAACTTTTTCTACAAAGTGCCCATTGACCTCATTGTTCATCATATTATAAACTGCAAAATAGCATTAATGTCCAGCAGAGCAAGGAGACCAGAGTTCTGAGACGTGTCGAACATGGGTCATCACTGAACTGATTTATAGGGAGAAAGTTCAGCTGAGATTTTGTAGAACTCTGTGCGCATGTACGGGCACCGCAGATTTTAGACTGAAAGGCCTTCTGGCTTCTTTCCCATTTTGTTAATCTTCTTTAAACCATGCTCGCAAATGAAGCTGACGAACAATTCTTCTTGTTTAAAGCATTCCTAGAGAGGATACACTGCCCCCTTCGTCCCTCTGCTAACCATCAAAGAGTGTCTAAATATTATAAGTAACACACACACAAAGTATATGTTTGAATAGGCATAAAGGCGACTTAACACCTTATAAAACATATTTTTATATCAGGTATTCCAGGAAACAGGAGCAGAGTAGGAGAAGAGCCTTTTGCCTAGATCAGTCTGCACTAAGGGAACACTGCAGGTAATAATGTCCTGAGAGTGCACGCTGTAGCTTCACTCACGCAGAGACATGAAGGAGGAGATGTATGAAGGCAGCAGACCAAGAAGTGATTTAAAGATGAAAATGTACCAGTGAGAGAGTCTGCGTGAAACCCATTCCATTTTGGTGTGAGGCTGCATCTAGACATAAGAACTATCAATATAAACACGGCTTGAAACACAAGAGTCAGGGTGGCTTCTGGGTAATACCAGATGG
>NC_056511.1:37501326-37503281 GCF_014905685.2 Nematolebias whitei
TTAACAAAAAAACGAAGTCCAGATGACATGATTCAACCTTTTTTGTTAACTATCAATATAGTTGATGGGGGAGTGGTGGCGCAGAGGTTAGAGAAGGTGAGCCTGCGATCGAAAGATCGCCGGTTCAAGCCCCAGTACCAACAACATCAAAAATGTGGGTGTGGTAGGTGAAGCACGCACACCTGCCCCCACCCTCATTCGCCCCAGTCTGGGCCCATGAGCAATGCCCTTAACCCCCATCTGCTCCCTAAACAGGTCTCTCTTGAAAATGAGTTCTCGTGGCTCAATGAAACTACCTGGATAAATAAAGGTAAATGGAAAAAATGAAAAAAAAAAATATGGTCAGATTCTTGGCACGCACTGCCTCTGATTGGATCTTGAAACAAATTTATACATAATCATCAAGCGCCATGGGTCACACGTCACCTGAACCCTTAAATCTGACCCAACAAACAGTGTTGACTGTGTCATAACTTCCTATTTTCAACTAATGACAATGAAAAGCTTGTAACAATGACTTATGTAGTTAACATTAACGGACTGTAGCTTACAGTTAATAACACTCACACTAGTACATACATTTGGTTCATGAGAAGTGGCAGTATGCTTTAAAATTGACAGTAAGCTGCAGATAAAAATTTAGAAAGTGTCTGGACTTTGTGCCATGACTGCTGGCATCTCAAAACAACTCGTCTTGAAATCTTTTTAGCAGTTCACACAAACACTATCTTATACTATGTCACTGTCGATTTCACACAATTTCACTGTCAATGTTACAATATTCCTACCAGAAGGGACTCAGGTTGCACTGGAAGTGCGACCACTAGCTGCTGCTGCTGCTGTTTGCACATGCAATAATTATATGTATATAATCACAGTATTCTATAGAAATAACTTTATAAAGCAAACATGAGAGATTTGAGCTGTTTTATAACATCAGCAATCACACTTGGACTAGCTGTTAGCTTGTCAATTAGCTGTTAGCTATTCAACGAGCTGTCTACAGCAAGTAACATATTGATTGTTCACAATCCCTTCACAGAATCCCACTTCAGAAGATCTGAATGCTTGCTTTAAACCATGCCATCAAGACTCAGTGGTGAACTGGGACAGCTGCAATGATCTCTGAAGCTGTGTGGATGATTATTTTTGTATCTTTGAAATGAAAATCTTAAGAACCCTTGGTAATAAAACTCTGGTGTTAGCATCACATATTTTGCTCAGTATGCAGCTGTTCGTGCACTCAACAAATAAAACTAACATTGGCTTGAAACAAAAAGAGAAAAAGAAAACTTACTATGAGATCACAAGCAGTGCAGATTTACAAGGAATTGATGCCTCAGCTGATTTTTATATCCAAACCTTCCACCTCACCCATGCAATGATTTCTCGATGATACTTTTAAAATGTTTATGTAACTAAATTTATTGGCATGACTGAGAGTTTTTCTGTGAGATAAAAAGACTCAGCAGAAGAAGTTACAGCTACATTCGTCAGCAGAGCCAAATGCAGCATTTTCAAACGCCTGTGGGACAGTTTTCATTACTCATTTGTTTGTCCAAATACAGACATCTCAGGCCTCCTGTGATGACTTGGATGTCTCACTGCCCCCCCCCCCCCCCCCAACACACACACACACACACACTCCGTGATGATGTCCATTAAGAGCTCACTGTGTCAAGATATCAGCGCTCCAGATCAGCATCAATGTTGGACAGGTTTAAAGACACCCACCATTATAATCCCCAAGTGCTCTTAAGGAGTAAGGACTGTTGTATAATACAGTAGTTTATGGTTTTCAACATGTGGACCATTCAAGAGTTAGAAACATCAGTTAAGAAAACACTCAAGAACGTAGCAGATAATTACAGAAGGCTGATGACATCACACCACGGACTGAGCACAGACAGGAGTGTGTAGTCACAGATAGGAGTGTGTAGTCACAGATAGGAGTG
>NC_056511.1:37503291-37505618 GCF_014905685.2 Nematolebias whitei
GAGTGTGTAGTCACAGATAGGAGTGTGTAGTCACAGATAGGAGTGTGGAGTCACAGATAGGAGTGTGTAGTCACAGATAGGAGTGTGTAGTCATAGACAGGAGTGTGTACTCACAGATAGGAGTGTGTACTCACAGACAGGAGTGTGTAGTCACAGATAGGAGTGTGTAGTCACAGACAGGAGTGTGTAGTCACAGATAGGAGTGTGTAGTCACAGACAGGAGTGTGTAGTCACATATAGGAGTGTGTAGTCACAGGTAGGAGTGTGTAGTCACATATAGGAGTGTGTAGTCACAGACAGGAGTGTGTAGTCACAGATAGGAGTGTGTAGTCACAGATAGGAGTGTGTAGTCACAGGCAGGAGTGTGTAGTCACATATAGGAGTGTGTAATCACAGATAGGAGTGTGTAGTCACAGGCAGGAGTGTGTAGTCACATATAGGAGTGTGTAGTCACAGACAGGAGTGTGTAATCACAGATAGGAGTGTGTACTCACAGACGGGAGTGTGTACTCACAGACAGGAGTGTGTACTCACAGACAGGAGTGTGTAGTCACAGACAGGAGTGTGTAGTCACAGGCAGGAGTGTGTAGTCACAGGCAGGAGTGTGTAGTCACAGATAGGAGTGTGTAGTCACAGACAGGAGTGTGTACTCACAGATAGGAGTGCGTAGTCACATAAAGGAGTGTGTATTCACAGGCAGGAGTGTGTAGTCACAGACAGGAGGGTGTAGTTACAGATAGGAGTGTGTAGTCACAGATAGGAACGAAAAGAGCATGGGGGTGTTTTCTCTGTAAGGCTGTCCATGTTCACATCTCCCTTCCACCTTGTGCAACAGACCTTGTATGATCGGATCCCTGGTGTGTTGTCACACCCCATATATGGAAGAGAAGGAGCTGTTTCCAAAGCCTTGAAATCATCAAAATAAATTATGATTTTAGAACCATTTTCAGTCTGAGGGTCCTCCCCTGGAAAATTTTGAATAAAGTAGATGCCATTTCCTGCATTCTGGTGTATTTTAACAGGTTGTTAAACATCTAAGTTTGCCTCCATATGTAAACACTTGATTCAATAACTATTTTAGAGAGCTTGGCACAACAAGAAGTAGCGCTAACCTAGCGACATGCTATGCATACAGACGTGCAAGCTTATGTTACATACGTTGCGCTCTGCTTTACTTTACATAGCCTAATAAACTCTTTGTACAACATCAGTTTAGTGTTAACTGATCATAACAAACAAAAACTAAACATGCAACCAGAAGCTGTAACATATCTACATTTAAAACACACAAAACACAACTAGCTTTAAGCATTAACCTTTATTTAACCATCAAGTCTACAATGTGATTATGAAAGAAATGGTTGGTTACGTACTGTAACCCCAGATTCTATGAGTATAAGTGCAGCCCTTTAAGGCCATCACTAGAGGGTTTATCCCCTTCGCGCACAGCAGAGCACTGAAAACTTTAGTCCACGCCCACCAGCTGTGTGGGCCCCACCCCCAGTCCGTATAAATTACGGTGAAACCGGGCAATCGGTTCCCAAATAGCTTTTTTTCTTCAGCCATTTAGGAACCAGTGAGGCCCGGAACTTAAAGGGCTGCGCCTATACTCATAGAATCTGGGGTTACAATACGTAACCAATGTTCTAATTCCTATAGGCTTTGCCCTTTAAGGCTATCGCTAGTGTATTAAAAGCGAAGCAGGATGTAGTCTATGTCTCACTCGGTCCGTTCAGACACAAACATGAAGCACCTGCTTGCACAAAAACATTTCATCACTCAGCCTTCTGTGTGCGTAATTATGCCATGCGTAATTGCGTGCTCCATGTGCAGCAGCGCATTGGAGAAACATGCTCTCTGGTGAGGAAAAGGCTGAGATAACAGACCTGCTGCTGTGAATAGGAACAGCGGAGGTTACAAATTGTAACGTGTAACGATGAACAAAGCAGGCCAACAGCTCCTCAAGATGTACCGATTAATAACAATAAAATCAGCAGTCATGAACTTGTGACTGATAAATATCTCACACTGTAACGGCACACAGGCAGGTGTGAGCTCAAAAGTGAGGCACCATGAAACAATAATAAATATTTAAAAAAGTTAAATCTGGTCCTCTGGACATTCAAAAAAACCCAAAACAAAGCAAAACAACAAAAAATGTAGAAACGTTTCGTCTCTCGTCCGAGAGACTTCTTCAGTCTGAGGTGCTGTTTTCAGCTCAGTCTCTTAAATAGCACCTTCTCAGAGTGGATCAACCAGTTTTGCTGCTGACAACCAAAACCACTCTGAGAAGGTGCTATTTAAGAGACTGAGCTGAAAACAGCACC
>NC_056511.1:37505718-37529796 GCF_014905685.2 Nematolebias whitei
CCACTCTGAGAAGGTGCTATTTAAGAGACTGAGCTGAAAACAGCACCTCAGACTGAAGAAGTCTCTCGGACGAGAGACGAAACGTTTCTACATTTTTTGTTGTTTTGCTTTGTTTTGGTTTTTTTTGAATGTCCAGAGGACCAGATTTAACTTTTTTAGATTTTTCTACCTGGATTATTGAGCATGCATCAGGAAGTAATAAATATTCTATCAAAATCCTGAGAACAGAATGGGTCATGGCGAAAGTAGAAACGTCACGTAGATAAAAACGAATAAATGAACACGGCGATGACCAGGCAGCCGCTGTACAAATATCCTCCACTGTCATCCCTCCATGCAGAACCATGGATGATGAAATCCCTCTGGTGGAATGTGCTCTGAGATTCTCTGGAGGATCCAGCCCAGATGAACTGTAAGCTTCAGAAATAGCCTCACACAACCAGTGTGAGAGGCGCTGGGTGGATAGAGGGCATCCTGTAGAGCTGTCCCTGTAATGCACGAACAGACGCTGGGAGCGGAGCAGTGTGGCCGTGCATGTCACGTAACTTGACAGTGCGTGCACAGGGCAGAGGAGGTGAGATGTTGCTTCCTCCTCAGAATTATGAGAAGGAGGATAAAACCCATCCAAGGTTATCACTCTCGATCTGAATGTGCTTGTGATGCTTTTAGGAGTAAAAGCAGGGTTAGGATGCAGCACATCTGAGCTGCCATCAGCTTGAATTCTGAGACATGAGGGAGCAACAGAGAGAGCAGACAATCATTCACTCTAATTGCCAACATCAGAGCTAACAGCAGGCTGTTTTAAATGACTGAAATTTAAGTGAAACCTGATCTAAAGGCTCGAAAGGAGCTTTGATCAGAGCACACAGGTCCATCGTTAGGTCCCACTGTGGAGCTAGTGGACGTGACACAGGTCTGTCTCCGTACACTTTTCAGAAAACGCTTCATCAGCGGGTGGTTAAAAACTGTTCTGTCACCAAAACCCTCATGACAGGAAGAAATAGCTGCTGCATAAGTTTTAATTGTGTTGAACACTAAATTTCTGTCCATCAGTTGCTGTAGAAATGACAGCACGCCACCTAGTGGACATGAGATGGCCTCCACGCCTTTCTCTGCGCACCAGCGCTGAAAAGCTTTCCACTTGATGTGTACAGCACTGTAGTGGAAGTGGCTCGTGTGCCCTGAATCGTATGCACCACATCCTGTGGGAGGCCCATCTTTTCTAAACGGATCCGTTCAGCGGCCAGACCCAAAGGTGCTGGCCTATTTCTGGGTAATTCATTATCGATCCTCCTGCCTGGAGGAGAGCGTCCCTCCTCCACGGCAGTTTCCATGGCTGACCCGATATCAGTTGCTGCAGATTCGGGAACCACGGGGCGCTTATACGCTCGGGAGCTACGAGGATGACTGACAGCTTTTCCTCCCGGACCCGGTCCAGGGTCCGTGGTATCAGTGGGACTGGAGGGAATGAATAAAGGAGTATTTTCAGCCAAGGGCTGTGAGCAAAGACGTCCACCCCTAATGGTGGGTAGTCCCGTGGGCTCAGTTAGAACCATAATTGACACTGGGCATTCTCCCGTGTGGCGGACAGATCCATTGCTGCTCGGCCGAATCTGCTCCAAATCTGTGAGATCAACTCAGGTTGGAGGCTCCAGTCTCCATGGTGGGGACCGCCCCTCGACATTATGTCCGCTCCCCTGTTCAGGACACCAAGAATGTACACTGCTCTGATGGAGAGCAGGTTTTTGTGTGCCCAACACAGCAGCTGTTTCGCGATACGTAAAAATTTGGCTGAGCACACGCCTCCCTGACTGTTTATGTAAGCTGCTATCACTTTGTTGTCTGTGTGGATCATAACATGATGATCCCGCAGTAGGGGAACAAAATGTTGAGTCACATTCCAGACCGTGAGAAGTTCTAGAACATTTATGTGAAATGACATGTGGTCCGGCCACTGTGCTCCCACTGCTTGGGACAGACATGTTCCTCCCAGCTTGACAGGGATGTGTCTGTGAAAACTGAGACATGTGATGTAGGCCTACTGATGGGAACTCCCTCTGACAGAATGAGAGGGTTTCCCCAGTGATTCCGATCAGTTCCCACGGAGGGGGGCACAGAAACCATCCGCCTTTTCTGGTGCACAGGATCTATGCGCAGGCGAGCGAACCATCTCTGAAGACATCTCATGTGAAACAGGCCCAGCAGAACCATGGCGTGAGCCGATGACATCATTCCCAGGAGCTGCATGACAGACAAAGTTGTCACTAGCGGGGTTTGACACGGCGGAGCTGAGCTGACAGAGCGTTGGCTCTCGGCTGTGATGAACGGGCTCTCATTATGGTTGAGTTTAGCTCCACTTCCAGATAAACAATCATCTGGGATGGCAAAAGGGAACTCTTTTCCCAGTTTATAGAAAAACCCAGGTTTAACAGGTGCAATGTCAGAATTTTGGTCTGCGACTGCTTCCTGTCTGGATCGAGCTAATAAAAGCAGCTCGTCCAGATAAAAAAGAATTATCATTCCTGCCCTGTGTAATGGCTGCAGAGCTGTCTCCACACATTTCAAGAACATGCGTGGGGCGAGGGAATAACCGAACGGTAGCCTGTTGTACTGATACGGGATCCCCTGGAAGGAGAAACAAAGGAATTTCCTGTGTTTTGGAATTATGGAAATGTGAATTTATGCATCCTTCAGATCTATGGAGGTGAACCAGTCGTTCTGGCGAACGTTCTCCAGCAGCTGTTTGATTGTCAGCATGTGGAATTGTCTTTCCATGATCGATTTGTTGAACATGGACAGGTCGAGAATGAGTCTCATCCCTCCGTTTTTTTTCAGAACCAGGAAGTAGCAGGAGTAAAACCCCGTGTTATCCTCTCCATCTGGAACTCTGAAAATTACGTTTTTCATCAGGAGTTCCTGAACTTCTGACTGGAGAGACGAGCTTTGTTCTAGAGATGACAGAACCGTCTCTATAATCCCTCTGAATGGTGGGGGTTGAGCTGCAAACTGCAGCGTGTAACCCCTGCTGATCAGACGGTTCATCCATCTGTCCAGGGAACACACTCGCTGCCACTGAGTAACGCTCGGGGAGTGTGCACGCGTTTTTGTGTTGTGTCATGTTTCTCATGGACGTCAACCAGGCTAAAACCCCTGCCGTCGTCACCCGCTCCGGAGATCCTCCAGGGCGGGTGACCCGTGGGGGTGGGGGGTGGGGGGGGGCTCAGACAGAAAGGGCTGTATGTGCGCCTCTGTACTGATCTACGGCTGCGGACTCACGTAAGAGCTGAGGTGAGCTGGCACGCATTGAGAGGAGGCGCGAGCACTTTTTGAATGAGATGCCGTTTCGATGGAAGCTGCAGCAGTCATGGAGAAACACGTTTACTCCCACTGCGTGGTGAGTGAACAAAAACAGCAGAAAATAAAACGGGCTCTGGATGAAAGCGATGGATTTTACCGGACTCGGTCTGCTGAAAAACATAATTTTAGCTGATGTGGCAGACAAGTGTTTTGTGCGATTTACCGAGCTGCGGTGCCTTTTAAAACACTGTTTAGAGGTTACCGGCTCATTCTGTGTGGGGAATGTGTGAAGACAGGCAGCTGTGAGATCAGTTGATCTGACAGTCAGGCTGGAATCAGATGAAACTTTACTCTCTGAATGGTGTTTCTGTTTTATTGCAAAACGGACATCATCATTAAAACCACACACATTCCCCCAAGGAGTCATTTCTTGGGCTGCCTCCTCCGTGTGCCCTGCGGCTGGGTGGGGGGCGGCGGAGGAGCGGGGCGTGAAGTTGCTGCCGCAGCTGTGGAGCGCCTCTGCTGCTGTCGCTGGCCACGGCGATCTCTCCAGCGGCCGAAGGAGTGGGAGGAGGGCTGTGACTTCACCAGGTGACGTGCTGACTCCAACACCTCCTAAGTCTTTTGAGACTTCTCCAACATGGTCCTGAAGCTGGCCCTGAACAGTGCATCTGGAGTGATGGGGCCCTCCAGCAGGTCCCTCTGCAGCCTCTCCGGCATGGATGGTGAGAGGTGGAGCCAGGTGGTCCTCTCATCATGGTCATCCAGGCGACGATGCGAGACAAGCAGACTGCAGAGGAGGCGCACATGTTCAGGATGACGTCAGCGGCTTTGCAGAGAGGGTTCTTTGTCTCCTCCAGCAGATCTGCGTCCTCTAGCCTTTTTGACATGCTGTAGGCCAGCAGGGCGATGTTGTTGTTCACCACGGCCACCTGGAATGAGCACTGGTGAGCTCGGTTGGAGAGCTTTGTCACCATCTCGCAGTGGGTGGGGGGTGGGGGGGCCGAGGGAAAACTGTTCGGTAAAACCCTCCACTCTGGTGATGGGGCGAAGGTTGAGACGGGTGCCTTCAGCTTGCCGGCTCAGCTGCAGCCCCGTTCCAGTATGACATCACAGCTGGAAAGCGGGGCCAGATGGAGTCAGGGCAACAAGCTGAGGCGGAGCCAAACCTTCCTGCCAGATCATCCGATTGGGGCAGAGGAAGGAGAGGGACGGAAAGTCCCTTTGTGTCAGCAGCCTTCTGGATTATGTCGAGCAGCTCCAGAGGAGGGCGCCAACGGCGGGAGCGGTGTGGTTGCCGACGTGGGAAGACCCGAGGTGGCTGAGCATCCACTCGGCCACTCTTCTTCTATCACTACGCTCTTCAGGAGGGAGGAGGAAGCGGGGCTGCTGCCCGCATCGCCTTTCTCAGAGAAATAATCAGATTCACTGTGCGACACTGCATCAAAAAAGGTGATGGCGTCGTCCAGCAAGTGGTGTCCCGCCATGGAAAAACACTCGGCGGGGCTGCTGTCAGCATCGCCGTTTTCGGAGGAATCATTCGATTTACCGCGTGGAAATGTGTTAGAAAAGGCCATGGCGTCGTCCAGCTAGTAGTGGCCCACCACGGAAAAACATTCCTCGACACTTACCTTGAACAAGGCTGCTCGTCTCTGCTTCTCCTCGGGAGGAGCTCACAGGGACGGCAGGAGGTGGCAAGGTTGGCGTAGCGGAGACCCAGGCATCCTTCGCAAATTTTGTGCCGATCAAAGCTTATGATGTAGCCAGTATGGCAGGACGGACACAGGCGGATGGTGCTGGTCAGGCGGATGGTGCTGGTGCTGGACAGCTTCTTCTTCTTCTTCATTCTGCAGTGCTACCTGGCTGAAGAAAAAATGGAAAAAAATGGGAGCCGATTGCCCGGTCTCACCGTAATTTATACGGACTGGGGGTGGGGCCCACACAGCCGGTGGGCGCGGACTAAAGTTTTCAGTGCTGTGCTGCGTGCGAAGGGGATAAACCCACTAGCGATAGCTTTAAAGGGCAAAGCCTATATGAAATAGAATGAAGGATTTACCTGCAGTTACCTTCATACAGATGAACATGAGGTATGTCCTGTATATCACTGTTGTATTCAGCTGATCATGAGGTCGGCCGCAGGGCTTTATCTTTTACATTTTTCCAGACTCTGTTTAGGTTTTGGAAATCGAATAAACTGTATTCCACTCTGGGGCTATTCATCTAAACTGCTCAGCGGGCCACAGTTACTTAGAGCCAGCAGCTCAGGGGCTGGACATCCAGCAATTAGTCATTATGTAAATAAACCAAGTATTACAATGATCTGTTACCTTTTAAATTTGTTGATTGTGTTGCACTGAATCATTAATGCAATAAACAGAACCCAAACACAGAAATGAGAAAAAAAAACTAACTTTATTTTTCAGGGGTGCTGAGTTCAAATTTAGGGGTGCTTGAGCACCCCCGAAAAGAGGCTAAAATAGCCACTGCTTGTTAAAGTTGAGACTGCTTACCTCATGTGAACTGTCCTCCTCCGTGGTCATTCTGGAAGGTTCATGAAGTGAAGCCTTGCAGCCAGATCCTGGACAAAAACAGGGACAGTTGTGCAGTCACATAAACAACAGAAAAAGATAGCCAAAATAAATTTTTAATGGGTCACCACCCATCGGGTCAGAATCAGACATGTTTACACAGCTTGATGTTTGAAGCACAGGGGGTTACTTTCCTGCATCTTCTTTACGCAAGCATCGTTGTCCGTGCCAGTTTTCTATCCTATAAAAAGGTGTTGTGAGTTCGCTGATAGGTGCACTTGGGTGTTTTCTGCCTGTGTATTGTTCCTCTGTTTGGACCAGGAAAATGTATGCAGCTCTTGTGCTTTTCATCTTCATGTGCTTGACCACCAGCCATGCGGATCACCACCATCCTTGCCGTAAGTATTTGCAATTACTTTGATTTTTTTTTTGGTACTTTTGGTACATATTCAGAATTTGAAATGTTCTCTGCATTGTTTAAATGAGACTTTTTTTCTAGATTCACACAATATGAGCGGACTAATGAGTGTGGTGAGTCCGTCTCTTTGTTGCAAGTGTTCTGTTCCTTCGATACTTCTAAAGCATTTTAAAAACATCTCCTTCTGCTTTCGATTTGAACCAGCTGTCCTCAAGGGGTGACACGAGAGCGTTCGGTGCGTTCACTTATGATTCAGTGGGCCAGAAGCTGCGGTTCCAATCCAACGAGAGCTCCCCAACAAACTCTTCGATTGGTTTGGATCTGTTGATGTATTTTGCAGAGGTCACTCACCTCTTCCATTTCAAAGATTACCTCTCAAAGCTGCTTTTGGATCTGAAATTCAAATCTACTGTATATCTGTGACCAACAGGGGATTTTGTATGAGATTGACAGCAAAAACCAGAGCTGCGAGAAAAAGAAACTGCAAATGACCTCGCATCCGCTAGACATCCCTGACGACGCCAAATTCTCTTCCACTGTGACCTACGGGAGTTCTTCCATTGAAGACGAGGGCTTGAAGCTCAATGTCTGGGGAGGAAAACTGACCAGCATGAAAGGTGGGGAGGATGCTACGAAGATAACATGGGTGCTTTTTATACACAGTTGTAAAACTTATTAGAGCCGAATTTGTGATTTTTATCTGCAGGTTCCTACACCATGTATGTAACCATGGGATGTTTGCCTGTGAACACTTTCTATTTCACTGAAACCACATCATTCTTTTTCAGGTCAGTACTTTCAGGAACTTTGCTGCACATGCAAAAACAGCTTGTTAAAAATGAATGCCCCTGCTACTTTTTTTTTGTTTTTACAGCAACTTAGATGTTGAACTTGAGATCAAGGATCCAGATCTTCTTGTGGTCCCCTCGTTTTGTCACGGGAAGCAATTGGAGGACACCCCTGAGGGGACAGTAAACAGCTTCCTCAACGAGTTCATGTAGACAAACCGAAAAAGAACCCTCCATCGAAGCATGACGTACCCGAGCTGTTGACTTGTCTCTCTCTCTTTTGTTTCTTCTGACACTGCAGTGCATCACGCCTTGATTCTGTCGCACCTTCCACCACCCCATGAGGCATAATAGCTTTGAGATCATCACACTGTGCATGCGCATTTTGATGTAAATAGGTCAAAAAGATGACTTAAATGACAGCATTAGTCTAAATCACTAACAACTCATGGTTTTTCAAGTTGATACTACTTATAAGATATGATTAATGGAACAATAAAAGGTCAAAGCTGTGAAGAGAGTGATGTGCTTTATTTTTTACAATCATGATGTTTTACAATTGATCATTTCAGACCCGATTTGATGTCAAATAGGGGCCTTGAGGCAAAAAAGGTTAATTTTATTAATCTTTAAATCAACATTTTCCTTATTTAAACATGCAATTTGTGTCATGTCACCTCAAAATCTTAGTTATCCCATATTTTCCCTTTTCCACCTGCACGTTGTTTGGGATGGTGTCAAGGTTCCAAGTATGTTTTTATTCTAAATGATTTATATTGATTATAAATCTATATTTTGAAAAAGGCTGTAACTTTTGTTTTTATGTAATGGTAATTGTCTATTTTAGGAAAAGTGAATTTAGAGGTTAAACTGACAGTGAGTAGCTGGAATAAGTTATTTTGTAGTTTCATCGGTTTTATTGACTCAGTTTATCTGGTGACATAAGTTTGCCTTAAACCCTAAAGAAATGCAGACAGTGATTTCAGGGTAGCTTATAGTCACTGTGTTGCGTGCTTGAAACTCAGTCAGAGGTTTGGTATAAAAAAAACTGAACACAAGTGAAGACAAGACATGTTGGTTTGGTAACAGTTTATTTGATTAAAGGACTAATGTGCTTCATGTTTTAATTAAATTAAATTCAGTTTATTCATATAGCACCAAGTCACAACAGAAATCATCTCAGGGCACTGAACAGAAAAACATTCACATACATTATAAAAGTCAATTAGTAAAAGTTCTCTAAAGAAGCCAGCAGATTGTGTTGAATCTTCACTTTGTCACAGTCTCCCATCCTGAGCAAGCAGAAAGGCAACAGTGGAAAGGAAAAACTCCCTTTTAACTGGAAACCTCCAGCAGAACCAGGCTCAGGATGAGCGGTCATCGTCTTCAAATGGGGCTGAGAGGAACAGGAAGGAAGAAACAAACAGAATGGCAGGTCTATGGAAGAAAGACAAAAAAACACATTAAGGACAGAAATAATTACAAATACAAACAGGTAGAGTAGAGCACGTAAAGACAAGTGAGGAAATGTGGTCAATTTGTCCTCCAGCAGTCTATGCCTATAGCAGCATAACTAAGGGATAGCTCAGGAAACCCAAGCCCACCAGGATTTATTAAAAAAATAAGTATTGAGCCCAGTCTTAAAACTGGACAATGTGTCAGCCTTATGGACAGAAACTGGAAGTTGGTTCCACAAGAGAAGAGCCTGATAACTGAAAGATCTTCCTCCCATTCTGCTTTTGGAAACTCTAGGAACCACAAGTAAACCTGCAGTCTGAGAGCCAAGTCATATTAGGAAAACATGGAACAATATGTTTTTGTATGATTACTAGGTTTCTCATTACTGCCTTCTGTGTGTCGTTGTGCCTCTTTGCTCATGTTTATGGTATTAAAACTTTTGAGCGTTTACACGATCTATGAACACTTGAACATTTTGTCCCACTTGGCAGACTTGTTGGCACGGATGGCTGTAATCACAACTCAAATTCAATAACATATATAGGCAATTGATCTGTAAAACCGAATGTGTTAGACATAAAAAATGGTGGGGTATTAGCTGAGACTGAGTCCCACCGTGGCAGGCAGGTGATATGCATTCCTTTAAGGAAAGATTAATTCATTCAAGTTGTAGCATCTGACTTTTTATACTTGTTTGTATTTCTTCATTAACAATTTCCTGCAGGATCAATAAAGTTTTATATCTTATCTTATAAATATGACCTCACGTCATCCTGTTTTCTTGCAATTTCTTACAAAAGATATGAAGATAATAGGACGATAAACATCTGATTTATTTTAAAAGTGGGATTCACCAAAATGCATTAGGACACATATTTCTGAAGATATTCATGACTAGTGGAGCATTTAGAGTGAGAAAACTGACTCTGGGCCCAGTTCTTCAACAAATTAGTTAGGTTTACAACACTGTAAAACCAAAACTTTGACTAACAGAGCAACAATAAAAACACAAATAAAGTTTCTGAACATTTCTAGGTGATATCTGCAAACATTATAGATAAAACCATTCCCAGCACGTTTAGTTGCTTTTTATGCTAAGTATTGCATCAGGATCTTTAAGTCACTATGTATCAACCAAAATTAATTACTTAATTTCACTGTAGTTCTACAAAATGCAATGACTCACAGAGTCTAGCAGAAAACACCCTTCTTGAGATATTGTAGATATTTTCCAGCACAAAGCCTGACAACTTGTCAGCTGCTGTTGCGCCCTCCTGCCTGCAGTACCCGGCTCCACCGACAGGTGGTGCACGTGGCGCGCACACAGAAACGGAAATACACGTTGTACTTTGCTATATTAGCCACCAAGGGGGCTCCTTAACGCTAGCTAAAACAAACAAACAAACAATTCAGAGATAAAAAGTGACAGTTTGTGCACGGAATTAACGAAAGCATCATCTGTGCACAACCCGAAGCGGTTACTGTTTTGGGGTGGTTTCTGCTCGTCATTGAATTAAAACGAGGTAAGTTGCAAAATGGCGGACAGCTAACGTTAACATCCACCAGGGAGTTTGTTATTGATGCTGTTACACTTTTTTTTTTTTTTTTTAAACTTACCAGGGACTTTGCTTTCGTGTCATCAGCAGTTATTACCACAGAAATGCACCTTTGCGGTAATAAATTAAAACCGACTTGGTAAAAATGGTGTGTTTTGCTGCTAGCTGGTTTTGAGTGTGCTAATCTTTCTTTTAGCTACGGCTAACGGTGACGCTAGCATCCAAACTATTGTGACGTTAAATATGTAAACAAAATATCAAAGGGAGGACTAATCATTTCGTAGTGCTGATAAACGAGTGGAAATATGTAAATATAGCTAATGGAGTGATTAATGTGTTGAGCTGACGTTTTTAAATGGATAACAAAGCTCGGATTAGTGTTTAGTCGTCATATTCAAACACATCGGACAGAGGGAGCAGGATTCACCAGCATCCCAAACATCTGTGCTTCAGTTTGACTTCATACCTGCACGACACACCTGTCAGAAGTGCTGCGAGATCAGCTGATTTGAAAGCTCGCGAATTTACCAAGTGAAGAACCCGGTGTGTGGATCCATTCATAGTCACAGTGCTGTACAGCCTGTCCTGACTACTGGCTGATGTGAAAAATACATCTCAGAAATGACTTCACAGGCGGTTCCTCCCTACAAATGTCTGTTCTAATGTTAAAAACAATGTATTTATATGGATCAACAAAATGACTTCGTTCAAAAATTCAAATATACTAAGCTCACATCAAAAAGACATTTTATTTATCAACTTTGATCATTCAAAATTCACATATACTATATTAATCCCAGAGGGAAATTATTTGTTGTTGTAACTCGTGATCCTCATTTCATTAAGAGATGTTATAGATACTGATGGCTGTAGACAGGAAGGATCTCTTGTAAAGGTCCATCCCACAGTGGATCCTAAGAAACTGGCTGCAGATGCCGTCCGATCCGTCCACCCAGACTCGGCTGGCCTCTCAGTTCCCTGGGGCTGTAGGACCGCCCGAATGCCGGACAGAACTCCTCCCAGAGCGATGGCCACTCCTCCCAGTCTGCCGTGCTCCTCGTTGCTGCGGATATCCAACTGTAGGTGCTGAGGGACGATCCTGTTCTTCAACTGTCATGAGCCGTGTTTCCTGCTAGTTCCAGGATCTCAGTGGTCAGGCAGTCGAGCACAGCTGGCAGGTAGATGAGAATGCGTCCACAGAACATCCTTTCAACTCATTTGAGATTTGGGGCTGTAGTTGAGATATTATTTGAGCTTTTGAGATGTTTATCAGCTGCTGTTGGTTGTAGAAAACTGCCTTGTTGCCATGGTTACGCATCATAACAAATGTCCAAAACTTAAAAAAAGTTTCAGTAAAACTCCTTCCAGCTGCACAGCATCTGATACCAGAGGAAACAATCATCCAAAACATGTGATTTACATCCAGAAAAAGAGGAATTACAGTTTCCAAAAGCAAAATTTTGGAATGAAAGTAACAGAGCTGCTCCAACATGCAGCCACCTTGAGCGACACAATGGAAACAGTGAAATACTATGGAATAGTATTAGAAATACAATGAAATACATATGGAAAAGTAATAAATACATATAGAAATACTTAATAAATACTTAATACTTAATTAATACTTAATAAATACATATAGAACTACAATGGAAACAGTTGATGAAGCATAAATATTATTAGCTAAAATATTGTAAATTCTCTATTGCTTGAACAATAATTAAGATTTTTAAAAAGATCCTAATTTGTTACTAATAAGCCCAGAGCTTTTAATATACTTCACATAATTGTATTCTCCAGATTATAACTTTTTCATGCAGATATGATGGTGGAGATGTCAGTAGAGGCACTCTCTTGTTCACAGCTTTGTTAACGTCATCATTTGATTCTTCAGAAAACTTGCTGATTTCTTATTAGTTCACTTTTCAAGGACATTTTAAACATAGAGTTGAGTCAAAGTACTGTATTAACAGAAGTCCAACAGTTACATAAGACTAAAATATATTTTTTCTGAGTGTGTCAGCTAAGTTTAATGATGGATATTAGTACCAGATTTCTCAGTAATTACTTGGAATATTTTTAACAGCAGCAATTGGTAAATACATGTAATATTCTTGATCTGAAATGGTCATTTTGACACTTAGTTCTGCTTTGAGGGTCTCTAAATATTATGATAAAGTGGCTTGTCATAGAGAGAAGTTATAACGTTATTGTTAAACAAAACACAAACTGGTTCTGATCCATAGATATGCATTAAATTACTTTAATATGTGCAATAAATGTTACAGAATAAAATCATCTAATTTCACTTACAATATGAATTCAAATTATCATCTTTACTTTTAATAATGCTAAATATTTTCTGTGGTTGAAAGTAACTTTGGTCAAAACTAATTGAATTAGCTCAAGGCTTCAAAGTTCAAGTTTATTTTCATTCGCATCATGTGGTACATGAGGTGGAACGAAATTATGTACTCAAGGTCCCAGTTACACCCTAAAACAAATCTACCAGAGTTTAATATTTAACTGTGTTCAGTTTTACCTGCATAAATCATGTTTTTAATAATAATAACCTTTTATTTTACCTGGTAGGTTGAATTGACAACCAGTTCTCATTTACAATAACAACCTGATCAAGAGGCAGCAACACAAGCTGACATAACACTAATTATAAAAGCATAAAAACACACAAAAAAACTGCATTCATCCATCCATCCCATATCTTTTCCTGCCTTTTCCTTTTCGGGTCGCGGGGGTCCAGCAGTTACTGTGTGAGAGGTGGGGGACACCCTGGACATGTCTCCAGTCCATCATAGGGATACATGGAAAAAACAAGACAAACAACCATTCACTCTCTCACTCACATCCATCCATCCATCCATTATCTTTACCCGCTTCTTCCATTTTGGGTCACGAGGGTTGCCGGTGCCCATGTCCAGCAATCACTGTGCGAGGGGCGGGGTACACCCTGGACGGGTCGCAAGTCCATCACAGGGACACATAGAGACAAACGAGACAAACAAACATTCAGTCTCTCACCCACACCTAGGGACAATTTAGAGTTACCAATCAGCCTAACATGCATGTTTTTGGTCTGTGGAAGGAAACTGGAGTACCTGGAGAAAATTCACGCATGCACAAAAAACATGCAAACTCCACCGAGAAAGGTCCCCTGCCGGGATTCAATCCGGCAACCTTCTCACTCGTGTTATAAGTCACAAGTTACTTTTGTCACTGCATAAGTCAACATTTTTAAATCACTATGCAAATAAAATTTAAAAAAAGCATTGGGAACAATAAAAAGAGTGACAAGCATTGTTTTAGGTTGTTGGCCTGCAAACTGTATAAAGGTGAGATGTCTTTGCAACGATTGAGGAAAGCACTGTTTTTTCCATGGTTGGTGAAGATGTTTTGCTGCTGTTTTTGTCCTGTTATTGTTTTGGCAAATTCACAGAATTTATCTTACATTGTCTCACAGCTGGTATCCTTTTTTTCATTCATTCAACCTTTATTTATACAGGTTAGTAGGCCTGTCGCAATAAACAATAAATTAATTAATCGCATGATAAATTAAAATTATTGACCTCATTTTCATTTATCAGCTTTATCGTTTCTTTGTGTCTCTCTACTGAAGACACTGGATGACAAAAGGCTCAACTCCAGTGTGCTTCACTGACCCCCGAGGACCCTTTTACTTTTTATTTAACATCTGTTTTAACCGTCCAAAACTGCGTTTTTGGATCGTTAAAAACAGCTAAGCTCAGAAGGTAAGCTACGAGCTAAGCTAACAGGCCTACCTCGGGGAAAAAAAACTCAGTCTTGTCGAAGCTCCAGAATTCACGGGTGAAATCCGTGCCTTCGTCTAAAAAGGTACAGGTCCTTCTCAAAAAATTAGCATATTGTGATAAAGGTCATTATTTTCCATAATGTAATGATAAAAATGAAACTTTCATATATTTCAGATTCTTTGCACACCAACTGAAATATTTCAGGTCTTTAATTGTTTTAATACTGATGATTATGGCATACAGCTCATGAAAACCCAAAATGCCTGTCCCAAAAAATTAGCATATCATGAAAAGGTTCTCTAAACAAGCTATTAACCTAACCATCTGAATCAATGACGTAACTCTAAACACCTGCAAAAGATTCCCGAGGCTTTTAAAAACTCCCAGCCTTGTTCATTACTCAAAACCGCAATCATGGGTAAGACTGCCAACCTGACTGCTGTCCAGAAGGCCATCACTGACACCCTCAAGCAAGAGGGTAAGACACAGAAAGAAATTGCTGAATGAATAGGCTGTTCCCAGAGTGCTGTATCAAGGCACCTCAGTGGGAAGTCTGTGGGAAGGGAAAAGTGTGGCAGAAAACGCTGCACAACAAGAAGAGGTGACCGGACCCTGAGGAGGATTGTGGAGAAGGGTCGATTCCAGACCTTGGGGGACCTGCGGAAGCAGTGGACTGAGTCTGGAGTAGAAACATCCAGAGCCACCGTGCACAGGCGTGTGCAGGAAATGGGCTACAGGTGCCGCATTCCCCAGGTCAAGCCACTTTTGAGCAAGAGACTGCGTCAGAAGCATCTCGCATGGGACTGCTGCTGAGTGGTCCAAAGTTATGTTCTCTGATTACAGTAAATTTAGCATTTCCTTTGGAAATCAAGGTCCCAGAGTCTGGAGGAAGAGAGAAGACACAGAATTCACATTGCTTGAGGTCCAGTGTCAAGTTTCCACAGTCACTGGGGTGTCCTGTCATCTGCTGGTGTTGGTCCACTGTGTTTTATCAAGGGCAGGGTCAATGCAGCTAGCTATCAGGAGATTTTGGAGCACTTCATGCTTCCATCTGCTGAAAAGCTTTATGTAGATGAAGATTTCATTTTTCAGCACAACCTGGCATCTGCTCATAGTGCCAAAACCACTGGTAAATGGTTTACTGACCATGGTATTACTGTGCTCAATTGGCCTGCCAACTCTCCTGACCTGAACCCCATAGAGAACCTGTGGGATATTGTGAAGAGAAAGTTGAGAGACGCAAGACCCAACACTCTGGATGAGCTTAAGGCCGCTATCGAAGCATCCTGGGCCACCATAACACCTCAGCAGTGCCACAGGCTGATTGCCTCCATGCCACGCCGCATTGAAGCAGTCATTCATGCAAAAGGATTCCCGACCAAGTATTGAGTGCATAACTGAACATGATTATTTGAAGGTTGGTGTTTTTTGTATTAAAAACACTTGTCTTTCATTGGTGGGATGAAATATGCTAATTTTTTGGGACAGGCATTTTGGGTTTTCATGAGCTGTATGCCATAATCATCAGTATTAAAACAATTAAAGACCTGAAATATTTCAGTTGGTGTGCAATGAATCTGAAATATATGAAAGTTTCATTTTTATCATTACATTATGGAAAATAATGACCTTTATCACAATATGCTAATTTTTTGAGAAGGACCTGTACTACACACAAAATAACCAACATTTCTTTTTAAAATTGACAATAATTATTAATTATTGCCAAATTTCAAACAATATTATCGTTTATTAGGGGTATAACGGTACGCTAAAATGACATTTCGGTTCAGTTTCAAGGAGGGCTCGGTTCGGTTAATTTTTGGTACAAAAAAGGCCAAAATAATGTCTTGGAAAATGTTTATTTTACCATACCATACCACTTTATTTATAGAGCACTTAAAACGGCGACAAGGCCAACCAAAGTGCTGTACAGACAAAACAACAGGCAACACACAAAGCAAAATACAAAATGAGGTAAATCAGAATATAGACATAAAAACGATGCAGATAATGACGACAAACCAGTGTGGAGCATACAGGATCAAAACACAGATCATCTGGTGTTGAAAGCCACCGAATAGTGGCTTTCAAGAGGGAGTGGGCCTGTCTGACAAGCAGAGGTAACTCGTTCCAAAGTCTAGGTCCTGCTACAGAGAAGGCCCTGTCACCTCTGCGCTTAAGACGAGATCCTGGAACTGTGAGGAGCAACTGGTCCGCTGACCTCAGGGAACGCGTTGGGACATACGGTTGTAGCAGATCAGAGAGATTGGGGGGGCGAAACTGTTCAATGATTTCTAGACATACAGTAGTATTTTGAACTGGATTCGAAAGTGAACCGGTAACCAGTGCAGTGAGGCCAAAACTGGTGTAATGTGCTCTCTTTTGCCTGTACTGTTTAAAAATCGGGCTGCTGCATTCTGGACCACTTGTAGTCGTGCTATAGAGGTCTGACTGATACCAAACAGGAGTGAATTGCAGTAATCAAGCCTAGATGTAATGAATGCATGTATTACTGTCTCCAGGTTATTTTTGGACAATATGGGCTTCAGTTTAGGCAGCCGCCTCAGTTGGAAGAAGCATGATTTAACAATCATGTTTACATGATTGTTAAGTTTCAGGGAAGGGTCACACCCAGATTAGTGACTCTTTGTTTTTCTGACAGAGTTAGAGCGGAGAGGTCGATACAGTGGTTTGCGATTGTGTCGTTGGGAGGGAACAACATGACTTCAGACTTCTTTTCATTGAAACTTAAGAAGTTTAAAGCCATCCAGTCCCTGATGTCAGCCAGGCAGTCGAGCAGCGGTTGAATAGAGCATGTACCATTGTGTCTTAGGGGAAAGTAAATTTGACAGTCATCGACATAGAAGTAGAAGGGCATGTTGTGTTTCCTGAAAATAGCTCCAAGCAGCAGCAGGTATAAAGACAATAGGAGGGGACCCAGGATGGACCCTGCGGAACCCCCCATTTAAGCTCTGCCTCTGCGGAACTAAAATCCTTGAATTTTGAAAATATATAAACAAGTTCAGTCATTACAGACTTCTTAGCTGGAGGTGATCTGGTGGATGAAGAAGACTCAGCTGCTATCATCCTCAAACTGCAAACAACACAGAGATAAAAAAAGTAGTTAATAAAATTATAATTTTAAATTTAAAAAGTTAATTACCATACCATTTTATTTATAGAGCACTTAAAACAGCTACAAGGCCAACCAAAGTGCTGTACAGACATAAAAACAGGCAACACACGAAGCAATATACAAAATGAAGTAAATCAAAAGTATGGACATAAAAACGATGCAGATAATAAATATGAAGACAAACCAGTGTGGAGCATGCAGGTTCAAAACACAGATCCTCTGGTGTTGAAAGCTACTGAATAGTAGTGAGTTTTTAAAATGGGATTTGAAAACTTAAAGGGAGGGGGTCAGTCTGACAAGCAGAGGTTACTCGTTCCAAAGTCTTGCTCCTGCTACAGAGAAGGTCCTGTCACCTCTGCGCTTAAGACAAGTTCCTGGAACTGTGAGGAGCAACTGGTACACTGACCTCAGGGAACGTGGTGGGACATACGGTTGTAGCAGATCAGAGAGATGGGGGGGTGGGGTGGGGGTGAAACTGTTCAACGATTTGTAGACATACTTTTTTTAGTCTTTTGAACTGGATTCGAAGGTGAACCAGTAGCCAGTGCAGTGAGGCCAAAACTGGTGTAATGTGCTCTCTTTTGCCTGTACTTGTTAAAAATTGGGCTGCTACATTCTTTACCAGTTGTAATCGTGCAATGGAGGTCTGACTGATACCAAACAGGAGTGAATTGCAGTAATCAAGCCTAGATGTAATGAATGCATGTATTACTGTCTCTAGGTTATTTTTGGACAATATGGGCTTCAGTTTAGACAGCCGCCTCAGTTGGAAGCAACATGATTTAACAATCATGTTTACATGATCGTTAAGTTTCAGGGAAGGGTCCATTATCACTCCCAGATTAGTGACTTTTTGTTTTTCTGACAGGGTTAGAGTGGAAAGGTCAATGCAGTGGTTTGTGATCGTGTCGTTGGGAGGGAACAACATGACTTCAGACTTCTTTTCATTGAAACTTAGGGTGCATTCACACCTGATAGTCCGGTATATTCGGTTCGGTTGGGGACCAATATTCATGACATTTTGTTTACATTTGAGCTGGTGCGTTTGCATTCACACTGCACTGTGCAGTCAAGCCAACCTGTTGAACCAACCTATTCCCCCGCTTGCCTGTGGGGGCGCTGCACCAAGAACTACTGAAATAAATGACACAAAAACCTCTGAAGACACTTCTTCTTCTTCTGGAAATAAAAACAAAAACGGAGTGGCATCAAGTTTTAGCAGTTTTAGGAGTTATATTTTGTCATTTTTCAAAAATGGACTCAGCATGAGCAGAAGATGAGGCAGAAGACCATGGAGAATAATGTTTTTCACACAAGGCAGCTGACGGCTCCATATAAGGTAAGATAAATGCGTGTTTGTTTGCCCTGTGCTGTACTCCACTTCTTCCTTGTGGAGCGGGGCTCGGTCTGTTTACATTCACACTGTACTGGAACCGCTACCAGACCGAGACCTAGGTTTTAGCCCGGGCCAGATTTCGCCTTTTTGTTCCGTGACAGAGTTCGATGGCGCGTTCACACCTCCCCAAACAAACCGGACTTTCTAGGAAAACGAGCTAGAGTTTGATTAAAGCAGACTAAACAGGGCTGGTGTGAATGCACCCTTAAGAAGTTTAAAGCCATCCAGTCCCTGATGTCAGCCAGGCAGTCGAGCAGAGGTTGAATAGAGCATGTACCATTGTATCTTAGGGGGAAGTAAATTTGACAGTCGTCGGTGTAGAAGTGAAAGGGTATGTTGTGTTTCCGGAAAATAGCACCAAGTGGCAGCAGGTATAGAGAGAATAGGAGGGGACCCAGGATGGACCCCTGCGGAACCCCCCATTTATGCTCTGTCACTGCAGAACTAAAATCCTTGATGGAGACACAAAAGGATCTGTCAGCGAGGTAGGATGTGAACCAATTGAGGGCTGACCCTGTGATGCCCACCCACTGCTCCAACCTAGCAATGAGGATCTCATGGTCGATGGTGTCAAAGGCGGCTGTGAGGTCCAACAGGACAAGCAGCACAGAATCACCAGTATCAGTGGATCTGAAGATGTCATTAAAAACCTTCAATAGGGCAGTTTCAGTGCTGTGGAGAGGTTTAAAGCCAGATTGGAACAGCTCTAAGATAGCGTGATCCTCCAGGAAGCTCTTCAACTGGGACTCAGTTATTTTCTCCAGTAGTTTGGAAACAAGAGCGTCTGGAGACAGGCCGGAAGTTGGCAACGACTGATGGTTCAAGGTTTGGTTTTTTCAGGAGAGGCTAGATAGTAGCATGTTTAAAGGTTTTTGGCACCACACCAGTGGATAAACTACTGTTTACTATAGCCAGAATGGACGGACCTAGAGTAGTTTTTTTTTTAGATCACAATAATACAATACCTCTTCTTGCACAGTCATCATATGAGGTGCAGTGCTTCCCCTAGTTAACTTGCCATGGCGGGATGCTCTTCTCATCCATGATTTTTGTTGACAGGAAAGATGGAGACATGTCTGAGTGCAGCTTGTACAACAGTTTTTGAGCGGGTGGGGGGTGGGGGGCAGCATGAGGGAAGAGGCACCTTTAGCTTTTTAGCTGGAGCGCCTGTCTTGCACGCCGCTAGCTTGGTGTTATGTCAGTGCTGGGGAAGGGGGAGTTCACTTTGGTAGGTGAGGTGCTCAGTTCTGTTGACGGGGTGGGGCACCCCGCTTGTATAATGGTAGGTTAAACACTGACGTGGTTGAATATCCTCTCTCGCTCGTCATCGATGTGGCAGAGCTTTAAATCTGGTCGGGCTTGTTGACAATATCAATTTTAGCTTTTTCATAAAGTGCTGCTACAACTTTTTGGCTGAAATGTTGACGTGATGGATGTCGTAGGCAGCGGGGCTCAAGAACTTTATACTTAAAGCCGGCGCATCAACAACATTCAGACATAGATCCAGAGCTTTAAAAACTCATACAACTTGTGTTATTGCTTTGAACCTATCAGAATGACCTGATAAAGGTTGTTTAAATGCTGCTGTTATCAGTTTTTGCAACAAGCTACGTTCACATTCGGATGATGATGTTTCAAGCATGTTAACAAGTTAGAAATGTTGCCTGCTGCAGATCCAATCTCCGTGAAACAACGTCGACACAGCTTTTGATTTGTTCACTTTTCTTTTAACAAGAAAGCCATAATGTTCCCAAACAGGAGACCGCAACGAGCTGGCTTATTCGTTCCCTGCTAGGCTGCTAATGCTATGCATGCTGCAATAACGCTGTGCTGAAACACATGTAGGAACTTGAGTTCTGCGGTACATAATCTCTCGTTAATAAAATTTAATGAGTGAAAAAATAACAGAAACGGTACACACGTGAACCGAACATGCTGTACTGAAATGGTTCAATACACTCACGTGTATCGTTACACCACTATCGTTTATCGCAATAATTTCTGAGACAATCACCCAGCAAACTTTGTTATCGTGACAGGCCTACAGGTTAGTCCCATTGAGCCTCGGATATGCTCACAGGTATGCTTATTGGTTTTGTTTGGTCAGTAGACTTTTTAATTTATTTACTACAACAAGGATTTTTGCTTTGTCATGGGATTTTTTAAAATTTTCATCCAAAATATAAAATGGATATCAAATTCGAACGATGGAACCTGGAAAGACAAACATGCAGTTTTTGATCTGTTTAAATGACAATAACTGTCATCAAAACTGCTAATGATTTTTTCTTTTTGTTGTAATGCCATTGTAACATTTTGATTTAAAACACTATCCTTGGATAAAGTAGGAATTTTGTCTATTTGCTTGTTCCACAAAGTCCTCACAGTGTGATGGAGCAAATTTTTAGACTATCACAACACTAATAATGAAGCGGCTAAAATTTGTTAAATGACATGCATTTTTAAACTACTTTGATGTTTAGAATAAGTAGACAGGCTGATTTTAATAGAATATATCGAAAAGGGTCCTGTTTAAGGTCTAAATGTTGCTAAGTTAGTGGTAGAATTTTAATGCTGGAAAGTGTTGCGTTTGTCAGTATCATTTACTCTTGGTTGGTAGCAGGAACATAGGATGTGTTTATTTATTGTAATGGGTCAGTGTTCCAGTGTGGACCAAAGAATAACAATGGGACAGTTTTATAAAACAATGTTACAGTTTCTCTCTGGCCTTTAGCTGGTGTATACGTATGCTGCACTTTACTCTTTAAGCTCCTCTACCAGAGGCCAGGGAGTTTGAGGATTCTGCACATTTTCTTAGCTGTTCCTAGAACTGCACTCTTTATGACAGAGATCTCTGAGGTTGTTCCTGGGATCTGTTGGAGCCACTCTTCCAGTTTAGGAGTCACATCACTGAGTGCTCCGATGACCACTGGCAGCACTGAGAATTTGACTCTCCACAACTTTTGTATTTCCTCGTTCGGTC
Source organism: Nematolebias whitei (assembly GCF_014905685.2). Lineage (NCBI taxonomy): Eukaryota > Metazoa > Chordata > Actinopteri > Cyprinodontiformes > Rivulidae > Nematolebias > Nematolebias whitei. The sequence continues at coordinate 37,527,070 of NC_056511.1, forward strand.
CTTGGCATTTCTTGTGTTCCTTCTTCCTGATGTTACAGTCGTTTGAGATTGCTATATCTGTCACCACTGCAGTGTTTCCCCAACCATTATACAGGACACTCACCCTGTAATCTGGATGGGGAGAGGAGATTAACAGCTCAGCTCAGACTCCAAACTGTGCGCAATAGAAATGTAGCGCTCTGCTTCTCTTCTGACGTACCCCCCCCCCCCCCGGTCAACAACTGCCGCCACTAACGTAGTGCTAAGCTAACCAAACCTCACGTGCGATGCAGACATACAGCTTCACTTCTCCCACCCCACTGAAAACTCCAGCCACTAACATAGTGCTCGACTTCTCTCACCCCCAAATAGCACCCTCCCAAGGCAAGTAACCAAGGGGGAAACACTGTAGTAACTTGTTTTCTTGCTTGTTGAGTTGACCTCCACAGTGTTTGGTTAGCCATCACCTGTTTGTCACTCAGGATCTGGAAGTCACACAGTGTCTTATCCCTTCCATTCTAAACCACCCTTGGGGGAACTCTCCCACTTTAACTGTGGGATCTCCAGTCCATACTTGGCACAGACGTCCCTTGTTCACTTTTCCAGCCACTTGTTTATGGGGCCCATGTGCAGGGCATCATGGGTGACTTTGCACAGCCTGCATGGTTCTAGCTGGTGTGGTACCAGCTTCTATTGTACTTGTGCTGCCATGATTAGTGCCTCTGTGCTGTCCTTCAGTCCTCTACTGATAGGATTTGTTGATATCACTAACCTCCTCACTCTGCCAGTGTTACATGTCGTTCAGAGGCTTATCTTTCCATGTTGAGTGACTGCTGCCTGAGACATTAACTCATCAGTTCATCAATGGAGTTTTTTTTTCTTGTACTCCAGGATCATAGTTGTATCATCTTTTATAGTGACTCAGATTCTCCCTAGTCCTCTACCTCCCTCCTTTCTCTTAATATTTCGGGTTGCTGGACTTGGGGTGAAACCTTCCATGCATTGTGAGAAGCTTTCATGTCTTGATGTCAGACGCTTTTATCTCCTTTGGCAAGCCTATTATACCAGCAGGATATTTAATTATTGACAGGGCATACATGTTGATGGCTCGGACTTTGTTTTTACAATTCATTTAGCTCTTCAGAACCTGTCTTACTTGTTGTAAATATTTATTTGTGGTTGACTTTAGTTTTTAGCTGTTTTGTCAAGACATGACCTGGAGAGAATAACCCTTTCTTTTATCATCATTCAGCACTGGGATTAGTCAGGCCTCCTTGCACCTCCAACATGTTAAAAATGCTGCTGCCCGTTTCTTGACTGGAACATGTGAATCTAAGCACATTTCACCAGTTCTGTCCTCATTCCATTGGCTCCCTGTGCATTACAGCATTGGTTTTAAAACTCTTATGTGGACTTATAAATGCCTAAATGGTTTTCGATTAATTTCAGTTTATTTATATAGCGCCAAGTCACAACATAAGTCATCTCAGGGCACTGAACAGAAATATTCATACAAACTGGATTCCAACAAAGTTGGGACACTAAACAAATTGTGAATCAAAACTGAATGCAATGATGTGGAGGTGCCAACATCTAATGTTTTATTCAGAATAGAACACAAATCACAGATCAAAAGTTTAAACTGAGAGAATGTATCATTTTAAGGGAAAAATCTGTTGTTTCCAAATTTCATGGCGTCAACAAATCCCCAAAAAGTTGGGACAAGTCCATTTTTACCACTGTGTGGCATCCCCCCTTCTTCTTACAACACTCAACAGACGTCTGGGGACAGAGGAGACCAGTTTGTCAAGTTTAGAAATAGGGATACTCTCCCGTTCATATCTAATACAGGCCTCTAACTGTTCAAACGTCTTGGGCCTTCTTTGTCGCACCTTCCTCTTTATGATGCGCCAAATGTTCTCTATAGGTGAAAGATCTGGACTGCAGGCTGGCCATTTCAGTACCCGGATCCTTCTACGTAGCCATGATGTTGTGATTGCTGCAGAATGTGGTCTGGCATTATCGTGTTGAAAAATGCAGGGTCTTCCCTGAAAGAGATGACGTCTAGATGGAAGCATATGTTGTTCTAGAACCTGAACATAGTTCTCTGCATTATTGGTGCCTTTCCATGACATGCCAGACATGCAAACTGCCCATGCCACAAGCGCTCATGCAACCCCATCCCATCAGTGATGCAGGCTTCTGAACGGAGCGTTGATAACAACTTGGGCTATCCTTGTCCTCTTTGGTCCGGATGACATGGCGTCCCAGTGTTCCATAAAGAACTTCAAATTGTGACTCATCTAACCACAGAACAGTTTTCCATTTTGCCACACTCCATTTTAAATGACCCCTGGCCCAGTGCAAACGTCTGAGCTTGTGGAGCTTGCTTAGAAATGGCTTCCTCTTTGCACTGTAGAGTTTCAGCTGGCAACGGCGGATGGCACGGTGGATTGTGTTCACTGACAATGCTTTCTGGAAGTATTCCTGAGCCCATTCTGTTATTTCCTTGACAGTAGCATTCCTGTTTAAGGTGCAGTGACGTTTAAGGGCCCGGAGATCACGAGCATCCAGTAGAGTTTTACGGCGGTGACCCTTACGCACAGCGATTGTTCCAGATTCTCTGAATCTTTTGATGATGTTATGCATGGTTGATGATGATAACTTAAAAGTCTTTGCTATTTTACGCTGGGTAACACCATTCTGTCGTAACCGAGGGGAACCCAGATTTGTATGAGACCCGGAACG
>NC_056511.1:37529806-37546816 GCF_014905685.2 Nematolebias whitei
CACTGGACTGCAGCCTTTTGTAGTAGGAGAGCCTCCTCAGTCTGATGCCCGTCAGGTGTGATTAATTAGCGGCCATCTTGGAGGAGGAGCTGCAGGCAGTGGTACTCTTACACATTCAGGTATTGCTGCACTATCTTTCTGCGCAACAATGGTGGAATTGGTGATCCTCTTACCATCTTGGCTTCTGAGAAACACTGACACTCTGAGAAGCACTTTTTATACCCAATCATGTTGTCAATTGACCTAATTAGTGTTAATTGGTCTTCCAGCAGTTCGTTATATGCTCAATTTCCTTTTTCCAGCCACTTATTGCTACTTGTCCCAACTTTTTTGGGATTTGTTGACACTGAAATTTTGAATCAACATATTTTTCCTTTAAAATGTTACATTTACTCAGATTAAACTTTTGATCTGTCATCTATGCTATTTACGAATAAAATGTTGACATTTGCCATCTCCACATCATTGCATTCAGTTTTTATTCACAATTTGTTTAGTGTCCCAACTTTTTTGGAATCCGGTTTGTAGATATACAAAATAATAAGTTTGCTCCTTATCGGACTTGCTTCAACCTTATGCTCCTTTGCATGTCCTGACATCATCTATGTTGCTTTTGGTCATTTTGAAAGCTAGACTGAAGCTCAGGTCTGATCGACTTTTTCAGTCAAGGCTCCCAAACTCTGAAAAAAACAAAACAAAACTGCCTTCTAGCATTACACTGTCATTACACATTACATTACCATGTTTCTTTCTTTTTTGTGTGTGTACTTGTTTTTATTGTGGCTTTTGTCTTTAACATTATCTTACTTGACTTATTTATGTTAACTTTATTGAGTTAACTTTAGTATTTACAGTTAACTACAACATTAAAGATAGGCAAAACCTCGCAAAAGAAAGTTTACAAAATATATGTTTACCTTGGTATTTACATTTAATCTCCATCATGAAAAAATAAAAGCAATTAAGCTCTTATTTTTGTGTCTAAAATAAAAAGCCTGAATATTCAGCATGTTGCGAGGATACTGTTGTAACTGCATCAAACTTCTTCTTCTTTTGGCTTTTCCCTCTTCAGGGGTCACCACAGCGAGTCATCCTCCTCCTCCTCACTCTGTCCTCTGCATCCTCTGTCCTCACTCCAACTACCTCCATGTCCTCTCTAACCGCATCCATAAATCTCCTCTTTGTATTTTTCCTGGCAGCTGCATTTCTAACATCCTTCTACCAATATGCGGCATCCCATTTCCAACCAGTCTTATCTCAAGTCAGCCACTGTGGTTGTGTTGGTCAATCTGAAACAAACGGCATGTCCAAGCTGATCTCACAGGTGTTCAATGGGGTTGAGGTCAGGACTGCAAGCAGGTCATTCCATCTTCACCACTCCCAAATTCTTGAGGTATAATCTGATAAGGTATTCTGGGGACAATCATTGTCTTCTTGGAGCATAGACTTTGGTTCCAGACTGTGGAGATATGGGGTTGCTGCTGGTTGTAGAATCTCAGCTCCTGGGACACACTTCATGGCCTGTCTCTAACATTCAATGTTCTATGGAACTTGGCCTCCAACTTGGAGATGGGACTAGGGCTCACTCCAAATAAAGCTGCAACTTGGTTTTACGGAACACCAGCGTGAAGTTCTCCTATAGTACAGGTTTTATATACTGGTAGTCAAAAATGGCTTCCTTGGTGTTGCAGACACCAACTGACAGCAGGGTCCATGCTTACAGGTGCTGAGGACCAGACACCTGATTGTCAGCACCACTGGCAAAGAAGACCATTTGGAACGCTTTTCATGTGTGAAACCTACAGTACATGCTCAGCTGTGCTGCTCAACCTACAAATGCTTTTTCCTGACAGATGTGGCACCATTTAAGAAGAAACGAAGAGGCTTTCCATCAGTACAAGATTTATTACTAAGGAGCATTGTTACACAAATAAATGATCAAACATTAATTTTCTTGCATTTGTGCTAAGCTTAGTGTGTATTGTAAATTAAATAGGCTAGATTAAATGTTTTCAATTTAGCTGTAACTTTATTTACACAAATGCATTTGAAATGGGGTTACAACACGTGTGTTGGATGGCTGGGTGTCGGATGTTGTGCTCGGATGTGTTCTCCTGTTGAGATGGTTGTCCAGCCATCAGGAAGTGGTTTCCCTGCTGCAACAAATCTTTTTCTTAAGCGTTTTACTTAAAATGTTGTTTAAAACAACAGAGATGAATTGGGAAACAGAGCTAAGCTGCCGGGGAGTTAGATCTCAACTAGGGACACAACTCTTCATACCAGTCTGACACAGCGTTAAATTTATAGTGCACGTTTAGCAGTTAATAAAATAACTTGCAGTCATGTGTGTCCTGCTTCTGTCTCATACCTCCTTGGTACAGTGCTTTTCTGCTGCTGCTCCTAAACCAAAAAAAACAACATTGCAGAACATATACTGTACTTAAAGTTCCTTTTAGCCTTGGAAAACTTTTCTATGCTATCTGGACACTTCTGCAGCTGCACATTCTGTTTTTACAGCAGGATGGTGAGAAAGTGTAGCTGTAGTTCAGACAGAGCCAACAGGATCTTGTCTGACATACGCAATACAGAATAAAAGCATGGAAGAAAAACTTGTTACTCAAACATAAGATTAAAAAAATCTGTTTATGAGTTGTTATGGTCAACGTAATTATATTTGCTGAATATTTGCAGCAGCCTCTGGCATCGTCAATTCAATTTCAAACAGTTTGTGTTTTATAATTGACAGTACTCTGATTAATCTGTAAATGTATCTGATTTGTTTAAATGTTCAGGTGTCGGCGAAGAAATTGTTTCCTGAGGGTCCGGAGAGGTTTCGAGTTCCTTCTTCAGCGGTTCAGAAAATGTTGAAGAAATGATAGCAGCGCAGGATTTGCACGCAGAGTTTCAGTTTCCTCAGTATGCACTTAATCACACACATTTATTACAATTTAATCTTGTCTGTGACTGTTTATTTATGTTTATTTAACCTGCTTTTTTGCAGCTAAAATGACTTTATTTGTTTTACACAGAGATGCAGAATCTCAGTTATCTTCAGATACTGACCTTGAGGATCCTGATGGAAGAAATGCAAGAGCAGGAAGAGGAATGGTAATTTTTTTTTAGTTCTATATAGCTGTTTATGAGCTGAAAGCTTACTGGCGTGGGGGTGGGGGGTTCCAAAATTAAATGTTTACCAGAACTCAACAGAGCCAAGAGATGATGTGATGCTTCTTCTTTTGTTTAGAAATAAATAGATTATTTGAGCACTGTACCAAATGTCATCTGCAGCGTTTCCTCTACCATTATCTAAAAAGGGCAGCCCGCCCTTCCATAAAGATAATGGCATTTATTAAATTAATAAATGTCCATACATGGTCGTACATGACCAATTCTGTGGCCGATGGCGACACCAAAAGCATATATCATTACCCCTGCACCCACCCCAGAATCCACTTGAGTCTGATAAGGTCATTTTAATGTAGAAATCTATCAGTCTGGCAAATATAAATGGAGATGTTTGTTATTTTGTAAATTGCAAAGGACTATTGTACTTGCTGCTGTACACGTCGCACCGCCATATAAGTGGTGTCAGTCCAAATGTCTAATAACGTGAAAAAAACAATCATACTATAAATACGTTGTTTCGCCTTATAAGTCACATCTATTATGCGTCACCGTTGACCATCTGGAAATGTGGGCCAGTGTTGTGCCAAAAATCAGTTGGCTGCCAAATGGCGGCCGCGGGAGCGTGCACGGGAGGACTTTAACAAGAATTTAATAAGATTAACACTTAAAAACAATTATTACTTTGCTCGAAATTATAGCAAAGGTGTGTCTCAGTTTAACTTTTCCTTAATAGATGCACTTTAATGGTCAAATCAGCTGCATTTCAAAAATCGATTTGCGGAAGCGGGACCGAACAGAGGGACGACTCACTGTGTATTTCGTCGAAATTCAACAAGATAACCACCTAAAACAATTATTTGTTTGCTGGGCTTTATAGTAAAGGTGTGTCTCGGTTAAACTTTTCTTTAATAAATGCACTTTAATGGTCTAATCAGCTGCATTTCACCTGGGCAGCGTGGTGAAATTTAGCTGATTTGATGTTTGCTTAAGGTGTTCCGGGGCGAGACGAAGGTGGCTTTGTATGGCAAGCCAAGTGTCTCATTAATAGCCACTTTTACTTATTAATGAGACTCTTGGCTTGCCAAATTAGTCGAAGGCCCTCTAGCGACTGAAAATGGTAGTGTTGAACATTTTTCATGTCAGAATGAATGAAATCGTCAGATCTCAGCCAAAACATTATAAATAGGGAAGGGGCCGATTCGATCCAGTTTCAGTATCGGGCTCCGATACCAGCATAATTTACATATCGGATTTTCCGATTCAACCTGCCGATATTTCCGATCCATGATGCATGTCTGTAGTTGCGCTGCACGTTGGCTTCAAGCTATGGAATGGAGTTCCTGAACAGAGGCGTGTCTCATGAACCCAGAGTAATAAGACCCGTCTCACATTCAGGAAACCCATTTCATAGTTTGCAGCCAGCTACAACGTGAAGACTGAGTTAGTAGCACTGTGGCTAACAGCTAACAAACTTTTCATCTAAACATGTCCGCTGTGTGGAAGTATTTTACACTAAACACCACAAAACAAGACGGCAACGTGCAATGTCTGCAGAGCCATAGCGCCACATTAAACCGTCGTAAAGTTTGTTTTACGATGGACATTCGAGCTCCGGGGCTTTAGCGGTCTGTTATTTTTGTTCAGTCCGGAGAAGGCAGTCTGATTTCGGTCAGCCACGCTCAGTCTGACCCGCTCTGTGTCAGTCTCTGAGGAGGGACAGACTGAGCGTAGCTTACCGAGATCAGACTGCTTGCTTCGGATTGAACAAGAAAAACACATCGCTGAAGCCCCGGAGCTGGAATGTTTACCGAGAAGTTGCTAAACTTCATCATAATTAATGTCCAACCACTATCAGCTGTAAAAAACTAAGGATTTTGCAGCTTGATACTTGCAGCCAAGATATAGTTTACCCTCCAAGAGATATTTATCAGTACAACAGTAGACAATCATAAAAAAATATGATTTGAAAATTACAAGAAAATTATATATGTGTATATATATATATATATATATATGTGTGTATATATATATATATATATATATATAAACGAAACAAAAACGGCTACATTATAAAGTGATGTAAATAACTAAAAACAGGAACATGCCTGTTGGTTTATGACATGGACTTAGCAGATGTTTAGAGCCATTTAACATTTTATTTTATTTAATTATTTTATTCATTCATTTAAAAGAAACAAAACAAATTCATCAAAAAGAACACATTGAATGAAAAGAGTGCGGAAAGAAGAAAAATCTTATATCTGCCCCTTATTTAAAAAATATAAAATAACTTTAAACATTCACTTAAATTAATCACTTTAAAGCTAGGATTAAAAAGAAACATGTTTTGTGTTAGCAGAATTTAATTCTAACTTAAAAATTTATCCAACATTAATAAAACTTACCTCAAGTTGCCTTTTTGGACATGCATGCATATATTTGTACAAATTGTACTTGAGAGGAGATTATTACAGCCTCATATAAAATCAATGATGATCATGATATCGGAACTGGATCGGTATATTTAGATTTAGGTATCGGGATCGGATCAGAAGTAAAAAATGTGGATCGGTGCATCCCTAGTTATAAATATGGGAAAAACATATTAGTCGCTTTGCTGTATAAGTCGCAGGACTTGAAAATTTATGCAAAAAAGTGCAACCTATACGGTGAAAAATACGGTACTTGCACTATAATAAAAAAATATATATTCCTCTTATGAATGTATAACAAAATTATATGAAGGCAAAAACACGGTTGTATCTCTGTAATCACATTTTGACTCGTGAATATTCACATTATGAGGGTTTTAATGTTTAAAATTCATGGACTTTCTTGTCACTGAAAGTACTTAAACATTAAAAGCTGCAAGACTGATAATAGGCAACTGGACACATTTGACAGAATTAAAGCAAAAACAAATGTTTTTGTCATATTTGATCATTGGTTCAAAAATGCTGCAACAAAGCAAAAACATATTTATTTATTTATTTTGTATTAACTTTTATTTAACCAGTCAAATCCCATTGAGATCACAGATCCCTTTTGCAAGGGAGGCCTGGACCTGATAGCAGCCAACATGCATGTTTTTGGGTGGAAACTGGAGTACCCGGAGAAAACCCACACAAACACGAGGACGCCATGCAAGCTGCACACAGAAAGACCCCAGGTCCAAACCCAGGACCTTCTTGCTGCCAACTAATAAACTGTCATTCTGGACACCCCACCCCCACAAAAAAAAGGTTTATCACAGTGAGAAAAGCTGCACACATTATAAATAAATCTTCCCAATTATAAAACTAATAAGCAAAACATAAACTTAAATTTCCTGATACATGCTCAATAATCCAGGTAGAAAAATCTAAAAAAGTTAAGTCTGGTCCTCTGGACATTCAAAAATTTTGTTTTTTTGAATGTCCAGAGGACCAGACTTAACTTTTTTAGATAAACTTAAATTATTTCTGAATTCAAGGTGGAGAACTCAGAAGAAGTGCTGATCCATGTGAAAGAGCTCTCCCACTGTGAATTAATTTAGATTTCCAATAACCGGATCAGGCTTTTCTACTGTCTGCTACGGTTCTCACCGTTATCAAAACCCAGAAGTGTTTCGTTTATTATTTACCATCCTTCTCCTCAACAGGCAGCAAAGAGGGGAAGGAAGGCGCTGGGAGATAAGGCCAAAGGTGCGGGAACAGGAAGGCTCCCTGGTACCGGCTGGCTGAATGGCCATCATCAGGAGAACGGGACGGAGAATATGAGCTTGTTTGAAGTGGTTAAAATAGGAAGGAGTGCCACACAGGTGAGTGCACCCAGCTCATTTACTCTGGTACAACTGGCGTGAAGTTGTTTATACGGGTGATTTAATGGTGGCCTGGCTTGTTTTGAAAGTTGATTCAGCCATAATGGGGTCCAGTCTGTCAGCAGTGCTTTGGTGATAGTTTGATCATATGCTTTAAAAGCTTTTTTAAAATCTAATCTTGTATCATAGTTTGATGTAGGGACGAAGTACATTTGTAAAATGTTCTGATTTATTTCTAGTCTGTTGTTGACGACTGGATTGAGACCTACAAACAAGACCGGGACAGCGCCCTCTTGGGCCTGATCAACTTCTTCATTCAGTGCTCTGGATGTAAAGGTATCTGACCCAGTGGTGAAGTACTTTCTGTGGCTCTAATTCTACCTGTGGGATGACTTTTGTGCAAATGGTGCGTTTCCTCATGCAGGTGCTGTGAGCGGAGAGATGTTCAGACATATGCAGAATTCTGAAATCATCCGAAAAATGACAGAGGAGTTTGACGAGGTGATTAAATAAAATCATATAGCTTGTTGGATGCAACTACACCTAAATCTGGATACTTACCAGATGCCAGATTAAGATTTTTTTTTTGTAGCAGGCTTTTAACAGGATGAATGTGTGTGATTATTCTGCCCCATATCTGATCGTTTCTCATTGTTATCGACCAGGACAGCGGCGATTATCCACTAACGCTCTCAGGACCACAGTGGAAGAGATTCAGGATAAACTTCTGTGACTTCATCGCGGTCCTGGTGCGGCAGTGCCAATACAGCATCATTTACGACGAGTACATGATGGACACAATCATCTCACTACTCACTGGCCTGTCTGACTCACAGGTCAGAGCATTTAGACATACGAGCACACTAGCAGGTCAGTTTAATGCGATGCTGTGCTTTTTATGCTGCGTAGTCACGTTGGCATGGCTTTGACGCTCGTATGTCAAACCTGCTGTCTTCACCAGCCATGAAGCTGATGACGGCCTTGGTGAACGTCGCTCTGAACCTCAGCATCAACATGGACAACACACAGAGACAATACGAGGCGGAAAGGAACAAAGTCGTTGCGAAAAGAGCCAACGATAGGCTGGAGCTGTTGTTACAGAAGAGGAAAGAGGTGAGACGTTACACATCCAATACTCTGCAACGTCAGACTGTTGTATTTGTCGTAAATCTGGATTTTCTTGAGACTTTTCAGCAGCAACTACAAATAACTTCAAATTAGCGCCACAATAAACAGTAATAACTGTTTAACTTTTAATATTATTGTAGATAGAACCTCTCATCTGTGTGTCTGTTTCTGTTGATGGACAGTATGGTGAAAATGATTTCAACCTAATTATAAATGAATTGAATTGAATTAAATATGTTTTTGTTTTTTTTTACTCCAATTCTGCCTTAAAAACACCAAAAGACTTAACTTTGTGTGTAACAGTTTGGATGGTTTTAGAACATATATTTTTAAAAAATATTTCTGTACAGCCTCAAATGAATAATTGTGAAAATCCTTTCATTCTGACAACTGACTGTGTGTGTGCGTGCGTGCGTGCGTGTGTGAGGCTGTAATATTATTTAATGTTTCTGGGTCTGACACATCCTCTGGATGCCCGTCATATTCGACCAGGTGTCTTTAGATTTACACTCTGGAGAAAATGTAACTTCACGTTCTCTTTTTATCTGTGTGATATTTGGAAGCACAATTGCAGTATAGTATCAGTATATTTAATTTGCTATTTGTTCTATATTTTGATGCACTCAAGGGAAAAAAACTTTTTTATTTAGAACCACAGTGAAATTGACCTTCTATTCTTTAACAATTTGTGAAGTAAGTCTTAAAAAAATATAGATTTGTGTTTTAGTACGTATCCACCAAGTTAACAAACGTCTTGTGAGCTAGAGCTACTTTATCCGATTGAAATTAATAATTCATTAGAGATTAGCACTGTAACGAGACTTGTAATTTTAATGCTTAAAAATAGATGAATTCACAATAATTAGTTTTTAGTACTGTCAGCACAATTAACTGAACAAAAATCCCAAAGCAAACCATAAAATGTTGCTAAATGCTGAAATCTTCAGTGTGAAAAAATATTCAGTAGTCCCTCTTTTATCGCAGGTGTTAGGGACCCCCACACACACACACACACACACACGATATGTGAAAAACCACGAAGTAGGGATACAGTAGTTCCAGTTCAGTAAACTTTGTCATGACATGTACCAGGGTGCAATCACACTCATCACCTGTTACTCCCAATCTCCCTCCTTAAATAAAAATAAATAAATTTAAATACTGTAACATTTTAAATAACCAATCTAGATTGTTTATTTAAAATATTACAGTATTTAAATTGTAGAGAAGTGCAGCAGGACATCAAAAGGTTAACCCTTCATTCAGCTCTGCAGCACGGAGCAGAAATGTACTTCTTGATCAATTACACTGAAACAACTGAACATAGAAGTTCTAAAATAATTAAAAATAACTTTGTAACACTTTTTTCTATTTTGTAATTATGACGATTTTTACGATGTGACATACTTTCAATTTTAAGTTGGAAGACAAAAGTGGATCGGTGCAGCAAAGGGTTAACCCTTCACAAAGCCGCAGCGGGAGAAATGTGTGTGTGGCAGAGCGGAGATCATGACAGGCTGCAGGAGGGAGCTTCCCCCTGCACTTATGGGCTGCACACAGGTGCAAAAACATTTAAAATAATTTATTTTTAATAAACAACCCATGGCTCATCCATCAATCAGCCAATTGTGTCATGTCCTATCTTATTTTGAAAAACCGCGATGTAGCAAATCCACAGAAAAGGACCGTGAAATATCGAGGGACTGCTGTATTTACATTTACAACATACTGTCAAAAGGCAAAGACCATAATTTGCTTAAAGATGACATGGAGAAATAAATAAAAGCACATCTAAATTACATATATATTTACAAGCAAATATTTATTATTTTTTATAGTTTTATGTATTTCTTATATTGATTTGGGCTTAATTGTTCTTGGGTTCTCTGGGTGATCGCATTTGTTACAAATCAAACACAACAGAAACCTCCATGTGCAGTGCACGATCTGAAGATAAACCTTTTAGATTTTCTTAATGGAATTGTTTTTTAAGCTACCACAGTATGTGGAGGTTGTGCTTCTTTTAAATTGGTTTTAAGTTGCATATTTTCAGAAGAAGTTTAATTTTTTTTATATTAAAAGTGTTTGTTGAGGCAGAGATTACCATTCCCAAATGTTAAAATGCCGTAAAAGGAGCTCAAGTTTTTTTTTTTTTCTTACAAGCCTTACTTTGAGACAGAAGAATGGAAACAACAAAGTCCATGCTCAATAATCCAGGTATAAAATCCAACATTTTTCAGTCAGGTCATCTGGACAGTTTCTTTTTTTTTGTGCTGAAACGTTTCACCTTCGATCCGGAAGGCTTCATCAGTCAAGGAAACACACAACAAAACTGATTCTTCCCCCAACAGCTTATTCCAAAGTGGAACAAACCACTTCTGCTTGTGATAAGATGGTCTCTTTGGCACGCCCCCTCCTCCATTGCGGCCCTCTTCCTTGTTGACAGTCTTGTCAAACTGGTTGAAAACAACAAAGTCCATGCTCAATAATCCAGGTATAAAATCCAACATTTTTCAGTCAGGTCATCTGGACAGTTTCTTTTATTTGTGCTGAAACGTTTCGCCTTCCATCCAGAAGGCTTCAACAAACCAACTGGTTTGTTCCACTTTGGAATAAGCTGTTGGAGGAAGAATCAGTTTTGTTGTGCGTTTCCTTGACTGATGAAGCCTTCCGGATCGAAGGTGAAACGTTTCAGCACGAAAAAAAGAAACTGTCCCGATGACCTGACTGAAAAAATGTTAGAAGAATGGAAACTTTTGTTTGACCTTTTTAAGTGAAGTACAAAACAAAACAACTTTATTTATAAAACACTATGGAAACAACCCAGTTGTCCAAAGTGCTGTACACTGATAAAACCAACACAAGAATTCAAAATGCATACAAATACAAAAAAAAAAAAAAGATAATCTAACCATTTAAAACAATAAAAATAGTAAAATATTTCAAACAGTTTTAAAAGCCAAAAAGAAAAAAAGTGTTTAAAGAGAGGATTTAAAAGCAGGAATTGAGTCGGCCTAAACTCTTTCTTGGTGTTTTTTCAGCTTCAAGAAAATCAAGATGAAATTGAAAACATGATGAACGCAATTTTCAAGGGCGTGTTTGTTCACAGATATCGGTAAGTAAATCATCACTTCACTTCATGATGAAGCTCTGGCCTGTTGAAAACCTGTAACCTGTGCAGTGTTGTGGCTCCCTCTAGTGGCAAGAAGTTGTCAATTACACATCCACAATTTAAGACCTAACAAGTTGGACATTTCTAATTTTCATATTTTGTTTGTATTTTCCTTTGGGAATAAGGGAAGGTTTTTCTTCAATTTGACTTTAAAGTCCTTCTCATGAGCTTAATGGCTGAACTGATTCAATTTTTGTGTTTCTCAGTGACGCCATCGCTGAAATCCGAGCCATTTGTATCGAGGAGATCGGAGTGTGGATGAAGCTGTACAGTGACGCCTTCCTCAACGACAGTTACCTGAAGTATGTTGGCTGGACGATGCACGACAAGGTGAGCAAAAAGATGCGTAACACAAGAACAAAGTAAAACGAGCAGGATTTTGTGTTTGTGCAGTGGAGGGAGCACTGTAGGGAAATGGTTGATGGAACAGCTAAATGTTTTGTGTACTTGTTAGTACATAGAGAGTCAGGGTGATAAATACGTTCTGATTTTTTACTTTTAAATAGAAATGTTTCTACTTTTATCTGTGACTGCAGCAAGGCGAGGTGCGGCTGAAGTGCCTGACTGCCCTGCAGGGTCTGTACTACAGCAGAGAGCTCGGTGCACGACTGGAGCTCTTCACGAGTCGCTTCAAGGTGAGCCATTGATTGATCCCAGTTTTTTTTCTTTATATGCATAAAAATGTATTTTATATCGTTTGACTTATTAGTCATATTTAAGGTAATAGGACAGGTCTTAAACACCAATGTCTTATGTTTGACAGGATCGCATTGTGTCTATGACTCTGGACAAAGAGTATGATGTTGCAGTGCAGGCTATAAAACTTCTGACTCTTATTTTACAGTAAGTGTCCACCACCCCCCCACCCCCCTGCATAAATCTGTTTACATGTAACCTTTTATCACTGTGCGGTTTCTGAAAAACAAAACATAAAGTCACCTTAATTTAAAAAACAAATATTTTTGCAAATCTTAGATTTTAAGAGTTTTGTATTACAGATGTAAATTTTCATTACAGCATTAAGTGTTTTTATTAAAATTTACTATATACCATAATTTACGGACTAGTGAGTGCACCTGAATATAAGCCGCACCAGAAAAAAAAAAAAATTTGAACATATATAGGCTGCATATGTTTAAGCTGCGGGTGTCCACATTGCAACATAGGATATTTACACAGAAATGTATTTTTTAACTTTTAATTAAATACATTTTTTACTGTTTTTTTTTTTTCCTGAACAGCGCCGGTAACACGGCTGATTAAAAAAAAACAAAAAACAGTAGCCTACCAGGAAGTCATTGATCGCTATCTTCATCTTGTGCCCTGAGATTACTTCTGTTGCGACTTGGCGCTATATAAATAAACTGGATTTACATTTTCTTCTTGCCACTACGCCCATGAGCTTGTGCTGTCCTCTTCATCACGTTTCCCCTCTCTCTGGGGACAACGGGGACGGGAGAAAAGAACAGGAGCATGGGGGTCTCAGTGGACCAGTGAAACCCAAGTTTCATTGGTCCACTGAGACCTGTTTGGTAATTTCATTGGTCAGATTTTTATTTTTTTAACCTTTATACAGGTTGTCTCATTGAGTCATGAGGACCCACCCCCAAGAGAGACGTGTATTGGGCAGCTATGTGAGCCTCCGGGTGTGACGAGGATAAATGTTTTGGTGGTATAAAGCTCGTTAGCCTGTCAAAAAATAAATAAATCCATAAGTTAGCCACAGAATTGTATAAGCTGCAGGGTTCAAAGCCTGTGAAAAAGGTGGTGGCTTATAGTCTGAAAACTACGGTATATATATTTATCTAAAACCTATAAAATGTTGTCGGAGAACGTACAACAAAGTTTGTTATTCGTCAGTGAAAGTTTGTGCATTTTGTTTGTTAGAAGCAGCGATGAGGTTCTGACTGCAGAGGATTGTGAAAGCGTGTACCATCTGGTTTACTCGGCACACCGACCCATCGCTGTCTCAGCAGGAGAGTTTCTGTTTAAGAAGTGAGTCGTGTGGAACAAACAACGAAAACACCAGTAATGAGCTCCAACGTTTCGTTGATTTTTATTTAATAATAGTTTGTGAAGAGGTTTTTAGATTCACCAAAGTCTAGTTTAGATTGAACTTTTAGATTAAATTACTCAAATAAAAGGGCTTGCAGGAATATTACACACATTTTTTTTTGTATCGTCTGTGTTGAGAGTTTAATATGAAATATTTGTAACTTTGTCATTTGTGGAATACGTCAGTTTTAGTTAGATTCACACATTTCTTACAGCAGCTATATTAACCTGCTGCAGGGACTCTAATTCTCTTAAAAAGTTTGCTAAGAAATTACTACAGTACACACAACTTATTGTGTACAATGTGTTGCTCTGATTTCATCCCTCAGCATATCAGGGTACATGCTTTTCTCAAATTTATTTTTAATAAAGTGAATTTATGTCCAAATAACTCTGTCTTTTAAAGTCAGACATAAAATGTTTTTTTTTTAATATATTACTTTGGGTTGTAGCAATCACAGTAGAACTACAGATATAGTTTTACCTATTAGTACCATTTACTTTAACAGGGCTGCGATAGCTTGGTGATCAGTCTGCGCCGGTCTTGTAATCCTCAGGTTGCAGGTTCGAACCCAGACTGTGTCAAGAAGGGCATGCACCGTAAAACAATTGCCAAACGTTTCATATGAGTTTGCTCGCTGTGGCGACCCCTGTGGCAGAAGGGAACAGAAACTTTACTACCACATTTTTTTGCTGTATAAGCTGCACCTTTTTGCATGAATTGGCATGCCCTGTGACTTATACAGCGAAGCAACATATTTGTTTTATTCTCCCATATTTATAAATAAATTTTTGGCAGAGATTGACGATTTCATTCATTCTGACATTAAAAATATTGAGCACTACCATTTTCAGCCACTAGAGAGCAGTCAAGTAATATGGCAAGCCAAGTGCCTCATTAATAGGTAAAAGTGGCCATTAATGAGACACTTGCCTTGCCATACAAGCCACTTCGTCTCGCTCCAGAACTCCTGGAGCAAACGTGAAATTAGCTTCATTTTGCTGCGCCACCCAGGCGAAATGCAGCTGATTTGACCATTAAATTGCATTTATTAAGGAAAAGTTAAACTGAGACACACCTTTGCTATAATTTCGAGCAAACAAATAAATGTTTTTAAGTGTTAACCTTATTAAATTCTTGTTAAAGTCCTCCCGTGCACGCTCCCATGCCATTTGGCAGCCAATCGATTCTTGACACAACACCGGTCCACGTTTCGGGGTTGTCAGCGGTGACTCATAATAGATGCGACTTATACGGTGAAGCAACTTATTTATGTTTTTTTTCCACTTTATTAAACGTTTTTGGACTGCTTCAACTTATACGGCGGTGCGACGTGTACGGCATAAAGTACGGAACTAGTTACTTTAACAGTATCTTTCTTTTGCTAATTGAAGGCTCTTCAGCCATCGAGGTCCAGATGAGGAGGGATTACCCCGGAGGGGCAGGCAGAGCCTCAACGGCAGCCTCATTAAAACCACGGTCTTCTTCTTCCTGGAGAGCGAGGTGACCACTCCTTCAAACCTTTGCCTCAGAAAGGCCTATCATAGCCCCAGTCATTTAGGGTTTGTTTCTGTGTAATTTCAGGGGTTTTTTTTTGGTAGAGGGTTGTATTTAGTTAATTGAATTTGACATTTAATGCTTTACAGCTCCACGAGCATGGGGCCTACTTGGTGGATAGCTTGTGGGAGTGTGCCTCGGAGCTGCTGAAGGACTGGGAGACCATGATTAGCCTGCTGCTGGATGAGGCCGTGCCAGGAGAGGAGGGTAACGAACCAGTAGCTCAAATTCTAGCCCTTTTGTAAATAAAAATAATCTCTTTGCTTGTAGCTATGACTTTATTTGTTTTGTTTAAAGCGCTGACCGATCGGCAGGAGACCGCTCTTGTCGAGATCATGATCTGTGCCATTCGGCAGGCCTGTGAATGCCACCCTCCTGTAGGCAGAGGCACAGGGAAGAGGGTGGGTGTCAGACGGCTTAATATTAAGAGGTTATTTACTTTGATATAGAATGATTTAATTTTTATTATGTGCCCGTCCTACAGTGGTCTCAGGTCTCTCTTGTAAATGAGTCCCTGAGGCTCAATAGGATTAACCTGTCTAAATAAAAGTTGAATGGAAAAAAAAAGGTGGATGTATTACATTATAGTCTCCATACGTTCATAAACTTTCTCTTGTCCCACCCATAACTTCTGATCTGCTCAAGATATTTTAACAAAATTTGATACACGCTTGTATTACTACAACACAACGTGTTGCGTAATCTTTTTGCCATCCCAGCAAGATCAAGGTCACAAATTAAGGACAAAGGTTTTACCAGGTCTCTGCTTGTCGAGCCATTGCTATAGATTGTTGTGATGCTGTATAATAGTTTGTCGATGAGCATATGATGTGCCAGATGTGGTACTTTTGTTAATGTAGCTGTGATTTTTCTGCTTGGATTAGGTCCTGACGGCAAAGGAAAAGAAAACTCAGCTGGATGATCGGACGAGGATCACAGAAATGTTTGCAGTTGCTTTGCCTCTGTTATTAGCGAAGGTAGCATTTAATTTGTTCTGCATTATAGGTTAATAAGTTTTGACTCCTAATAAATCTTAACAATTTACCTTTTTCCTGTTTTAGTACTGTGTTGATATTGATAAGGTGACCAATTTACTACAAATACCAAAGTACTTTGATCTCGACATCTACACTACAGGCCGGTTAGAAAAGGTTTGTGAGGTTTTAATTGATATTTTTAACTCTGTTTTAAGTTTGCACTCTGGTCAGTGTCAGTAAAACTTTTTTTTATATATATTTAGCATTTGGATGCCTTGCTGCGGCAAGTCTGGGAGGTTGTGGACAAGCACACAGATGTTGAAGTTCTCGAGGCCTGTTCAACCACCTACTACTACCTCTGCAATGATGAGTTCACCATCTTCAACCGCGTGAACATCGCTCGCTCACAGCTTCTCGATGAGCTGGTAGACAAGTTCGACAGACTCCTGGAGGACTTCCTGCAGGAGGTCGGTGATGAAGTGATTGTTTTTATTTGTTACGTGATTCTATTTTAGCACAGACAGGCGCCAAAGCAAAGGGAATATCTGGGGTTTCAGAGCTTTGTCTCTTGTTTGTCAGGGTGAAGAACCAGATGAAGATGATTCCTACCAGGTTCTGGCAACACTTAAGAAGATCAGCGCTTTTCACAAGTAATACTTTTCTCAAGATTTCAATGTATAATGTGTAGAAAGTAAAAATATTAAGAACTAATTTCCAGTTAAACTCAAATTTTAAGATTTCTTTATGTAGGATGTCAAGATTGTAATTTGCACCGTAATTTCTGGACTATAGAGCGTACCCAAAAAATAAGCCATGCCCACTAAATAAAAAATAAAATAAAATAATAATTTTGTACATGTATAGGCTGCGCTTGTCTGTAAGCCGTGGGTATCCATGTTGTAACATGAGATATTTACACTGATTTTTTTTTTACTTTAAATATGTACCAGTAACATGCACAAATACATACAGTAAATTTATTTTTCTGGACAGTGCCTGTAACACGGCTGGTTCAAATAAATACAGTACCTACTGGGAAGTCATTGATTGCAATCGTCCTCTTCCTTCTGCGCAACGCAATCTTGTGCTGTCCTCCTGCTCCTCTGTCAGGATCCACCAGCAGCAGAACAAGCAAGAGTTGCTCTGCACATGCAGGGGAATCCATCCTCACATGCTCTGCGCATGCAGGAGAATC